>NW_006159816.1:4715588-4761671 GCF_000334495.1 Tupaia belangeri chinensis
ACAAAGACAAGATACTAAGATTGGCAAGAGAGAAGCAGCAAGTTTCTTACAAAGGACATTCCATCAGACTAACAGCAGACCTCTCATCGGAAGGAATGTGAGCAAGGAAAGAATGGGAAAATATATTCAAAGTGTTATGGGAAAAGCAATTTCAACTGATAATATGGTACTCGGCAAGATTATCCTTCATATGGGAAGAAAAGATAAGAATATTCTCAGATAAACAAAACCTGAAAGAATTTACCAGCACCAGACCAGATCTCCAAGAAGTTCTCAAGAGAGTGCTATGTCAGGAAAATTAAATGTACTCACACAGAAATAAGAGTTCAAAAACTAAGAAAATGGCCAACTTAATCATAGGAACAAGTCTGGAATTGAATATTATATCCCAGAATTCAATCGGGAAGATCAAACCACAACAGAAGATAGATTAAGTACATGAGACTGAACTGGTGAAATAGCATTCTGTGACTTTTGACTGAAATATTACTGCTTTTCTTCTAGGTTTTGTTGTCCAGTTCCAAGAGTTTTTGTCCTGTCTTGAGCTGTCAATAGGTTCATGTACTTACTATTTGAACAGAATACTATCCTGTTTCCAGGATTTAAGTTTTAAGCAAATTTCCTTACCAATTCAAAACTGCTATTCTTGAAATCACCAGTTGAACTTGCTATTGAAAGTAGTGAAAGTAGATTATTTAAGAAATTGTGTGATCAATAAAATGTGGGGGGAAAAATAGAAGACAACTGTAGACCAGATATAGTGTGAGAAGAGGGTGGGAAAGGGCAGAAGGTCAGACATAGGGGTAAATATAAATAAATGTAAAACTAGAAATGGAAAATTAGTAATGATAACATACATGATTAAGCCACTATGCAGTATATTCTGGATGGGAAACCACTTATTGTATGCTGTGACAATGCTTAGGGGTTGAATGTAAATTAATTTTTAAAAAGTTTCAGGAGGAAAAAAATAAATGAAAACTATTTTTCTTGAAATTAAAAAAAATGCATATTTGATGACCATGGTAAGCTGTATAGGCCCAGCTACGTGCTACTTTATAGTATGTTCATTCTACTCACTGAGGTTTATGCCTAAGGTCAGACTTGTGTTCATGGATATGTATATATTAGCTGTGCTTGCTATTGGAAATATTTAGATTAAGTTCATTAGTGAATAAATAAAATGGGGGGAAAATGCATAAAAAGCAACCATGGATACGGGAGACAGTGTGGGAGGAGGGCGAGACACGGCAAAGGGCGAGAGGGAATCAAGGATGAGAAAAATAACAAAATATACAGGAAACAAGAAATGGAAAATTATTTGTTGACGATAACACATATGTTAATGTGCTTGATTGAGCTAATATACAGTGTATTCTGGATGGGAAATCTCATTTTGTTAGCTGTAATGATGTATAGGAAATGAATGTAAATAAATAAATTTAAATTTAAAAAAATGTAAATTCTGGAAATATGTCTAAAGCCTTTTTTGATCAATATATTCATATTTGATTTGAATAATGTGCTCTGCCCAAAACAAAAATGGAATAAAAGTAATGGAAATTGTCCTATCATCTAAACTTTGTAAGTCTAATGTTTCTGTACCATAATTTTTCATACAATGTGCTTTTAGCATTATGTTTTTTAAAATGTATAGATGGGGGCCAGCAGGTGATGTGATAACTAAAGTGCCAGATTCAAGCATGGTCAACTGCAGTGTGCATGCCTAAAATCTGAAGAGGAAAATGGAGTAGAAGGGACTGTAGCATGCTTTTCTCCCCTGAGGGATGAGTTCTCACTTTCCCTCTCTCTGGCGAGCACATGTGCCCTATTGCAAAAACCTTAAAAAAAAGTAATAAGTATATATAGATGCAGTTAAATGAATAGGTGTGTCATTACTCTAAAACCAATTCACATTTAAATAATTAAAACTTTTACGAAATACTTAGCACTGAGTACTCTGCCTGCATTTTGAGTTCTAGAATTTTAACATTTTTGCAATTATTTTAATAAAAGGTAGATAATTAATCATTTAGGTTGTTTATGATGGAAAATTCAGATGTCTTCCAGACTAGATGAAAAAGATTTCTCAGAACTAAAGGTTAAATAGTTTAAACATTTTCAAAGAAGAAACAGATGTGTCCTATCAGCTTTAACTTTAAAATGACAATAGTGAGCTCTCCAAAGACAAAACTAGCTGGGGCATCACGGAGTGGCAGCCTGTTCCTACCACCCGTTACCCCATTAACTGTGTGTACAAAACTCCATGCTGAGCTCCACGTGCTCTTAATTTGATACTGCAATTAAACATTTAGGATTACATTAAATTATTAACGCATTTTCTCATTTTACTAGACTTAGGGCAATAGCTAAAGCGCCATAAAGTTGCCACTTGTGCACACTTATCATACCTGAATATTGAATTAAAAGTTGATTAGAAATAAAATGGATATTTAGAAAAATCTTAGTTATATAAAAGTCACATAAAATAATAGACTAAATTCCAAAAATTATTCTTTTTTTTTTTTCTTTTTGGAGAGGTTTTTGCTATAGGGTACGTGCGCTTGCCAGAAAGAGAGAGACAGAGAGATAGAAAGCGAGAAATCACCCCCCAGGGGGAATGGCCATGCCGCAATCCCTTCTTCTCCATTCTCTCGGGATCTTGGGCACGCACACACATGCGCCCGGCATGAGTTTAAGCCACCGGGTCCGGGACGTAAACCGCGGTCGACTACGTGGGAGTCCAGCGACATAGCCATTATGCTAACTGCTGGTCCCCCAAAAATGATTCTAAAGTGACTGAAAATTTTATGAAACATCTATACTCTCCACGTTATATCAAAACCTTTTTGATACAATGTTATTAATCTTAATGACAGCTTATGAGATAGACACTATTATCATCATCACCACTTTAGAAATGGGGAAAAGGAAGCCTAGACAGATTGATTTACTTTTCTTTTTCCTTTATAATTTAACTCATCAAAGCAAACCTAAGATACTTTAGGAGAAGTTTTGGGCACAACTGTACCTAAAACACCAACAAGGTATAGTCGTTTTTCATTTATTTCATTCTCTTGTGCCAAATATCAAAACAAGGAACTGCATGAAGTCGTACATACTTCTGTCCATTGACAGAACACTGAAAGCACCCATACACCGTCTCCCTTTTCAAGTTCCCCATTCCACAGAGGATGCAAGGCCCCTTGGGAATATTGTGATTAAGTAAGTTAACTCGGATATGAGTGCCTTCTTTGAGTGAAATATCAGTCATGCTGAGAGGTTTGTCATAGTAGTCAGAAAAGAGATCATCCAAGTAAAGCTGTGAGCGAGAAATGGCATCCATCACTCTTCTATCTAAAAGGACAAAAATGGAAATATATTAGAACTTAAAATAAAAAGCATGTAGCCCAAACTGCATTTAGAAATGTGTGAATTTAAACCGTAAGTCATGAAATGATTTGGCTTTTTAAAAAACTGTATTTACCCGAGGATTCATGCACTTGCCAGAGACAGACAGACACAGGGGAAAGGGAGAAGGCACCCTCCAATGGGATGTGGTCATGCCACAATCCCTTTTCCATTTGTCCATCTTATCAGGACTTGGGGTGTGTATGCACTTGAGCCCAGCATGGTTTTTAAGCCACCAGAGCCAGGGTTCCAACTGTGGGGTCAGCCATGTGGGATCCAGCTCCCTTACCACTAGACCATGGGCCAGCCTGATTTGGCTTTTAAATTCAATTGTCTTTTTTTTTTTAATTATTATTTTTAACACATGGGATTACTTAATAGATAACCTCATGTGTGAATTTAGGAAGAAAAAAAGTACATTTGAAATACTTCTCAATGGACATACTTCTTTCAAATAGTATATTTCTCAATCTGTAGAACAGTGCAAACGTGGCTGTTTCTTCCCTTTCAAATCCTCCTTTTGACACTGAAGTGACACAAAGGTCTACAAAAAAATTTTTAAAAGATGTTATAACTTGAATGATTCATATTTTATTGTTTATGGGTATGATGAATTCTGGTACATGTCATTAACTGTATTTTTTTAAATTTTACATAGTTTCTATATAACATTCACAGAGTGTGAAATTCAAAATACAAAAGGGTGGCACAGTGACACATAAGTCTGTAGCCCATCCTTAACCCATCCAACCTTCCATCCCAGAGACAAGCACTGCTATAGTTCTTGTGTGTGCTTCCAGAAATATTCCATATATTTTACAAACAAAAAGAAATGTGTACATATGAACATGTGTACAATTTTTTATACCCAAATAGTTATATACTATATACATTTCTTTAAAATAATTCAGAGATTATTCCATGTTAGGATCTTTACTGATTTCTTTTTTTTTTTTTTTTTTTTTTTTAAACCTGGCTATTACCAGCATTTATAAAACCAGACAAAGGGAAAGAACTAGGTTTGGGGACATATGCATGCTCTCAATATATCAAACGGTTAACCTGTCTGATTATTACAGATTCAGAATCATGAGAATATTCACAGGAGTTACTCATTCTTAATGGCATCATAGTATTCTACTGTATGAATGTACCATTATTTAATGAGTCCCCTTAAGAAAGTTTCCAATCTTTTGCTCTTAGGAACTGAATATCTTTGTACTCGTATCATTTTATGTATGTGTAAGTATGTCTGTAGGATAAATTTCTAATTAGTTTAAGGCAAAAGTATTGATACATACACATTTAAAATGTCAATGCATGTATAAGTTATATGGTTTATATTCCTCCCAACAAGTAATAAAACTGTAAAAATCTGCCCCTAAAGTATTCCAAATAGGATTTACTAAGCATGTAGTTTTGTTTTGTTTCTGTACTCCCTATCCCCTCCACCCACAGAACTGCAAAAATGAACAAAAGTAGATCTAAAAATGTATACATATTGCCATAGCTAAGGGGTTCCCATGCCTGGTCCTCTGGGCTACTTTGGACTTGTGCCAGCCAGCCAACTAACCCTAAAAATCTGTAAAATGTAGAAATCTAAAATGACTCAGAAATGAGGTATTAGAGATAATGGTTCGTTGGGAAAAGTCATGACTTTTCCGATGACCCAATATATAAGATGACTATTTTGGAGAAACTATTTGTACTTCCAAAGTTAATTTTCTAGGGGGAAAGTAAGTATATGACAGATACAACTGAAGTAAACTAAAAAGTCTAAAACTGTCTTTGGGTTCCCTGGTTTAGGTGCCCTGATACTTCAGGCATCTTACTGCCTACATTTCTTCTGCCACCATCTAAACTACCTATTAGAAGACCATTTGTTATCTCCCCATACAAGTCAAGGAATACTTCATGACTGTGCTGCATTTTAGCTCTCATCTATTACTGTAAATGGGGTGATGGGGAATCTATAGCCTTGATCAAAAAAGCAGAAGAGAGGTATTGGCTAAGTAGAGAAAGGAGAGCTTTCCTAGTTGCTTCACCCAATCATAAGGCTGTCAGTGCTAAGAGCATGACTCTTCTGTAATTACTGACACTGAGAAGGAGCATGTATGTTTCGTGGAGATCAATCACTCACCAAAGGCACCATCCAGGTAAATAAAGAGTTCAAAAACACTGAAAGCTATGGTTGTATGTGCTGGAAATACAATAGCTTTGTCCCTTCCCCTGGGATTCTGCTCATCCATAAAATGAAACTATAAATAGATAAATAAAATAATAATATTAAGGAAGATAACACATGAGAATAGTATTTTGGAAAAACAAAATATTTTCTATAATTCTAACAAAAACCAACAACCAAAAACCCTCCAAGGAGAATTATCCTGCTCATATTAATCTATTTATAATGGAAATCCTGGTGGTCTAAGGAGGACTCACAATCTGTATTAGAAAGTATCTCCTCACTTCTTCACTTTGGTATCGCAGTCAATGACTACTGCTACCACAACAGTAATGTGCTTGGGAGTAGAAGTCATTTGCTTTCAAATTCAAATCTTAGAGAGCACCTATGTTTAAGGGCTAGAGTTGAAGTTTTCAGCCTAGCCTGTCTACTGTTCAAAGCTCCCAGAGCTTATAGCAGCTTTCCAAAGCACGTACCAACGCTCAAGCAAATGTTTTGGATTTGTGCCTCCCAAATGATGCAATGTTAATCAGAATCTGGTGGGCAGCTGAATACAAGTACTGAACAGAACCTTGGTTTGCAGACAAGATTATCATTGAACCCCATCTTTCTAACCATTAGTTTTAATCTAATCATGTCATCACTAGGTGTCACTGAACAACAAGAATAAACAATATCTTAAGTGTACTGAAAGTTAGTTTTAGTATTGCTAAAAAGATTTAACATTGAATTAACATGTTTGGCCATTGATAATGGTTGTTTAGAAAAATTATTTTAAGGCAAAATATAAATTAAACTGTTAAAAATTCAAAGTATGAACCAGATCACTTAAAAATAAAATCAAAGAATTCAACTCAGCCACCCAGTTTTTATTCTTAAGATGGCACTTAAGAAGTAACAGGAAGGACACCAATACATTATTTCACAAAGATGAGTGTTCTGCTTGCATTACATTATGTCAGTTTTCTTGGATTTTTTTCCACATTCCAAAATGAAGTCATGAATGTGAAAAACCCTATATAATTGCAGCTCCTTCATCTCAACATTTGACAAAACATACATTTCATTAGAAATTGAGTGCTTTTTAAAAAATCCCATAGCAACGTTTAGTAAGAGTGTGGTTTACCCGCATTGCTTCCCCACGAATTCCAGCATGCACAGACAGTGAGCACTGCCGTGTGGTTCGAATGCTTTCCATGACCACACACAGCACTGCCTTTCTGCTGCTCCTTGACTGGCGGATCAAGCTGTGATCAAAGTTAATTTTTCTATAAGCAAGAAGAGACATTCACAAGATTCTTTAAAATCTAATTACATGTAATCCAGTACATTTTTTGCTATCATATGTCATTCATTCATATTACACTGCAATTAAAAGTAAACTTAGGCAGGCCTAATACAAATCAGAAAATATACCCAAAAGAAGTTTAATCATGTCTCTCACATTTTCTTAAAATTTGCATATAGTGATGTTGAGAATCTGTCGGAGAGGACTCTTTTAGTTTGTTGTCAACAGATTCCTATATTACTCCAATCTAACAAGCAAATGTGTGCAAAGCTGAAGTGATTTTTACGGAACAATTCAAAATTTAGTTTAAGTCCATTGATTTCTAGATATCTACCCTTATTCAACATTTATATATTATTCATTTGTAGTATTTCAAGAAAGTCAAACAAAATGCATTAGGAAAATGCATTATATACTTTTTTGTAATGAAGATTTTAGTTAAAACTAATGATAACACTAAAGTATATAAGGATTATTATATTGACCGTGTAGTAATTTCTTTGAGTAATGTTGATACTTCTACTTCATGCTTGGTTACTACACCAAATGAGGCTTTTACTGCAATGGAATCTGATCCAGTAACATTAATTCCAACGTCATTCACAATATGATTGCCTCTCCTTCCATAGAGAGAAACATCTGATTCATCTTCATAATTCAGTAGTTGATAAGATGAAATACCTTTAAAGAAAGAATTTAGTATGTTTTGTATATCTCAAAAATCATCTTACATAGATTATAGTACATGTTCACTTACAATCGAAGACATCATTACCGAAGTTTCATATAAAAACAACACTTCAAATAAAGGATCAATAATAGCAACTTAATGAATTTTACAACAAAAAGAAACAAATGGCCAAAATACTTAAAATGAACTCAGATTCTCTATTCAGTCAACAAAATTTCTTAAACATTAAGACCCACCAACTGATTGAAAGAAAAATAAGTGTTCATAAGCAAGAATGTGTCAAATATTAATGTATTTTATAATGTAACCTTAAAATATATTTTATTTGATCAATCGTAATAACTAAATCATCAAAAATAAATGCTTTCATCTGACCATATGAGATAGGTATGCCAAATAATTTTCCATTTTATAGATAAAGAAATATATTGATTTGGTTAAACCAACTTATAAAATAATTAGTAGGTTTGAAAATTATTCAACCAAGAAGAGATTTGGTGTTATATAAATTTTAGCTATTATTTTTCTTAATATTATTATACTTACCATCATAATAAAAGTTGCTTTTATCAATGAAAATGTGTAAGCATTACTAATGTAAGTAGTATATGCCACCTATATTTACGTTGCCAATAATATACTAAATCAGTACTCACAAATATTGAAACTTACCAGCTGAAATCTCTCTGTCTCCTAGAAGAATATCTTTCAATGTAAAAGGTGTTGAGGTAAATTTATATCTAGGAAATAGAAAACATCGCTTCTTTTTTACCACCAAACTTAGAGGCTGGTATTTGTCAGCTTCACTGAGGCTCGGAACAGGAACTAATTTCCCTCCATCCCCAACCTGTTTGACAAAGCTCTTGGTAGCAGCAGCAAACATATTAATATCAAAACGTCATCAACTACAACCCCCAGATAACAAATCCATTTTCAAAGAAGAAAATCAGGTATAAAATTAAGTCTTGTTTCATTTTAAATATAACCATACACCTTGAAAATACAAAGCATGGTCTCTCCAAGTAGTTAGCCAGTATACAGTTCACAACATTACCTCCTCCTGTGTGCTCAGGTAATAAATTATAGATCAACAGTGTAAAATGATACTAAAAGCAAGTCTAATTTGGTATGGTAGTTATAGCACTAGCATATAAACAGAAAACTAGTCATTTAAATATATACTAATGTCCTACGGGACCACAATGATGAGCCAGTAGCAATGGGGCAATTTCAAGGGACGCATCCGGTTCTAGGGGAAACAATGCAATTAGGCGCTTTTGTTAGTATTGGATACTCTCTCCAGTGGACCTAGACCAAAGGGAGTTCTTTCACAAGTCTATCATGCAACTGTGGCAACAGAAAAGTGCTCTTTCCAATCCTTATGGCATATGGTTTATTGTTTGAACATTTCATTTTCCATCTTTTGTATTACAAAACTAAGTGGTTAATATTAAGTATATATTCACAGAGTATGGAAAACAATTGCATGTAGATTTTTGTGAAACACTAAAATCCTCATTACATATAAATCAGTGTATAAACTATTATGTGGTGGTCTCTTACTCTGAAACTGGGCATACTGACATCTCTTTGAAACAGAGTTCTGCATTTGTTTTCTTTTTATCAGTTTATTACTCTGGTTACTCAAACTTATTTTTAAAGCTACATAATGTTACAGGTTTGCTTTATGTAGTTACGTGGCTAGATATAAATTTTAGAAACTAATCCAAGTTCCAAAATATTGCCACAGGTGTTCTGCAGACATCAATACATTTTGAAATATTGGCTATGTGGTCCTTTCAATGAGATACTCATTAAGATGTAATACTGGTGGATAGTAATTGATACACACATACATGGGGAAAGAGGAGATAATAGGCTTAACTTAAGCCTCAAATAATAGAAATTAACTTAGTAAGATTCTGAACGTCTTTTCACTTGCTTGTATACAGGAGTCACATGCAACCAAATAATAAATTACAATAATGTTCCTTTGTGCAAAAAGAATTGTGTAAGGCAATCATCCAGAACATCTAGTATACTCCGGAGGAATTTCTGCAAATAGCTAGCAAACTACTAGAGACCACACGACATCTAATGTCACTGTCTGACCTCCACCAAAATTGGGCATCCAAATACTATTACACCTGACAACAGGTTTGCAGAAACTGCGTTTGCTCGGTATCAGGACCACCGAAAGGCCTTTGTTTATACCTAACATTCCTTGCTGGGATCCGAGGGGTCAGCGCTCATCTCGCGACCAATGCCTAGAATAGACAAAGAAACCGCAGGGCGAGAGAGGAGGAGTCTCCGGACGTTCCCACCTGCTCCACCAAGCAGGGCTCGGGGACCTGGAGAACCCGCCGCAGCCCTTGGAGCACTGAAAACGCGGGACAGGCCGGGTGGGGACTCGGAATTTTCTTAAAGTGACTCAGCCCCCAATCTCTCCTCCCCTCAAAAAAAGAGCTGAGCTTCAGGCATTCCAGGCCCACCTCGGACAAGCTTTTTTTCCCAGCAAGAAACAGCCTCCTTCTAAGGAGAAAGAACAGCGCAGAGCCGAGTTACCGAGGATGGGCAAGGGCCAGCGAGGCCCGGTACTGAGAAGCCACAGAAAGCAAGAGCAGGGTAAAGGCCAGAACTGGGGACAGCTGGAAGGTTGGCGGGGTAGGGCCTTAGAGAGAGAGAGAGAGGCGGTGCCAGGAGCAGACAGAGAGGGCACCTGCGGGAGAAAGCTGGAAAGAGCCAGGACAGCGAGGGGGCGGAGTCTGGATGCGGGGCAGGGGAAAGGGGCGGGGCCGAGAGCCGAAGGCGGGGCCAAGGGCCGGAGCTGGGCAGGGAGAAGAGGCGGGGCCTGGAACAAAGGCGGAGCCAAACAGATCAGGGCCCAGAGCGGGAGCAGCGAGGGGGCGTGGCCAGGACTACCGCGCCGAGGCCCCGCCTCTGCCCCCGCCCACCCCCTTCGTAGAAGGAACGCAATCAGGGTAGAGAGGGGGGAATTGGAGGAGGCTGTGGCGCTGGAGTGCTCCTCACCGGGACCCGCCGACCCGGGGAGCAAGGACGTCGCTCTACACCGTTATTCCTCCCGCCTCCAAGCCGCCCCTTCTCGTCATGTCTCAGAGTAGGCATCGCGCCGAGGCCCCGCCGCTGGAGCGCGAGGACAGCGGGACCTTCAGGTTAGCGCCGGGGCAATCGAGCCGCAGGGCCGGGAGTGGTGGGCAGCAAACGCTGCGGCCAGAAAGCCGACTCTCCCGCGGCATTCTGGGTAAAGCCCCTTCCCGGCGCCCCTGTGACTGCGGGCTCTCGGCTCCGCCCTCTTAGCTGCGCTGGGCCGGGGTCTGCGGCGGGGCCCCGCCCCTCTGGTGGCTTGGGGAGAAGAGCTGAGTGGGCTGGAGTGGTAGGAGGTCTCTGCTCTTGGAAAGGGGTCGTGGGCTTGGTCCTGAGAGAATGAGGTTCCGTGGCCTCCTGTTCCCCTGAAAATACCTGCTACCCGAATTCAAGTTGTCTCTCTAACGACTTCCCTTACCCAGCTCGCCCCTGCCTGGTGACTGCCGCAGCGGGGAGACAGGTGCGCTCAGGCCTCGCCAGCCCTAGCCCTGGCCGCCACTATGGCGCCTCCCCCTTAGTGGCGGTCAAAATTGGCTTCTATATGCTTTTGCATCCCTGTCGGTTTAGCATGCAAAGCACACCTTTTTCTGTTTGCAGTCTGGGGAAGATGATAACAGCTAAGCCAGGGAAAACACCAATTCAGGTATTGCACGAATATGGCATGAAGACCAAGAACATCCCAGTTTACGAATGCGAAAGGTCCGATGTGCAAGTACAGGTGCCCACTTTCACCTTCAGAGTAACCGTTGGTGATGTAACCTGCACAGGTCGGTATACACAGTGACTGGCATAACCTTGGGGGTTGGCGGTCAAGTCTTAATAAGTTGCTTTTCAGTTCGGAATAGTGCCCTTTTTGCCACGGATACCTGTGAGGAGCAAGCACGGAAACAGACCTCTCATCTCAAAGTTATTAGGACTTTTCCAACTTTATCCCTACTTTTCTCTTCCCCAGCCACCAACAAGGTCATAAACTAAAAAGTTATCCAGGCATTCCGCAAGGCTCCTCTCCTACCCTAGAATGTTCCTAGGGTTCTTCTAAGAATTATGGAGACGTGAGAAAGAGTCTTGGAGCGTCCTAACTGGGTCAGTAGTGCTGTCAAGTTGCATAGTTTCATACATGATGGCAGATGCCAGGAGGTGTAACCCCAGAATTTTCTGAGCTTCTCCCTTCTCTGTATGGAGGACTCCCTTGGCACTTTTTGTCTACTGTATGGTTCTTGATTATCCAATCAAAATGAGGAAGACAGAAGGCTCCTTGCACAGCAGTTTCTATTTACTGAAAAGGTAGATATTTGCTGTAAGATTGTATCCCCCTTTTTCACAAGAGAAAACTGTTTAGTTCAGAGAGATTATGAATAACTTGTACTGAAGGTCACATAGCAATGAATTTTCAAAATTCTCACTCATATGGCAAGGGAGTTTCAGAGTTTAGACTCAAGCCTTATTTTGGTCTATGAACTTAAATAATCACTGAAGCTGTCTGTAAATATGGACACTAATTTTCTTATATACCTATTTCATTGCCAATAAAAAATAGTGAATACTGAACTTAATTTGGTAGAAGCCCAAGAAAAATATTTAGTAAGAATGCAGAAGTTCCAACATCTGGTGATCTAAAGGCATCATTTATTCATACTTCTTGGAAATTGAGAGTCCTATTTTCATTGGACCCTCTTTAAGAAAATTTTGGGCCTGCAGGTGGCATAGTTGTTAAGGCGCTGGACTCCCACATGACCAATCACACTTTGAGTCCCAGACCTGGCGTCTTGCTTTCTCACTTTCCCTTGTTCTCTCTCTCTCTCTCTGGTCAAATTTTAAAATAATACGATACATGATTCTTGAGAAAAAAAATGTTTTTGAAAATTTTTGTCTCTGTAAGGCAGGTGGGTTGTAGGTGCTGGCTAGCAGATTCCTCATGTGAAGCACAGGGTCAACATTACTTCACCAGGTCAATTTTTAAGTCTTCAGTGAAAATTCAAGAAAAAGCCTTTTTCCCTTACATATATTGTAACCAGGACCTTCTCATACTGCCTATCTTCCCATGCCAGCTTATCTGGCTACATGACTTCAGATACTATCTCAAGGTTAATAATCGTAAGATCTTCAACCCAGACCCAGTTACGGAACAGTGGATAAGCCCGTGCTTGCTGAGTATCTTTGCTTAGGTGACGCAAAGGCACCTGTCTCTCATTATCCCCGGCTGAATTCATCTTTTCCCTCCAACTCATTCCCCCTGCATTCCCCTTCTCTGTAAAAGTACTACAGTTACCCAGTTGCTCAGAAATTGGGATTTTCTCATTTTAACTGTTTCCTGTCCCCCTCCCTCCATCCATCCAGTCATTAAACCCTAATCCTAAATATCTGTTGAATCAATCTGCTTTTGTTCTTCCCTTTGCCATTATGTAGGCCACTGTCATCTCTTACTTGGATTATAACTACAATTTTATAATTCATCTGGTCTCCAAAAGACAACTAAAGTGGTTTTGTGGCACTCAAATGTTTCTTCCTCTTAAAATCCACTCAGGAGGCCAGCCGATGGTGTGGTGGTGAAGGCGCTGGACTCCCACATGGCCGTTGGTGGTTCAGGTCCTGGATTTGGCAGCTTGAAAATCAAGCCGGGCACATGGGTGTGCGCATGCACACCCAAAATCCTGAGAAGAAAATGGAGGAGAAGGGATTGCGGTGTGGCCCTTCCCCCCCACCAGGAAGGTGATTTCTTACTTTCCCTTTCTCTGTTTCTTGTGAGTGAATGTGGCATATAGCAAAAATATTAAAAAACAAAAATTTGTTCAGAGGTTTCTCCTTTACTTTCTGGATAAACACAGTTTAGAACCTTGCCTTTTTTTTTTTTTTTTTTTTGAGAGCTTTTTCACTATAGGGCGCGTGCACTTGCCAGACAGACAGAGAGAGACAGAAAGCGAGAAATCCCCCCCCCCAGAGGGGATGGCCACGCTGCAATCCCTTCTCCTCCATTCTCCTCTCGGGATCTTGGGCATGCATGCACACGTGCCCGGCGTGGGTTTTAAGCCACCAGGTCCGGGACACGAACTGCGGTCAACTACATGGGAGTCCAGTGACATAGCCATTATGCTAACTGCTGGTTCCCAGAACCTTGCTTGTTAAACCACAGTCAATAGCAACATTGTTATAATCTGGGCACTTGGTGGAAATGCAGACTATCTGTTGGTCCTAGATGTGTGGGATCAAAGTATATGGTTTAACAAAATTCCCATGTACACTGAAGTTTGAAAAACACTTATTATACTTTTTGAACTCTTCCCCCAAGGCCCAGCTCTCTAACCTTTTTATCTCTAAATTCTTGCCCTCAAACTCTTATGCTTGGGCTCCTGAGAACAGAATCATGCTCTGCTGTCTGTGAATCTTTGCAGGTACTTTTCATCTGCCTGAAATATTCTTCCAAATCCCCCTGGTGTCTTTATTTTGCTGGCTTTCACTCATCTTTTAGGTCTCCATTGACTTATTTCTTCCTTCCTAAATGCTTACCAAGGGTAGAAGAGCAGCCACTTTTGTGTGCTCCCTTCCTACAACCTGTGCTTAGGCTTGTTATAATGTGTAACTTTTTGCACATCAGATGTCCAGTAGCGGACAAAACCCCACACTAGGCTATCAGCTCCAGAGGCAGAGACTGTGTTCAGTTCCTTGCTATAATTCTAATATCAAGTTATTGGATAGGGGCCAGCTGGTGGCGTGGTGGTTAAGGCACTAGACTCCTACGTGGTACTGTAGTTTGAGTCCCAGACCTAGCGACTTGAAAATCACTCCAGGCACATGTGCACACATGCTCCAAATCCCAGGGATTCAGCATGGCCATCCTCCCTGGAAAGTAATTTCTCACTTTCCCTCTCACTGTGTCTCTTTCCACATGTATTCTAAAAAAAAGGCTATGCATCCTATGCCACTTGAGGGTCGTTCTTAAGACATTGTATGAAATTAGAAGGAAAAAAAGATTGAATTTACCATTTACCGATGTAATTGCTTACTGAAATTTAGGCAGCAGTCTTATCCCCAGCACCTCCTTATCGTCCCATGTAAAGGATACAATTTTATGAAAGATAAATGGCATAAGTTATCTTCTTCTGTATGTATACCCTTCCCACTGTGCCCAGCAGAGAGTCGTGGCAGCTTAGCCTACTGTAAAGGTTTGATCCAGTATAAGAGATGCCATCAGAATGAAACAGTGTGCATTTTGCTGCAAGTTCGGCTGTAAGTGACTCCTTTAACCGGGAAGCTTATTTGTTGGAGAAAAATTTTATTTCTCTCCAGAATAAGGGAAGAATGAAATACAAAGTTGGGTTTCTCAGCAGATGCGACATAGTCTACTTTATTATTATTTAATGCAGTAAACATATGTAATATGAGTAGAAATAGCCAGGATTTTTATAGGTATGCAAAATACATAAAGCATCTTTTTCTTAAAAAAAAAAAAGGAAAGGTTTTTGTCTTAGAGTGCATGCACTCGCAGGAGAGAGACAGAGACAGGGAAAGTGAAAAATCACCCCCAGAGAGGATGGCCACATCACAATCCCTTCTCTTCCTGGGATCTTGGGCACACACGCACACACGTGGCATGAGCTTGAAGCCACTGAGTCCAGGACTCGAACCACGGTTGGCCTTGTGGGAATCCAGCGACATAACCGAGACACCATCTGCTGACCCCTAGAATTCTTTAATTATTTTTTATTTAATTTTATTTATTATTAATTTTTAATTTGCCATAGGGCATGTCCTCTACCAGAGAGAGAGAGAGAGAGAGAGAGAGAAGGAAAGTGAGAAAGCCAACTGCCAGGTCTGGGACTCAAACTGTGCTTGGCCATGTGGGAGTCCAGCACTCTAACCACCACACCACCTGGTGGCTCCTCTTTAATTATATTTTAATGTATTGATTTCATATGATGAATACTTTTAGCATATAACTGCATTTTATGTTTTTATTACTTAGTGTGTATATATAAAACCTGTAGTGATGTTTTGTATTGTGAACATGTTTTCGTAAGCCAGACATTTTTACAGGAAATATTTTTTTATTTTTAACAAAATTTAGGTGAAGGCACGAGTAAGAAGCTGGCGAAACATAGAGCTGCAGAGGCTGCCATAAACATTTTGAAAGCAAATGCAAGTATTTGGTGAGCTAAATTTCTTTGTATTCTGCAGCTCAAAAATATCATGGCTGAGGTAAGATTAAAAATTTGAATGTGCTCACAAAAACAACAAAGTGAACAGTTATTAGTATCTTAGCTCTCAAGTCCTATTTTCTAATAACAACTTGTCATCCATTAAAGACAACTTTATCCAACTAAATCCAGAAATGAGCTGTTACATGAAGACTCTGGGGGACCAGCAGGTGGCGTGGTAGTTAAGGAGCTGGACACTCCCACATGACTGACCACAGTTCAAGTTCTGGACCTGGCAGCTTGCATACTCGCTTTCTCTCTCTCTCTCTTTCTGTGTGTCTCTCTCTGGTCAAATTAAAATACATGAATGAATAAATAAAATTAAAAATAAAAATAATTCTTAAAAAAAATTTAGACTCTGATGAACAAGGCTTTACTTTTTTTTTCCTGAGATAAGGTGCACTAGTAGAAAACTAGAATTTCTTGGGAAATATTAGTATTCTGTGTTAAGACTGATTATACACTGAGGAAATCAAGATGTGAGTTGGAAAAAGATCATCTAAAAGTACTTTTTTACGAATTCTAATTTGGAAGAAAATGGCAAATATTTTCTTTTGTTGTAGAGTAGGTACTAAAGATGAGAATATTAAGTGGTATGTAAATTACTGACGTTTCTTTCCAAGTTAAAATCTTTTACCACTTTGGGGGCTTTTGGAGAGGATGGTCCTAGAGCATCTCCTTATATCATAAGGGGGTATTCTGTGGTTTCCACTGGGACACTTGTAGAGCATGATGTACCCTCACATTTTTATGTGTGTTCCAGCATGCCTAGAGTACAGGCTGGTAGAACCTGTTCATAGCTGATAGCAGAGGTCCATAGCAAGGTTTGGGTTTAGCGGTGTATTTAGGTTTTCATGCAATACTTCTTTTTTAAGTCATTCTAAACATTTTGGGTAGATTAGAATTAACCAGTGACATAGTAACCCTGTAGATATCCTGGGATCACCCTCATATATCCCTGGGATACACAGATACTTGATTCCCTAGGGTCACGCATAACTGGTTTAAACTAGCTTTCAGGACATGCCAAATGGCATGGCTCATATCGAGTTCTCCCTGCTGCTAATGGTCATGCTATTTTTGTGCAGCCTAAAGGTCAACTCAAATGTTGAGTGAGTACATTTGTAGAAATGAGTGTACAGAGTGTCCTTTCTACACAAGAGTATCCTTTCTATACTTCACTTTGTCAGCAGAAAAGGCTAACAAATTTTACTATGTATTTGTGCTTCTTGACAGATAAGATGGGAATTACTAAACTGTAGTCTGGCCTAAAGTGGCCTGATTTAATACAAAGACTTTCTCACTTCTCCATCACAATTATTTGGGTAGCTTCAGCATGCAGCATTGTAAGTGAATACTCATATCTCATTGGCCTGTGTAAGACTTGAAATTCTGATAGTTGGAAATGTGAGGGAGTGGCAGGAACTCAACCTCATTTGTCATGGAAAAAATGCCTCTCCATTTGCCTAGGTGGTAGTAACCTTGGAATGTTGCTTAGTTCCATGATAGGCATTGACCTCCCTAGTAACTAGTAATTTCAAACTACCTACACAAGATTGTTCTTCCTATCCCTAATTATAGTCCCCTCATGATGAAACTGGACTTGTGTATACTATCTATTTTATGCAGGATACATATAAGTCTTAGAGGATTACCCTAGCACTGAGTAACTGATAGATCAAACAGAACTCTCATCCATAGTTATCTGGGTAGAAAAACATTTCTTGGGCCAGCTAGTGATCTGATGGTTAAGGTGCCTGGCCAACCGTGTGGTTTGAGTTCTGAACCTGGCAGCTTGAAAAACATACCAGACACTTGTGCTTACATGCCCAATATCCTAAAAGGAGAAATGAAGGAGAAGGTATTGCAGCATAACCATCCCCTGTGGGGATGCTTTCTCACTTTTCCCCTGTCTTTTTTTTTTTTGGAGAGGTTTTTGCTGTAGCGTGCTCACGCTCGCCAAAAAGACAGAGAGAGAGAGAGACAAAAAGTGAAAAATCACCCCCCTCCCCGAGGGGATGGCCACGTGGCAATCCCTTCTCTTCCATTCTCCTCCTGGGGTCTTGGGCGTGTACACACACATGTGCCCAGCATGAGTTTAAGCCACCGGGTCCGGGACTTGAATCACAGTCAACTGCATGGGAGTCCAGTGACATAGCCATTATGCCATCTGCTGGTTCCTTTCCCTGTCTCTTTCTAGCAAGCGCTTGCATGTGCCCTCTAGCAAATTAAGAAAAACAAAACAAAACCACAATGTTTATGATTTGTATTATCTGTGTCACCAGGCTAAATTTCCTGGTTAATTGTTATTCTTTATTTTTTGTATAGTTAAAACAATAATAGACTTTAAATATATTTTTGTTAAGTACATATTATGTACAAAACACTAGAAAGCTTACGTAGATAAAATGCATAGATCCTATGATGAGGAGTTCACAGTCTGGACAGAAGAAAGGTAAGGTGAGGGATGAACAAATTACACATGTATGTTGAATATATAATTCATAGTAATACAATTTCCTTAAGAAAGGATCAAACCAAATATTTTAATGGCTCAAAGGAATAAGAGATTGTGATCCATGGGGATAAAAGGATAGGCTTCTTAGAGGACGTGACATTTGAGCTACTCCTCAGATGACTGATAGAATAGATTCCCATAGAAAAGTTTGGAGAGAAGGGTGTTCCATGTAAAGGAATGGCAGCAGCAAAGGCTTAGAGGAGTAGATAGAAAGTACTTGCCATCTATTCAGTAATTTCAGGCAAATTATTTTGCTTTATAACACTTTTAAAAAATGTTTAGTTTTGCAGTTCCTGATCCCTCAATGCCTGACCCTTCCAAGCAACCAAAGAACCAGCTTAATCCTATTGGTTCATTACAGGTAAGTCACAGATTTCCATGCTTAGTATTTTATCTACTGACAAAAGAAATTATAAGTTGATATCATGGGCTGACACAAGGAATTCATATTTTAAAGATACTCTAGCAGAATATTGGGAACCAGCAGATGGCATAATGGTTATGTCACTTAGACTCCCATGTAGCCATCCATGGTTCGAGTCCTGGACCCAGCAGTCAAAACTCAAGCCAGGCGTATTGTGTGTGTGCATACCCAAAATTCCAAGCAGAGAATGGAAGAGAAGGGATTGCAGTGTGGCCATCCCCCCCTGGGGGGTGATTTCTTACTTTCTGTCTCTTTCTCTCAAGTGAACACATGCACCTTATTGCAAAAAATCTCTCTTAAAAAAAAAAAAAAAGATAGTAGAATACTTTGTTTTCAAATTGTAATCAATAGATATTACAGAGATTACTTGAAATTTTTTTCCTACTCATTGCTTTTGGTTTACGGAATTTTAATTTGAAACCAACAGAACCTCAGTACATGTGGGTAGAACATTCTATACCTTAAAAATACTTCTTACTAGAGCCAGCAAGTGGTGTGGTGGTTAAAGGCACTGGACTCCCATATGTCTGACCATGGTTCAAATACTGGGCCTAGTGGCTTGCTTTCTCACTTTCTCTGATCAAATTTAAAAAAAAATAATAATAATAAATAAAGTTAAATGAAATCAGCCTTAAAAATAAAGTAAAAATCTTCTTTAAAAAATACTTCTAACTCTTGTGATAAATCTCTTTCTACTTCAGTTGAGACAGAAGACTATAAAGAGCCCACATTGGGTAACTAACACAAGGAAAGGCAAGCAGTTGCTTATTTGCTTATCTAGATGGATTTTTTTCAACTTTGAATTTCTGCATGTTGACTATCCTTCTTGCAGATTATTCATGTGTTCTGTTGGACCACTCCCCTTCCCAGTGTCCAACCAGTGCTTAGATGTATTTTCTGCTCTGAATTTTTTTTATAGTTTCCTTCATCTTCTGTCCTCAGCCTTTTCCAGATATGTCCCCATTTGCTATATTTTTAAAAATTATTATATTTAATTTATCCATTTGTTTATTTTAATTTGACCAGAGAGAGAGAGAGAGAAAGTGAGAAAGCAAGCCACTAGGTCCAGGACTCAAACCATGGTTGGCCATGTGGGAGTGTCCAGCACCTTAACCACCATGCCACCTACTGGTCTCCTTCCCCCCCCATTTGCTATTTCTGTTCTTCATCAAATGCAGAAGTCTGTAGCTAGTGGGAAAAAGACTTTAGGCACTGATAGCAATGAGACCTATTGGTGTCTCGTTTAACCTCACATACCCAGAGAGGGTGGTAGTAGCCTGTCCTTGCAGTTGAACTTGATGTCAGTTTCCTGTGGCTTAAGGAAAGAATGCCATTCATAGCACAAAACTGCTTCAGTTTTGGTATTTTGACATACAGATACATGAGAATATCTATAGAGAATGCAGTCTCCCCTCATTTTTCCATTGCAGAATAACATTATTCTTTTAAACATAGAAATGGGATCAAATCAAGAAAGAACATAATTTATGTGACTGAACCATTGCCAAGTTAAAGTCAGTATTCAAGTTTCATTTTAATTTTATAGGAACTGGCTATTCATCATGGCTGGAGACTTCCTGAATAATCCCAGGAGGGAGGACCTGCTCATAAGAGAGAATATACCACAATCTGCAGGCTGGAGTCCTTTGTGGAAACTGGTACTTATTTCTGTTAAAGGCATCCTAAATGCTTCAGTTAATGAATGACCATAGAAACTTCTGTTGTAATATCTTTTCACATATTTCTCTGGAGAGAAAAATAGTATACGTTCTACTGTCTAACTTTCTGAGGTTAAACTTAAGTAAATACTTAGCTGAAGAATACTTACACACTTCTTAATTTTGTATTTTTCTAAAGCATGGTTTGTTAATGGAAATACAGTGTATTGGCTCTATACTTTCAGCAGTTTTCATTGACGTATCAGTGACTTAAAAGAAATTCACTGTGAAGAAAAGGCGATAGTAAATCTTTTGGAGCTTCAACAACTCTTCTAGAAGGTAGAGCTAGAGGAAGATTACATTTCAAAATGAGATGATTAATGAGACTAGATGCCAAAAAAATTTACAGTGAGATAAAAATAAAGTAGAAAATATTTTTTAAGTTATTGTGACTTCTATGTTATAAATGACAAACTATGAGAAAAAGTGGTTGCTTTAGAAGGTACTAGTGAGAATTCCTATGTTAATTTTTCTGGCATATTTTGTCATTTTTGAAGGGGCTAAAGTAGGATTTTTACTTTAGCTAGATACTGTTTTCAAGCAACAGGCAAATGTTTGCCCATGGGAGGAGTGTGGGCCAAAAAGCAGTGACCTCAGCTTCCTTCCTTGGTGCAGACCTTGTGAAGCAAGTTACTTAATCTCCCTGGGCCTCCGTTTTTAAATCTACAAAACAAAAGCATGGAATTAGGTAGTCATGGTGGCTTTCAATTCCACATCTCCTGTGTCCTTCTTATTCCTGTTAAGAATGGAATTCCATACATTTGTCAGTTTATAGCAAGGGGCTGGCAGGTGATATGGTGGTTAAGTGCTCCAGACTCCCACATGGCTGACCACGGTCTGAGTCCCAAACCTGGTGGCTTGCTTTCTCTCTTTCTTTCTCTCGCTCTCTGTCCCTTTCTGGTCAAATTAAAATAAATAAATAAATAAAGTTAAAAATAATTATAAAAAACATTATAAACAGGAAATAGATATTGAGAGATAGATATTGGAATTCAAATGTATTTTGATAAATTTGAACAATTGATCAGGATTAACAAAGTATGACTATTAGAAGAAAACTGTTAAGGAAAAGAAATGCCTTTAAAAATGTAAGATATAATAGCTATATGAAGCCCTCAAACAAAGATATTAGGTCAGTTAGAAAATAGTTTAATTTTAATATAGGGGCCAGCAGGTGGCATGGTAGTTAAGGATTCTGGACTCCCACATGACCAAGCACAGTTCAAGTCCCAGACCTGGTGGCTTGCTTTCTCACTTTTTCACCCACCCTCTCCCTCTCTGGTAAAATTTAAATAAATAACTAAATAAAGTTAACTAAAATCATTCTTAGAAAAGAAAGAAAATAGTTTAGTATGTAGAAACTATGAGATTGTTCTTTTATTAAACATGGCACTTTATACATTTGATCAACCTCTGTGTTTGATCATCTTCTATGGACACTACTTTCTTTTTGAAATCTGTCATTTCTTTTTTTTTCATTTAGGAAAAGGGGCATCCAAAAAACAAGCCAAGAGAAATGCTGCTGAGAAATTTCTTGCCAAATTTAGTAATTTATCTCCAGAGAACCACATTTCTTTAGTGAGTAATAATTAGACAAGTATGATGTTAATATGATTAAGCATCTTTTGTAACAAACTTTGCTTGATTTCTTATCATATGGACACTTCAGAGTTGTAGTTTTTTTAAAAAAAACTCTTCATTTTACACTATGCCAAGTTTAACTGTTTGCTGCATGTAACCCAGGGCCACAGAACTGACAGGTAAGAGAGATTGGGAGGGGAAAGCAGATGGTGTCATAGTTTAAGAACTGGAGTCCCATATGGCTGACTGCAATTCGAGTCCCAGACCTGATGTCTTGACAGTCATGGTGTCCACTTGTTCTGCATGCCCAAAAATCCCAGGAGGAGAAATGGAGAAGAGATTGCGGTATGACCATCCCTCCTGGAGGGGCAGGGGCAGTGATTTCTCACTTTCCCTCTCACTGTCTCTCTCTGTTTGTCTCCAGCAAGCACATGTGCCCTATGGCAAAAACCTTAGAAAAAGAAAAGAAAGAGAGAGAGAGAGAGAGAGCGAGCGAACGATTGGGAGAAACAAATTCAGAACAATAGAATGGAACCTAAAAGTAGTAAGCCTGTAGTGCCATTTTTGCTTCAAAGTGACAATACATTTCCATCCCTTTTTTGTTCATTTATTTCTTCGCTCAATAAACATTTAGTCAGTTTATACTAGTATTTGTATACACGATGAATAAGCAGACTTATAAACTCTGTCCCTACTGAAAGAGAAAACAGAACTCTACAGACAGGTTCTTACAGAGGGTGATGTGATAACATAGGAGAAGGCATCTAACCGAGGGTAGAGGATTCAGGAAGGATTCCAGGAGTAAGTAATATTTAAGGTGACACGTACAGGACAAGAATAAGAGAAAGACTTCTGGTGAGAAAAGAGAGTATATGCAAAGCCCCAGGAGTGAAAATATCATATGCATCCTAGGGACCCTAAGTAGTTTGGTGTGTCTAGCTCATGGTATCCAGAGAAGAAACGTCGAACAATGAGGCCAGAAGGGTCAAGAAGGATTAAATCTTAAAAAAGACTGTTACTGAGATTGAACTTTTTCCTGAGAGCATTACAAAGGCCTTAAAGAATTTTAATCTGAGAAGAACAGTAAAGAGAATCAGTACTGTAAGTGTATAAAAATGTAATGAAATCTCAGTCAAAATCTACCAGAATTCATTTTGGATCTTAATAAAAATTTTACTAACTTTATCTGGAAAAACAAACCCTCCAATTAAAAATAGCTGAGAAAAATGGAAAGGAAGAGTAGGGGACCCAGGGTGGGATGATGTCCTACCAGAGAATAAAACATATAAAACTATAGCCATTATAACAGGTGACTGGTATAGGAATAGACAGAAGATAGAAAAGATCATCAGGTGTAGATGCTGATTCATATATAAACATAGTAGGTGGCAATGGTCATAGTACAATTCAGTGAGTGAGAGGATGAATTATTATATAATGACGTGGAAATACCTTACAGTCACATTTGAGAGGGTGTATGTGTAAATATATTTGCGTGTGTGTGTGTGTGTGTGTGTGTGTGTGTATGATGTGTTTTAGGTTGATACTTAGTCCTTACACCAAAATAAGTTTCAGAGGGATCAAAGATTTGAGCATAAGGATTAAAACAATGTTTTAAAAACATGGAAGAGCTTTCCTTTTTTTAAAAAAATTATTTGTTATCATTTTTCAGTTTTGACTAGAGAGAGAGAGAGAGAGAGAAGGGGAAGGAGAGTGAGAAAGCAAGCCACCAGGTACAGGATTCGAACTGTGGTCAGCCATGTGGTAATCCAGTGCCTCAACCATCATGCCACCTGCTGGCCCCAGAGCTTTCCGATTTAAAAGTATTAACTTGCGGACAGGCTTATTAAGCATAACGTAAAACCTAGAAGGTCAGTGTGCAAGTGTCCTTTTTTTTTTTTTTTTTTTAAGAATTATTTAACTTCATTTATTTATTTTAATTTTGACGAGAGAGAGAGAAAGTGAGAAAGCAAGTTGCCAGGTCTGGAACTCAAACCACAGTTGGTCATGTGGGATTCTAGCCCCCTTAACCACCATGCCACCTGCCAGCCCCTAAAGTACAAGTTTCTTAAATGTGCCTACGTAAAACCTACGTAGCAAATCAATCTGTAAATAAAATCAACAAAATAAAAACAAAACGGGAATACTTTTAACATGTAACTATACAGAAACTTTCAACACTGCATATTAAACTCTTACACATCAATGAAAAACACAGTACAAGAAATACAAATGATTAAAGAAAAAAAGTGTTCAGCCTCATTCACGCAAGATAATATATTTTCACCTTTCGGGGAGGCAGAAAACCACAAAGCTTAACAATACCTAGTATTAGAAGGACTATGAGAGGAGCCAGCAAATGGTATTAATGGTTATGTCGCTGGACTCCAACATGGCAGACTGCGGTTCGAATCCCAGACCCAGCAGCTGGAAACTCATGCTGGGAGCATGTGTATGCATGCCCAGAATCCCAAGAGGAGAATGGAAGAGAAGGAATTGCGGCGTGGTCATCTACCAGGGGTGGGGAGTGATTTCCATTTTCTGTCTCTCTGGCAAACACACGTGCCCTATAGCAAAAATCTCTCTAAAAAAAAAAAGAATATGAAAAAACAAAGCACCATCTAAATGGCAATGGGAATGAAAATCCGTTTAGAAATACTTAACAGTGACAGGAATGCATGCCCAAGATCCCAAAAGGAGAATGGAGAAGGAATTGCAGTGTGACCATTCCCATGGTGTGTAATTTCTTGCTTTCTCTCTCTGTCTCCAGTGAGGGCACGCAGCCTATAGCAAAAATCTCTCTTTAAAAAAAGAAAAGAACTTAACAAAATTAAAAGCATACATGTTTTAGCAGTTCCCCTTCTAGAATTCTACAGAGAAACTCATCCAAATGCAAAAGAGTATTTATACAACATCATTAAAAGCAAGAAACCAGAAATGGTCTAAAGCTCTTAGTTGGAGGACAAGATAAATACGTAGGGCATATAGGTGTGCTGATGGGAAAAAGTGAAGATGATAAGGAAGTGCAAGCTGTTGTTTTTTGTTCAAAAGAGTTATGTGCATGTGTGTGCCACAGAACATTTATGGAAGGATACTAAAGAAATGTTTAGTAAGTGTCTCTGGAGAGTAGAGCAGAAGTCTTCAGGGAAGGGATGGTAAGGAAGAAAGCCTTCATTATATGTCCTAATGTGTGTATTTTTTCCCCATGTGAATGAACTTTGATTTAAATATTTTTTCGAAGTTCAATAAATGTAAATATTTATTCAGTAAATTTAACAACTTACAATTCTCTATCATGGCCATCCTTAGGATCTTTTAGACAGCCTCTTTTATCTACTTGGTATATTGTAGACAATAAGACTGAGGATGACTGCCCTACTTATTTCAGAGAGTAGTTGTTTTCATTAATGGCATATGTTAATGAAATTTGAGAACCATACACTTAACATGGAAATGTAAAACATTTTAGGAACAGAGACAGAATAGGCAGGATATAGGGGTGAATAAGAAAGAGGAAAAGGAAAAAGAAAACAAGAAAAAAAGCTCATTTGGGTTCTGAGATATAGTCTGATAAGAATTTTTTTGACATCCTGCCACTCATTTGAAAGACTTGTTTGTAAACTTAACTTGCACATATTACCTTTTTATCCCCCCTGCTTTACAGCTCCATTATACTGACTTACAATATTATATATAGTGACTATATATTTAAAATGGAAAAACTGTTCCATTGAAAATTATTTCATATTTTAATTGTAAATTGCTCCATTATGCAAATTCAATTATTCAGTAATTTGCTTATGGTGCTCTCATACACCTTTCACCTCCTAATGTGACCATCTGAGAAGCCTTTGTGCTGTACAAAAGATTTATAAATACTCCTAATACATTATTATAAGTGCATCTTTTTTTAATGTCATGATATTTGCTAAGCGTATATACTTGTTAGTGTTGTCTAGTTTAAATTGGAAAGTTAAACGAGTGGTATCCATTTGAACATGCTTTATAAAGTATTAAATAGTAGTGTTTAGCAATTATTTTTAGTTATGTTGATATTGGTGTTAGAACCCATTTAAGAGTCTAAATGTTCCTTTCTGTTTTCCAGACAAATGTAGTAGGGCATTCTTTAGGATGTACTTGGCATTCCTTGAGGAATTCTTCTGGTGAAAAGATCAACTTACTGAAAAGAAGCCTCCTTAGTATTCCAAATACAGATTATATCCAGCTGCTTAGTGAAATTGCCAAGGAGCAAGGTTTTAATATAACATATTTGGATATAGGTATGATTATTTTTATTTGAGAAACAAAAATTTCTGCTATAATTTGATACATTGATTGGGAATTCTAACTATTTATAATTACCATAATAGATACATCCCATTCTTGTGGATAGTAGTAATAGTAACATCTATAGAGTTGTAATAATTTTAAAAACAACAATAGCTAAGGTTTGTAGAGTTTTACTATGTGTTGAGTACTGTTCTAAGGATATGACATTTACCTACTAACTGAATCCTCACACTAGTTCTATGAAGTCCTGTTATCCTTATTTATAAGTAAAGAAAGTAAGGCACAAAAAGGTTGTGAAACTAGCCTAAGATCACATATCTAGTCAGTGGTAGATGTGATTAGAAAGAATCCCAGCAGATAAAGCTAGGGCCTTTTTGTCAAACTAGCCCTAATGGGTAGCTTGGCAGATGGAAAGACATTTCTAATGTAAATGACCAACAAGCATGAGAAAACATCTTCAATCAGTAGGGAAATGCAAATCAAAACCATAATGAGGTACCACTTCACACCTGCTAGGATGATTGTACTCAAGAAAATGGAAAATTGCTAGTGTTGGCAAAAATGCACACAAACTGGAACCTCATACGTTGCTAATGGGGATATTAACTGGGTTAGCCACAGGGGAAGAGTTTTTTGGTTTCTCAAGTGACTTTTACCATTTGACCAAGATACATGATGAAAATAACTGAAAACTGGTATTCAGCAAATATTTGTATGCACATGTCCATAGTATCACTATTCACAAGAGGCAAAACACCCCAAATGTCCATTAGCTAAGGAATGGATCAGTTGTGGAGTATAAATACAATGGATTATTATTTAGACATAAAAAGGAATGAAGTTCTCATACATGCAGCAGCATGGATGAACCTCAAAACATGCTACCTGAAAGAAGCCAGGCAAAAATGATTACATATTATTAAATTCTTCTGTTTATAAAGAATTATTTTATTTAACTTTATTTATGTATTTTAATTTGACCAGGGAAGGACAGAATAAGAAAGAGAGAGGAAAAGTAAGAAAGCAAGCCACCAGGTCTGGGACTTAAACTATGGTTGGCCATATGGGAGTCCAGCACCCTTAACCACCACGCTACCTGCTGGCCCCCTAAATTCCTCTTATATGAGATAACTAGAATAGTTTAATCCACAAAGACAGAACATAAAGTTGGTGATTACTAGGGTCTGGGGAAGGGGAGAATGGAAAGGAACTGCTTAGTGGATGTGGGATTTCCTCTTGGGATAATGAAGATGTTTTGAAACTAGATAAAGGTAGTGGTTGTACAAATTGTGAATGTGCTAAATGCCAGTCAATTTTTCACTTTAAAATGGTTAATTTTGGGGGGGCCAGTTGGTAGTATGGTGGTCAAAGCAGCTAGAGCCCATATGGCCAATTTTGCATAGTTCAAACCCCCATCTGGAGTCTTGAAAAACACACTGGTCATGTGTTTGTGCGTGCCCACAATCTCAAAAGGAGGAAGAAATGGAGGAGAAGCAATTGAGAGATTATCATTCCCCACGAGCGGTGTTTTTCACTTTCCCTCTCTCTGTCTCTTGCCAAGTGTACATGCCCGTTGACAATTTTTTTAAATTGGCTGATTTTATATTAGGTAAAATTTTACCTCAATTAAAAAGAAAAAAAATCTAGATGGTAGAAATAGAAAGTTTCTTCACCCACTCGCTAATCCATTGTATCTGGATATTTTCCACTCTGACCATTATAAATAAACCATACCCCTCCTGTTTCAGCTTTTCCCTTTGCTTCATTTCAGTAGTCTCATAGTAAGAGTGACTTATCAGTTAATGAGAAAGACACTTCTTTCTGAGTTCAGGTATTGTTTTAAAACCATAACCCATATACAATATAAACATGAGGGGTTCTTCAAAAGTTTTTGGAAAATGCATACTATGAAAAATTATACTGGATTAAAAAACATTGTTTTTTGCACCAAAATGAACTCATACTGACCTGTTACAACTTATCCGATGGTAATCTAGTTTGAGGCACTAAGACGGGTAAGACCTCAGTTTGTAAAGAGCCTCTATCAGAAAAACATCAGTTCTGCTAAAATTGAAGCAAAAACCAACATCAAATTCATGGTGAATTTTGAGTGGAAGAATGGCTAAATATTGATGCTTTATGAAAAATGTATGGGGACAGTGTCTCAAAGAAATCATCAGTATACAAATAGATAATATGTTTTAATAATGGACAAGACAGTGTTGAAGATAACAAGTGCAACAGCAGATCATCTGTGTAAGTTTGCAAGGAAAAGATTAATCTTGTTTGTGTCCTAATTGAAGATGACCAACGATTCACAGCAGAGACAGTAGCCAGCACCATAGACATTGTGATTGGTTTTTGGCTGACACAATTCTGACTGAAAAATTAAGTTGAGCAAACTTTCTGCTCTATGAGTGTCAAGTGTTGTGCTCAGATCAGCTACAGACAGCGAAGGCCTTTGATGGAAATTTTAAACAAGTGAGATAAAAATTCTGAAGCATTTCTCCCAAGAGCTGTAACAGGAGACGACACATGGCATTACCATTACAATCCTGAAGACAAAGTATGATGGAAACAGTGGCTACCAAGAGGCAGAAGTGGTGCGGTCAGAGCAAAAGCAGACTAGTCCAAGACAAAGGTCATGGCAACAGTGTTTTGAGATGCTCAAGGCATTTTGCATTTTCACTTTTTGGAGGCCTGAAGAATAGTAAGACCTGCTTATTATGAGAGATGAGAGTGTTTTAGAGAAATTTAGCTGAAGCGTTAGCAGAAAAATTTGTGGCAGACTTCACCAGAGTCCTTTGCCACAATGACAAGGCCTCTGCTCATTCTTCTCATTAACCAAGAACAATTTTTTTAGGGTTTCTGTGGGAAATCATTAGGCATCCACCTTATAGTCCAGATTTGACTCCTGATTTCTTTTTATTTCTTAACCTTAAGTCTGCATTGACATAGTTTAACTCCTAGGACCTTTCGTTCTTTGGAGATAAATTAAATGGTATCTTACAGAAATGTCTTGAACTTGATGGAGCTTGTGTTGAAAATTAAGTTCATGTTTTTATTTTTATCTTTTAATTCCATTTTCCTGCAGACCTTTTGAAGTCCCCTCATAGAGAACTAGACTGCACAAAGTTATAACCAAAGAACACGAAGGCACCATGGAGCTCTTGCTCTGAATTAGGTTATTTCCTGGTTCAGATGTCTACTGCAAATTATTTCCCAGTGGGAAATAGAATCTCTCCAGTCCTCTAGCAAGTGGTCCTTGCCCTTTTAAGAAAGTTGCTGAGGTTCAGTCATTTGTAAACACTGTCCAACTAACAACATTGGAATTGCTTTGGGGGTTTTATTAAATGTAGGCATCACCCACCTTCAACCTCCAACCCTCATTTCTAATGACTGGGCTAAAGCAAGGACTAGACATCTGTATTTCTTTAAAGTTTCCTGAGGTGAGTATGAAGCACAGTATGTTTTGAGAACTATAGCTACAGCTGAGGTGGTGTTTGTTTGTTTGATTTGATTTGCACAAATGTGACCAAGATGATGAGTAAGTGGAGTAGTACACTGTGGATACTTAAAGGCAGTAATAAAAGTTGTTGTTTTTACATATGATCTACTTTGTATGCACTTAGCATTAATCATCATGTTTAAATGTGTCATTACAGAAGAATTGAGTGCCAACGGACAGTATCAATGTCTTGCTGAACTGTCAACCAGTCCCATCACAGTCTGTCATGGCTCGGGTATCTCCTGTGGCAATGCACAAAGCGATGCAGCTCACAATGCTTTGCAGTATTTAAAGATCATAGCCGAAAGAAAGTAAACGTGGAGCAACTTAGAAAGTCCTTCAGTAGCACTTAAGAAGTTTCCGTCTAGCCCCTTTCCAAGTAAAACATTCATAGTAATGTTTGAGTTTGTGTGTTGTTTCTAAATCTCTCACAGTTTCCATCAACACTCCAGATTTAATTATCTCATGGTAGTTGTTATTAAGCTCTTTTTAATGGCTTCAACTTTGTATTGGTATATTGTATTTATAAACTTTGTACCACAGGATGGACAGTAACACCCATTTTACAGCACTGTACACATGAGGGAAGGAACTGCATGTTTGTTGATGACGATGATGAAATAAAACAGCTAGCAACAGTCTTTCTTACTGGTGCTTAAACTCTTCTTTGAGTAAGGATTTATAAAAGGAATTCAAAAGAAGCCCTTTAGAATTAGTGTTGAGAGACAGTACTAGCAGGCTTTTCTTGATGTGATTTTTGAATTTCAGGGAACATGACTGGTCTGCAGTGTATTTGGATCCATGTAATAAAGAGCTGTTGTTATAATGGAGTTCTGCTCATTTTATCAAAGAATTGACTTGACTGTGGCCCTGTTTTTAGTCCTGTTTTTCTTGTGAGTAACATTTTAATGTGGATGTTATGTTCTTTATGTATCTCTCATTTACTTTGGGAAGGCAAAAGTTAAAAAAAAAAAAAGCCTATGATGATCTAAGCAAAAATTTTAAGTATATGCATGATCATTTCCTTATTTTTGCTAAGCATATGCAACATTGTGTTTCTTTGGCACAATCATTTATAGATATATTAGTTCAAAAAACATTAGAAGTATTACTTGCCCTCCTCACCCCAAATCAGATCTTTCCAGTTCACTCAATTTAGTTAGAAGTATGTTCCAAACAAAGCAATGAGTGATTAAAAAGTTAGGAAATAAGTCTCACAAATTTTAATTTAACCTCTTATATTTCCATATATCATCTCGTAGCACTTCAAGTCTTCTGTTCGTCAGCACCAGCTAGTACTAGGTTTGAGAACTAAATGCAAGTCTGATGCCTGTCTAGCGTTCAGGAAAAGCCTCACAGGGGATGCAAGCTATGAATGAAAGTCGGTTTTGACATCTCAAGTATTCATCTAGAAGGAAGTATATGACAGGTACTGTTCTATATGTTTTTTTTTAATCATATCTGATTGAAATCCTTTGAGAATACCATAATAAGAGAGAACCAGTTCATTTAACTTATTTGAGGTCCTAAAAAGCCACTACATCTGCTCACCCTTTCTGGGACATCCTATATTCAAAGACAATATATTGGGACAGTATGAAAGCCTGTCCCAGTGTCAGAGTTGCTGTATAGCCCATAGCGGCTGCCTTGAGATTGCTTCATATCCTATCCTATATTCTTCCTCTACCCAATGGGGCTTCCTTTCGTTACATAGATGGCAATCCCTAATAACCCTAATAGCTGACCTCCGTCAGGGTCTGTTTTCCAGGGAGCTTGACAGTGGCAACAGACGTTGCAAGAAAGCAGATCAGAGCTGGTTTTTCTGCCCTCTTGGTTTATAGGATGAGATTCGCTACCATCACCACCTTGCATTCATTGGTAGTAGATTACCTAGCACACTGAGAGTGCCATTTTTAAAACTTTAACCAGTAGAGAACTGGGATTGCATTCCAGTGGAAGCAAATGTATTGTTGGGCACAATCAGGTGATTGAGAAATATGGAAGACAGTGGAATTGATGGGACATTGCTAAGCTCCAGTGATAACTTGAAGAAAGATAACAAAAGACCAAGAGTGACTAATTGATAATTAAAGCTAAGTATGGGGGCCAAAGCATGATCAGAGCGCTAGACTCCCACATGGCAAACTGCAGTTTGAGTCCTAACATGGCCAAACGTGGTTTGAATCCCAGATCTGGTGGCTTGAAAATCATGCCAGGCACATGTGTGTGCATGCCCAAAATCCTGAGGAGAGAATGGAGGGGAAGGGATTGTGGTGTGGTCATTCTCTCCAGGGGATGATTTATCACTTTCCCTCTCTGTTTCTCTGGTGAGTGCACACACCTTATAGCAAAAAGCTAAGTGTAGAAGTCAGTCAGAAGGCCTGCCCAGGCATGTAAGGGGAATAATATGAAGCCATTTGGGACAGAGAAAGCTGAGGACATAGTCTGGGACTTAATCATGAAAATAATATAAATTCAAAGAAGTTAAAACCCAACCTAGGCAGGTCAGGGGGACTATCTGAACTGATGCACCTTAAAATCTTGAAGCCTCAGGTTTCCTGAATTTTCTAAGATTAGAGTGTCCTACTTTTCTCTAATAAGAGCTAGTCTGCCCTCTTTTTTGAAGATATAAAGAGATCGCTCCCCCAGGACAACATAGGCATTCCTCACGGTTGTGCCTACTTCCTCTCATGGCAACTAAACCAGTAAGAAGATAAGTCACAACCCATCCAGAGATATAAAGTTATAAAAGAGTTTATCAATTTGGGAATACACTCAGGATATTGGACTTAACCTGGCAAGGATCCAAGTGGTGATGCTGTCATACAGTTAGGATGGTTCCCAGAAGCATGGGAAAACAGCCCATACAAAGTGAGAGGGAAATTACAGAATTGTTTGGGCATGCTTTGTGAATATCCTATTTTTAGGCTGGAAGACCCATCAAATGACTGCGTTCTACAGGAAGCCCAGAAGATAACTCCATTTACCAAAACAATAAGAAATGTGCTCACCAGAGAGGTCCCAGGAATTACTAGGTTCAATGGTGCTTCTTTGTATTCCAGGAATAAAGGTGATCTTCTTGCAGATATGGGTTCACTGATAGCCATGGACATATGGGACTGAAGAAAAATAGAGCATACATGGCACTAGTGACTGTCAAAAGCCAGGTGGATGCTATCTATTGTAGTAAGTGGACAGTCCAATATACCAGCCAGAAAAATAAAGATGGTCAACAGAGCATGGCAAAGCAGATGGTCAGCCAGCAGTGTTATTGCTTAATCAGTACAAGGAAAGTTAGTCGAGATAAATTATCAGGAGGCTCAGGGCAAGCATCCCAATAAAAAGAAAATGATCCCTGGCCCAATTTTAAGACCTGGGTCAGTTGTTAGACTCAGACCCATTAACTGAAGGAGAGTTTGGGTCCGCATAAAGAAGGATTGTGCAACATTGCAAGTACATACAATAATGATTTCCCTAATCCTTACTCAAACGGACCTTTAGCCACTAAAAGTGTACAATTGGTGAAAGGGGAACACCCAGGTTTTTTTTGTTTTGTTCTGTTTCGTTTTGTTTTCTTACCAAGGGAATACAACAAAGAGAAATGGAACTCCCCAGTGGAATATTGTCATGCCACAATCCGTTTTTCTCCATCGCTCCATCCCATCAGGATTTCAGGGCACACATGCACAAGTACCCAGCATGTTTTTCCAGCCACTGGGGCCAGGATTCATGTGGTTTACATGTGGTTGGCCGTGTAAATCCATCTCCTCATGCACAGAACTTAACCACTACACTACAGGGTCAGTCCAATATTTAACATTGTGATGTCTGTGGGACATAGAGTCTGAGTTAAGGCTGATACCCTCAGACCTAAAATATCATCATGTGTCCTTGATTTAAAGCAAGGCCTGTGAAGGCCAAGTAATGACTGACCCCAGTCCAGTTCACAATAAACCTACAAATCCATCTAGTCCTTGAGTGTGTAAATTACAATACAAGTATGCCAAATGTATCTTGAAAGTGGCACAACTCATATTGGTTTCATGGCCTGGCTGGTAAGGGCTATCATAGTGATAAAGTCTAGGAGAAAGCTTTGGAACTGACCCCTCCCCCGTATCAAAATAGTAAATAAAAACCATTGAATTCCAGGAAATGGCAGAAACCAATGCCATCTTGAAAAAACTGAAGTATTCATAAACATTTGTTCACATTATTAACCAATTTAGCCTGTAGAAAAATCGGTGGACTACCAAACTCCATGAGATAGTCGCCCCAGTTGTAGCTGTGGTGCCAGCTATGGACATCCCTGCTTGAGCATATTAACAGGGCATCAGGTATGTAGTGTGTAACTATTAATCTGATAATGATATTCATTTTCATCTTTATTAGAAAAGAGGATCAAAAATAATTCACATTATCTTGGATCAGACAGCAGTGAACATTTTTTCCCCTTAGTTTATCTACTTATTCCATAAGAGAGAGAAAAACAGGCACTGTCAACAGATCCCCCTTACTGTGATCACCCTCAGTCTCAGCCACTCCAGATCACTTGTCTGGTATGCAGAGGAAGGTCCTGGGACACAAATTGATGACCCTCCTGTGTGGGTCTAGCTGCACCACTGCTGTACCACCACAGAGCTCCAAAAGTGAACATTTGTAGTTTTTTTCTTAAAACCATGTTAACTCTCCCACCTTATATCATACGTGAAGGACCGAAACTTACTGAGTATGCTAAAGAACATCACTGACCCACTGTATCAGTTACATCATGTTAATTAGACCTAAAGAGCAAGAAATGGCTAGTACAATAGACCTAGAGCACATACTCTTGAAGGTTGAGAGTATAAGCGCCACAAAGATTCAAAGGGACTATCAGTGGTGGCTCCTTGGTGAGTCTAGTAGTCTTGAGCATGCCAGAATAGCCTCTCCAAAGTAAAGCAACAATTTATTGTATTTTGTACTTCTTACCACAATGGAGGAAACATAGATTGTGATGGGCTGCTTTGGGTTCTAGAGATAGCATATTCCATACCAGGGAGTACTTATTCTGACCCACAAGTGGGATGGTACAAGAGGCTACCAATTTTGAGTGGCCTCTAGAGCAGAAAAGGACCCTGCAGCAGGTCTAGGCTGTAGTTTTACCACTTATGCCAAACAATCCAGCAGTTCTTTTATTAGATATATAGGAGAAGATGCTATGTGGGATTAATGACAATTCCCAATGGAAAAATCACAATGCAGACTCCAGATTCTAGATCAAGACCATGCCATCTGTAGTAGAGAGCATCTTTCAGCAAACAGCTCCTGATATACTACTGGGCTCTAGCAGAAATGTGGCACCTGATACCAAGTGGCCATGAAGCCAATACCATGTCACCCAAGCTAGAATGTGCATGGCCAGTGGCATCTGGCTTGGCCAGCAGGTCAGTGACCTGGAAAGAGACTGAAAGCCTGGGAACAAAGAGAGCTGAGATAAAGATGTGTAGATGGATACAGGAGAGTGGGCACAAAGTATGAGGATCTTTATTTAGCATTTGACCAATATCATAGAGTATCCACAATGAAGAAAAAGCCCTGTGCAAGCAAGATGATCAAATGACTTGACCAGTTAATGGCAGCCAGTATTTTGCATTGGAATATCTACTGTGGCAGGATCAGGGACTATGAATGGAGCCAGTGGGATGGTATACTAAGACCACTCTGGTTGTATCCACTACTGAATATTTAGCCTGCTAGCAACAGAGATAGACGCTGAGTCCTCTTTCCTTGAGGAGACCACTTAGCCTCTTGGTGGCAAGTTGACTTGCAAGTGGTCCCAGCAAGAGGCAGTGACTATTTTGAGATTAGACACAGATTCTAGGTGATTCACCTTACCCATCAGCAGACCCTCAGAATCATTGAGGGCTTTCAGAGAGTTTGATCTGCTGTATGGGACCCACTTTATAGCAAAGGAGGCATGAGAATGAGAAAATGACCATGGACTCTAATTTTCATATCATGTACTGTATACCCCAGAAATTTCTAGCCTGGTATTGTCCTTGCTGGGTACCTCAGGCACCTTGTAACAAGAAAGTGTCAGACAAGGAGAAGAGTCACGATCCCAGGAGGGATACTTGATCTGATCCTGAAGAGGAAGTAGGGCTGCTGTTACACACTAGTGGCAAGGAGGAATATTTTGGTACTCGGGCAATCTACTTTGTACCTCTTGGTACTCTTCTCCAATTTGAAGGGCATAATTAGGCTAAGAAGGTCACAAAGACCATAAGGGTCAAGGACTGGGTTTTATTGCTAAGTAAGTCACTGAGATAACCAGATGTGTTAGCTAAGGGTGAGGGAAACATAAAATGGATAGTAAAGGAGGAAGATAATGATGATCAGTTGTAGCCCCTAGACTAGTTGCTGTATTGGGGACTGTAGTCTGTTCCAATAACTTGGTTTTTATAAATACCCTCCAGGGGAGGAGGTTACCCTGGGATTCTAAAGAGTGCTGCAAAACTTATACAAAGAAGTGGCTTCAAGGAATGCAAGAAGTGGACTGTAGTGAACACTGTGTTCTGTCACCCAGATCGACTTCAAGACTGAAGGATTGGGTCCAGCAGGTGGTGTGGTTAAAGATGCCGGATTCCCACATAGCTGACCATGGTTTGAGTTCTGAACCCAGCAGCTTGCTTTCTCACTTTCCCTTTTTCTCTCCTTCTCTGTCTCTGGTAAAATTTTAAAAATAACAAATGGAATTGAACAAAGTAATTCTTAAAAAAAAAAAAAAAAAAGAGAGACTGAAGGACTTGTCACATGAGCCACAAGAAGTGCTATAGGCATGTAGCTCTCAGCTGTCAGCAGGACCAGTTGAATAATTTGTAGAGACCAGTGAAAAATGAAAATGCAGGACTAGCCCCACAGTGCAGCAGTTAAGGGAGCACATGTGTGTGCATGCCTAAATCCTGACAGGAAGGAAAAAAGGAGGAAAAAGGATTGTGGCATAACCACATTCCATTGAAGGTCCATTCTCCTTCTCTGTCCGTCTCTCTGGAGAATGCACATACCCTAAGACGATTAAAGGAAAGGAAAGAAAAAATATTAAGAATTTTAAAGACAATGCTAGCTGAGTGTCTAACCACTCCTGATGTACTACTGGGCTCTAGCAGGGATGTGGCCTTCCTAAGAATAGATTCCTGTGTGACTAAATACCCAGGTTTCATGTCCATGAAGCGGGGCCTGCTGCCAATCTTTAGAATTACCTCAGTTGAAGAACATCACTGCACACAAGCTCATGCACTCACTCTGAGCAACCTGTATCCAATGAGTGGAAAACAGAGACCTGACCCTCCTGCTCCAGTGTGGTACAATCTGGAAGGTCCAGTCAGCTTCAGTTTCCCATGAGTTGGCTGAAAACTTTGTTGAGTCTGTATTGTGACCAACACCTTCTTCCCAGTCCTGATTTCTCCTCATTCCTTTCAAGGATGGTGATCCCCAGAACATTCCCTAATAAACCTCCTACCCACTGTCACCTGCTTAAATTCTGCTCCTGCCCAGCCCAACCCAAGATATGGATTTAAGATTTAATAAGAAAAGACAATAGAAAAATAATATATATCAAATATTTTTCTAAGATTATGACGCTGATAAATTCTGGTTTCCCTTTAGATTATGTATCTTTTGCCTTTTATTAAAACTTCTAGGACCAGCAGATGGTATGGTGGTTAAGGCACTGGATCCCCCATGGCCAACTTGGCAGTTCAAGTCCCAAATCCAGTAGTTTAAAAAGCATGCTGGGAGCATGAGAAGGGATTGCAGCATGGCTATATGCCCTAGGGGGTGATTTCTCACTTTTCCTCTCTCTGTCTCTCTCTGTCAAGCATGCACATTCTATGGTGAAAATCAAATTTAAAAACAAACAGCAACTTTTTTTTTTTTTGAGATGTTTTTGCTATAGGACATGTGCACTTGGCAGAAAGACAGAGAGACAGAAAGCAAGAACTCAACCCCTAAGGGGGTTGCCCCGCCGCAATCCCTTTTCCTCATTCTCCTCTCGGGATCTTGGACATGCACGCACAGGCACCTGGCATGAGTTTAAACCACTGGGTCTGGGACTCGAATCACAGTCTACTACATGGGAGTCCAGTGACATAGCCATTATGCCAGCTGCTGGTCCCCAGGCTTCTTGTTTTTATTTAGGTTTGCTCAGTCTATGAGAAGCTGACTTTACAGCATGAAGCAGTTACAAAGAAGACCATCCACCTTCAACTCCCCAAAAATATTTATAGGGATCATGCCTCTCAGGGGCAAAATAAAGCAGGAGAAAGCTAGCGAATGAAGGTGGGTGATGGGGCTGGAGTGTCTTCCCATGTGGCTAGATAGAAAAACATGATCAGGGCAGAAATTTCACTGCCCAAGGAAATGTAATTGGAGATTAATGGGGGATGTCTAGCTGATTAAGCAACATTTGATATAGCCAATGAAATAAATCAGTGGGCCCAGCCACATTTGATAGAGCCAGTAAGATAAAAATAATCGTGGACCCAGCCAATGATCAACTGACATGATGTAGGTTAAAAATGATAAATCTGACAGAATGCAACTGCTGAGGCCTCTTTGTCTGCTCAGGGCCACGTCTACCTCTCAGGAGTGTACTTTTACTTAATAAACTACCTTTAAAGAGAGAGAGAGAGACCCTGACCTTATGTGAGGGGAGAGAAGCAGCTTTCAGAAAGACTGGTTACCATATTAAGGAGAAATTCCAGCTCATTGACAAGCTTAGTGCTCAAAAGGAGTTTGCAGGGAGTCGTCTGTAGGGAATGCTGGTATAGGACAGGGGAGTTGTGTTGTATGAAATTCTAGGTTCTTTGGGCTCAGAACTCTAAAATCAGAAATTTGCCCTGAGTCACAGAATTAAAAACCACAAACACTGGTAAAGTAGAAAGAGAAATTTTAATAGAAAAGTAAAGATTTTTAATAGAAAGGAAACACATCCCATGCCTGAATACGTACATCCCTGGACATGGGTTTAGGAGTTTCGTTTATTTGGGGATTTTGTAATGAATATTTATCAGGGCAAGTTCTGTCACAACATCTGCCTTCTTTGGTTTCCCGGGCTTTTTCCTGCACTTCCGTATCTCTGTCAGATGAGGAATTTATCTCATCACACATGCCCAGTGTGGCTTTGAAGTATTCACGTCCATATTTGGATACACTGCCTAATTAGTTTATTGCCCCAGTGGGAATCAGGATGTTGACTTAGTGTCCCATCCCAGTGGTGAATTTCTGTGTATGTATCTGGGATGCAGAATTTCTCTGTGTGTATCTGGGATGGCAGGAAGGAAGATAACAACTTTTCTGCCCCAGTGTAGAGAGCCAGGTGGGAAAAGGGAGTTTTTACAGAGGGTCTGTTTGCATTCTCTGATAGGCTGTAATTGATCAAGCAAGCTGTAAACAGCTCTGATTGTAAGCATTTCCCTGTGTGAGTGTGAGCAAGCAGTGAGGACTAATGCTTGATTCCTAGTGAGAGCAGTGAATGATTTTTACTAAAAGCTTGACCAGAATGACTTCATCTTTTAAGTTGGCTCTACCTTACCTAAGGGGGTGGCCACGCCGCAATCCCTTTTCCTCATTCTCCTCTCGGGATCTTGGACATGCACGCACAGGCACCTGGCATGAGTTTAAACCACTGGGTCTGGGACTCGAATCACAGTCTACTACATGGGAGTCCAGTGACATAGCCATTATGCCAGCTGCTGGTCCCCAGGCTTCTTGTTTTTATTTAGGTTTGCTCAGTCTATGAGAAGCTGACTTTACAGCATGAAGCAGTTACAAAGAAGACCATCCACCTTCAACTCCCCAAAAATATTTATAGGGATCATGCCTCTCAGGGGCAAAATAAAGCAGGAGAAAGCTAGCGAATGAAGGTGGGTGATGGGGCTGGAGTGTCTTCCCATGTGGCTAGATAGAAAAACATGATCAGGGCAGAAATTTCACTGCCCAAGGAAATGTAATTGGAGATTAATGGGGGATGTCTAGCTGATTAAGCAACATTTGATATAGCCAATGAAATAAATCAGTGGGCCCAGCCACATTTGATAGAGCCAGTAAGATAAAAATAATCGTGGACCCAGCCAATGATCAACTGACATGATGTAGGTTAAAAATGATAAATCTGACAGAATGCAACTGCTGAGGCCTCTTTGTCTGCTCAGGGCCACGTCTACCTCTCAGGAGTGTACTTTTACTTAATAAACTACCTTTAAAGAGAGAGAGAGAGACCCTGACCTTATGTGAGGGGAGAGAAGCAGCTTTCAGAAAGACTGGTTACCATATTAAGGAGAAATTCCAGCTCATTGACAAGCTTAGTGCTCAAAAGGAGTTTGCAGGGAGTCGTCTGTAGGGAATGCTGGTATAGGACAGGGGAGTTGTGTTGTATGAAATTCTAGGTTCTTTGGGCTCAGAACTCTAAAATCAGAAATTTGCCCTGAGTCACAGAATTAAAAACCACAAACACTGGTAAAGTAGAAAGAGAAATTTTAATAGAAAAGTAAAGATTTTTAATAGAAAGGAAACACATCCCATGCCTGAATACGTACATCCCTGGACATGGGTTTAGGAGTTTCGTTTATTTGGGGATTTTGTAATGAATATTTATCAGGGCAAGTTCTGTCACAACATCTGCCTTCTTTGGTTTCCCGGGCTTTTTCCTGCACTTCCGTATCTCTGTCAGATGAGGAATTTATCTCATCACACATGCCCAGTGTGGCTTTGAAGTATTCACGTCCATATTTGGATACACTGCCTAATTAGTTTATTGCCCCAGTGGGAATCAGGATGTTGACTTAGTGTCCCATCCCAGTGGTGAATTTCTGTGTATGTATCTGGGATGCAGAATTTCTCTGTGTGTATCTGGGATGGCAGGAAGGAAGATAACAACTTTTCTGCCCCAGTGTAGAGAGCCAGGTGGGAAAAGGGAGTTTTTACAGAGGGTCTGTTTGCATTCTCTGATAGGCTGTAATTGATCAAGCAAGCTGTAAACAGCTCTGATTGTAAGCATTTCCCTGTGTGAGTGTGAGCAAGCAGTGAGGACTAATGCTTGATTCCTAGTGAGAGCAGTGAATGATTTTTACTAAAAGCTTGACCAGAATGACTTCATCTTTTAAGTTGGCTCTACCTTAATATATGTGTGCACATTTCCTATGGTAGTGACTATTTACCTACTCACTGGATCTAATTCCTGTCTCAGCATGACCACACTTCATCGAAGAGCGCCCTCGTTCTCTCTCTCTCTCTCTAATAGGTGCAGTGTCCTCTGCCCCCCCCAAAGCAAACAAAAAACAAAGTATAACTAATTAAATTTAAATATTCAAATAAACAACAATAACAGAATAAACAGCAAGTGAAAGTTTATCACCCTAGATAAACTGGAGTAGCCTTCAATACCATTTATTATTATTGAAAGAACATGCTACCTACCTTTTTGGCCTTATTTTCAAGTATTAGATAATTTACCTCGGCAGTTTCCATTTGCTTATTCACAATTATTTTTTTTCTTTTAGAGAGATTTTTGCTATAGTGTCCATGCGCTCACTAGAGAAACAGAAAGACAGAAAGCAAGAAATCTCCTGCAAGGGGGATGGCCACACTGCAATCCCTTCTCCTCCATTCTCCTCTTGAGATCTTGGGCACACACACACATGCTCCCGATGTGAGTTTTAAGCCTCTGGGTCCAGGACTTCAACTGCATCAACTACGTGGGAGTCCAGCGATATAACCATTACTCCATCTGCTGGTCTCACATTTACTTATTTTAAAAATGATTCATATTCGGGAGCCAGCAGGTGGTTTGGTGGTTGAGGTGCTAGATTCCCACATGACTGACAGTAGTTCAAATCCCTGACTACAGTTTGAGCCCCAGCCTCAACAACTTAAAAATCACATTGGACATGTGTGTATGTGTGCCCAAAATCCTGAGAGGAGAAGGGATCGTGATGTGGCTAACCCCCCTGGGGGAAGGGGGTGACTTATGTCTCTCTGTCTGTCTCTGTCCAGTGTATGCACCCTATAGCAAAAACCTTAAGAAAAAAAATTGTGCTATTTTGTGTGATAATGGCCTTTTATCTTAAATGATAATGAGAATTTTTGTTGCTGTCAGGTCAGCCCTTGTCTGACAACAATATAATGCAAACCACATATATCATTTAAAATGTCCTAGTCGCCACTTACTAGAGCAAAGAAATAGTTGAGATTATTTTTAATACATTGTACTAAACCCGATATCCAAACTGTTATTTTATTATGAAATCACAGAAAAATTACTGAGCTAGTTTACATTCTTTCATACCAAGTCTTCAAAATCTGAACAGCAGTTTACACTTATGGTGCATATCTATTCGAACGAGCCACATTTCCAGGGCTCAGTAGCCACATGTGGCAGGGTGCTATAGCATGACAGCTGAGGCTCCTTCTAAGACTAACTGACCAGGCCCCTGAAGGCCGGGCTTCTCTGCTGTACTCGCTCTCCCGTTTCACATTCACGGACTTCTTACGGAATTTCTGCCACTACTTCAGACTTCTGCCGTGCTTAGGATACCAGGTTACACTTAATTGTAGACATTGTCTTGCATTATCATAAAGACAGATAACTTGATTTACTGTTTTCACCACAGAATATTCTAGAAAAATGTTCAATTGTGGTATATATACAATATCAATTGCACTATAAACTAATAATAATAACAGGGACTCTGAGAATGAGATAGTCAAAATAGAATCTGAAGCATGTTTTGCTGAGCTAATCCTACAAAGATTTGACATTCAGCATATGCACCCATATATATACATACATACATATATATATATATATTTTTTTTTCCTCCCTATGGTCTAGATCCAGTCTTACATATCATGGGTATGTACCATGTCATGTATTTTCACATGTTAAGCTTTGAAGATGGTGCAGTACTTACTTGTCATTGAGGTTTTTTTTTTTCCTTTTGTCTTATTTCATTTTCTTTTATACATTCAGTCACATTATTTAGCTTATAAAGTGAATATTTCAATATGTGAACATTCTTCCTAGTCCAGTTGTTTAAACTATAAAATAGCTTCAAGAGATAATATCACATTTCTTTGAGTTTTACCTTGGAGCTAATAATGTAAAATATGCAATTGCCTTTAATAATAGGGATTTCAGCCTGTTGGCCACTAGGGGGAGACATGCAAACACTCACATCTATCCCAGCTACTTAAATCCAGTCTTTACAGCTGCTATGAACCCTGCTCACGCAGATCACACCCAGTCTGAGCCAGAAGATATTGGCTACCATCCATTCCATGCTATTGGAGGGCCAGGCCAATGAGTTCAGAGTGGAATCATTTGCCAAGCAGTTCAGCCAAGACTGATAGAGCTGAGATTTAGCTGACGAATGATTGGACTTAATAGGGTAAAACTTGATAGAGTAAATCTCCCTTGTTAAAACTTATCTTTTTTTTTTTTTTTAGGTTTGCTGGGGGTTGGGGCATCAGGTAGTGTAAAGGTTAAGGCACTGGACCCCCACATGGCTAACTGCAGTTCAAGTCCTGGACCTGGCAGCTTGAAAATCACACCAGGCATATGTGTGTGCATGCCCAAAATCCCAAAAGGAGAATGGAAGAGAAGGGATTTCAGGATAGCCCTCGCTCCTTGGGGTGATTACTCACTTTTTCTCTCTCTTTCTTGCTCTCTCTCCAAGAAGCACACTTGCCCTATGGCAAAATTCTAAAACAAAATTTTTGCCCGAGGGTGTCTGCATTGTTGAGAGAGACTGGGAGGCAAAGTGGGGAAGCACTCTCTTGGGAAATTGTCATGCTATAATTCCTTCTCCTCCATTTCTCCCTTTTTTGGGGATATTGGGCCTGCTTTCACAAGCTCCTGGGTCAGGGCACTCTAACGCATAGTCAGCCATGTGGGATCCAGCTGCCTTAACCACCAAGCCACATGCTGGCGCAAAACTCCTTTGTCTGAAGAAGTAATGTTTTCTCCTTAGCATTTAATTCTAGGACCTGTAAATATAACTGCTTTTTAAATGTACCATATAATCCTAAACCAATTTACTATGGTACTAAAAGATAATTAGCTTAATATAAACTGCTCCCTTGTGTTTCTGGCCAAGGACTGAATTTTATTTTATTTTTAAAAAGGTCAGTGTTTAATTTGGCAAGTTGAATAATCTTGACTTTACTCTTCAAGAGTGCCTTTGATGAAGGAGGATTTCCTTCTCATACATGTGGCAATAAACTATTTCTTACGCCCCCCCCCCCATATTCATCATTAGTACAAGACAAGGCAATTACTATCTTTATGAACAAAGAACCATCCTCTGTGAAGGGTTGGTAGTGGCCTTTCTACATGGTATTGTAAAATCTGAAGGAAAAACCCTATGAATACCATTTTATAGCCCATTGCTATAAAACAATATCAATACTTACTAGGCATTTGTTCACTAATTTCACAGTGACTGTATCTTTTCTAGAAAATTACTGGTAAGAAAAACTGAAATGTAAGCTGTTTCTCATTCCTCAGCCACCACTGCGGATCCTGACTTTTGTGTATGTGCCATCCTCTTTCAAAAGAACATGTAAATGACCACAACAGAATTGATTTCAAGGGGCAGGGGCATGATAGTGTGACTGGGGCTCCAGAAGCCAGGTCTGGCTCTAGGTCTGCGCAGGGCAGATGGAGGCTCCATGCAGAGGGGGTCAGGGACCCAGAGAGCTCCTTCAGGAAGAGAGAAGTTGGGTAAGACCAGCAGGACTTTGTAGAGAAAGCGCCACCCGGGATTGACTTGGCTTCAGGTCCAGTCGGCCCACCTGGCTCCCACCTGCTGAAGGCAACCCACAGGAGGTGCTTTGAGCAACCATGCAGGATTGGAAGGCAGGTTGGAAGGGACGAGATGGAGGCTTGACTCTAGGAATTGGGAAAGGGCATGGATACCAGCCTATAAGTGAACTGGCTAAGCACAGTGAGCTTGCAAACTAGTTCTAGAGGACCCTGATTTATTAGGGTTGGACTTAATGATTTTTCAATGTTACATGGACTGATAAGGTTTTCAATGCATTTTCACTTTACACTGTTTCCTGAAGTAACTCCATGGTAAACTGAGGAGCATCTACTGTGCTTACCTTAATCAATGTAGGGTGTGGAACGTGGAAGGAGAGGGGCTCTGGGCTGGCATATACATTTTAGAAACGGGGCTGACTCTGTGGCCCAGCTGTAATGTGTAAGGAAAAGCCAGATCCTACATGGTGACTGAGACAGGAATCCCACCAGGTCGGCCTGAAATGTGCTGGGCACGCATATAGGTGTCCAGAGCTGACCAGCTGGAAGACCAGAGGAAGCAGACAGATGTGGCTAGACTCTGTGAAGGGTGCTCACTTCTCTTTCTCTCTCTGCCACATGTGCATCCACACACCCATGCTCTATCATAAATAAAGAAAACCTTTTTTTTTTCTTTAAATTTATTTATTTTTTTACATTAATTCACTATACATCATTGCAGCATACAAATGAATTTTCCATCCAAAATACACTGTATATTGGCTCAATCAAGCACCTCAACATGCATGTTATCAGCAAATAATTTTCCATTTCTTATGTCTTGTATACTCATAAGTAATCTAACTACTTTCAATAGCAAGTTCAGCTGGTAATTTCAAGAAAAGCAGTTTTGAACTGGTAATGATATTTCCTTGAAACTTAAAGCCTAAAAACAGGTTAGTATTCTGTTCAAATAGTAGGTACATGCACCTATCGACAGCTCAAGACAGGACAAAAATCCTTTAAAACCGGACAACAAAGCTTAGAAGAAAAGCAGCAATATTTAGTCAAATCACAGAATGTTGTTTCATCAGTTCAGTCTTATGTACTTAATCTTTCTTCTGTTGTGGTTTGATCTTCCAGATTGAATTCTGGAATATAATATTTATCTCCAGACATTGTCCCTACAATTAAGTTGCCTATTTTCTTAGTTTTTGAACTCTTATTTCTATGTGTCTGCATTTAACTTTACTGACATAGCACTGCCTTAAGAACTTCTTGGAGATCTAGTCTGGTGCTGGTAAATTCTTTCAGGTCTTGTTTATCTGGGAATATTCGTGTCTTTTCTTCCCAAATGAACGATAGTCTTGCTGGGTACAGTATTCTCAGTTGAAAT
>NW_006159816.1:4762080-4770820 GCF_000334495.1 Tupaia belangeri chinensis
TCTGATTCTTTTGTAAAGTGTGAAATTCCTCTTTTAGATCTAGCATCATGAATTTCACCTCCTGGAACTCGACAACTTCTTTCTCCTTCCTCTTCAGCAGTTCATTGTCTCTCTTCTCTTCCATCTCTGTTAGCTTTGCCATTATGAATGTTCTGAATTCTTTATCAGACATTTCCATGATTTCCATTGAACTGTGTGTGGATGAAGAGGAGTTATCCTTTTTCCGTTGGAGGAGAGATATTTTCCTGCTTTCCCATATTTCTTGTGGTCCTGCAGCGATTTCTAGACATCTGGTTGATGGTCGGTTTCTTCCCAAACTTGGAAGTTCAATCTGAGCGTTGAGGAGCGTGCAGAAAAGGAAACAGAAAGAGAGAAACAACAGCAACAACAGCAAAAAAACAAACAAGAAACAGAAAAAGAGAAGAAAAGAGGAAGATAAACTTTTCAATAAAACTAAAAAAATTAATATTTAAAAAAATTCAGTAAAAATCAAAATTCTAAAAAGCAAAACTTAAAAAAAAAGAGATAAGACAGAGAGAGACAGAGACAGACGTAGAGAGAGAGACAAAGACAGGTACAAAGACAGTAGGCCTGAAATGGGTCTTCCTACCACACGAGTTTTGTGTGCTGGAGGCCAAATAATCAGTGGGAAATCTTGATTCCTGTTTCCCCAAAACGGCTAGTTTGCAGGATCCATGAAGCTGTGTCTTGAAGAAGCAGAAAAACTTTTTTTTTAAGTTTTAAAACTTGGGAAAAATAATGTCTTAATTATAGAGAACAAGCAGAAGATTAGAAACAGAACATATATCCACATTCCAGCAAAATACAATTCCGTTCACCCAGGAGAAGTCCAGAGAGGAAGAAGCATTTTCTTATTTATTTATTTGGAGAGGTTTTTGCTATTGAGCACGTGCGCTCACCAGAAAGAGATAAAGAGACAGAAAGCGAGAAATCACCCCCCCAGGAGATGGCCACGCCACAATCCCTTCTCCATTCTTCTCTCAGGATCTTGGGCACACATGCACACGCCGGGCGTGAGTTTAAGCCACTGGCTCTGGGACTTGAACCATGGTCGGCTACATGACAGTCCAGCAACATAGCCATTATGCCAACTGCTAGTCCCAAGGGAAAAGTATTTTCAAAATTGTATAGTAAGTAAAAAATAACAAGAAGGTAAAAATAACTCCTAATACAATTTTAAAGGTCAAATAAATAAAGTTCACAAACTAGGATAAATTATTTGATTCAGTTTAAAAAAATAAAAAAGATCTAGCAATGTGTGTCTACAAAAGACACATTAAAAATAATAGAATACAGAGACTAGGAGGTGGCATAGTGGATAAGGCACTGGACTTCCACATAGTTAACTGTGGTTCAAGCCCTGGATCTGGTGGCTTAAAACTCATGTTGGTCATGTGTGTGCGCATGCCCAAAAACGTGAAAAGGGAATGGAGGAGAACGGATGCGGTGTGGCCATCCCCTCGGGGAGTGATTTCTCACTTTCTGTCTCTCTCTGCCTCCCTGGTGAGTGCACAAGTAGGAAAGAACAATATAGAAAAAGATACACCAGCTTTTATAAACTATAAAAAAGAAAAGGAAGTGCTTTTAATAACTGACGAAAGTTAATTCAAGGTGAAAAACATCAGAAAAGACAGGAAGGAGCGTAATAAACAACTAAAAGTAACTAATCCAGAGGGTAAAATAATCATGAAATTAACATGTATGATAAAAAGCACAACTAACAAGACAGTGGGGAGCAATAGATGAATTTGTTCTATTTTTAGATTTAACACTGCTTCTGAGTCTCATCAAATAGAAAAAGCAATTATCAGAATTAATACATTAAAATAATATAACTATATAAAACTTTAGAGCCAACAAAGAATATACATTGTTTCTGATTACATGTGAAATCTTCACAAATAAAAATGTTTCTATGCTAATGCATGTGTACAGAGTGTGAGAGCACCCTTGACAGGGTCTCATCATACCACAGTCACCTTTCCACAACCCTCCATTCTGGGTGCTCTGGGTGCTTTGTGTATTTGCAGAGGATCCAGGCTTCCAGAACACTGCATTATCATTATGCCACAGCAAGCGGTCCTTCATACACACAAAAAATTAGTAGGACCTAAGCCACAAAGAAAACCTTAATAAATTACAAAGAATCAGCAGCATGCAACCTGTTTTCTGACCACAATAAAATAGAACCAGGAATCAATGACAAGTTCAGATCTATATCCCATTAAGTCTGGAGGAAAAAAAAATAGAATACCCGAATTAAAATAAAATTATGAGAAAAATCTTAAAATATTGATGGCTGAATGGCATGAAGATATTATATGTGAAAATTTGTTCAACATGATAAACAGTGCCTAAAGGGAAATGTATAACCCAGTTGTATTTTATGGAAAACACAAGTGAAATAAGTGCAGAAACAAGCAATTACCAAAGGCTAACAAATATAGCAAGGAAAACAAGGAAGGAAATAAACATCAGGAAAAAAAATATATAAGTGAAAAAATGTATAGTGAAAAAATATAAAGTGAAAAAAAAAAAGACAAAAATATTTGGAGCCCAGCTACAGTGGGCATGCTAAAATGCCGTGTTCCACAGCTGGGGGGTGGATTTGATTCCCAGGTCTAACAGGCTGGGCATGGTGGTGTGCAGCTGTAATCCCAGTAACTCAGAGGTTGAGGCAGGAGGATTGCAACACAGTGAGACCTTGTCTTAAAAATAAAATGGGGGATTATTACTGAAACTAAAGACAATTCTGTTAAAGAGACCTACGACAGAATTCGTCAAGAGAAAATCCAACAAATCTACCAACTGAGAGAAGATATAAAGAAATAAATGCATGGTAACAGTAGGGAAATAATTATAGACACAACAGATTTTAAGAAACAACAAATTGATTGAAATAGTCACTTTGTAAGCTAAATAATATGACTGAATGTATGAAAGAAAATGAAATAAAAAATAAAGCTTTAGCAAAGTGTGAGATGTGCTGGAAAGACCGCGGACTCCGGCATTTGCTGAAGCTAGACCAGCACTGACCCACAAGGTAGCCACCAGGCACCTATGCTTGTTCAATTTTAAATTAATTACAATAAAGTAACTACATTTAAGTAAAAAAAAAAAAAGAAAGAGAGAGAGAGAAAAGAAAGAACAAACGAATGAACGAATGAACTGGGGCCAGCAGGTGGCATAGTGGTTTCCCACATGACTGACCACAGTTGACGTCTTGGACCTGGTGGCTTGAAAATCAAGCCAGGCGTGTGTGTGTGTGTGTGTGTGTGTGTGTGTGTGTGTGTGTGTGCCCAACATCCTGAGAGAAGAATGGAGAAGGGATTTTGGTGTGGTCATCCCCCCTCAGAAGTGTGATTTCTTATTTTCCCTCCCTCTCTATTCTCTCTGTCTCTCTCTAGTGAGTATATGCACCCTATGGCAAAAAACCAAAACAAAACAAAACAAAAAACCAGAAAAAAAGATATGAGCAATTATGCAGCAATGACTTTTTTTTTTTTTTACATTTTTGTTCATTTTATTTAACAAATTTAGGCTATAGCATATTTATAACTTAAATTTTTTCTATGCACTATATCCATGTATATTAGTTAGATTCAAATAAATGTTTTACTATAAATGTTTTTCCATGGGTTCTTTTGAAAATCTTCAGTTATCTCCTCCTTCTTACATTGGGATTATATCTAAAGAGGTCATCAGCAAGAGACTCTTCTTTTGCCTGTTGATTTTGCATCTCCATTTCCTGCCTTAACCATTCTTCTAGTTCTGTATTCTTTTGGGTTTGATGTGCTATTAGATCTGATCCTCCAATGATGTGTGGACATTTTCCTACTCTAGAATATGCAACCTTTTCGAATTTCTTGAAATTCTTTAGTTGTCCATAATCATTGTTTGTAACAGATAGTTTTCTGGTAGTAGAGTTATCAACCACCAAGGATCTAAATTCAGTCACTAATACCTTTCTTGGAAGCCTCTCAGTATCAACATGAAGTTTGTCATTGTTGGATACTTCTTTGGTTGACCATACTGATTCTTTCTTACACACTGATTCTTTAATGAGCTCACATTTCTTCCTAATTTCATTTTTTTGAGATATTTTACTATTTCCTGGTAGTGTTTCATCACTAAAAATGTCATTTGTTTCTATACTCATCCTTGGTCTTTTCTTAATATTAATCGCTTCTTGTTTTTGAACTTTCACTTCAATTTCTAACTCTGGTTTTGTGTTCTTAAAAAAACTCTTCCAACACCTCATCTTCTATGGCCAAATCATCAATATCTTTTTTTATATTTGATCTTAGATTTTCTGTAGAAAATGATTTATTGGCAAAGTTTTTCATACTGGATTTTAAATCTGTATCTGTAAGTAAGTTATCTGATTTTTTGTTGTTGTTGTTGAGAGGTTTTTCACTATAGGGCGCGTGCGCTCGCCAGACAGACAGAGAGAGACATAGAGACAGAAAGCGAGAAATCACCCCCCAGAGGGGATGGCCACGCCGCAATCCCTTCTCCTCCATTCTCCTCTTGGGATCTTGGGCACGCACGCACACGCGCCCAGTGTGGGTTTTAAGCCACCGGGTCCGGGACGCAAACCACGGTCGACTACGTGGGAGTCCAGCGACATAGCCATTACGCTAACTGCTGGTTCCCGTTATCTGATTTTTCATCCATGGATTCATTCTGAGATAGATGTTGTTCCTTATTTTTCCACAATGAGGGTGTATCAGGCTTTGTTTGTTCTAAAAGAGAACAAGACATTTCTATTCTTGCTGATTTAGATGAAGACATTTCTTGATTTTCTTCATCCCTTTCCCTTTTCTTCGTAGCTGGCTGAAAGTAATTTTTTTTTTTTTTTGGAGAGGTTTTCGCTATAGGGCGCGTGCGCTCGCCAGACAGGCAGAGAGAGACATAGAGACAGAAAGCGAGAAATCACCCCCCAGGGGGGATGGTCACACCGCAATCCCTTCTCCTCTATTCTCCTCTAGGGATCTTGGGCACACACGCACATGCACCCGGCGTGAGTTTTTAAGCCACCGGGTCCGGGATGCGAACCGTGGTTGACCACGTGGGAGTCCAGCGACATAGCCATTACACTAACTGCTGGTCCTGCTGATAGTAATTTTTGATGGAGTTGTACTGACACCTGGGAGTTTTGTTGGTGAAAGCTGATAGTTTGGGAGTTTCGTCCTGGCCGTGGTTATTGATACCATCTTGTTATTAGAGCTTGTTTCGGGGGTTTCGTTTATAGCGGATGTTTCTTGTGAAAGCATTCTGAATTTTTGTTCCCTTATGGAGGTTTTGATTTCTTTCAATCTTTCACTCAAATCCATACATGTATCTGCGTGCTCTGATTCTGTGTCAGCTGCATATATTGTAGTATTCACCGGGGCACTTGGCATTAGCTTTTCATTGACTGACAAGTGTTGTGAAAGGCTTGGCCCTGGAGTCGTTGTCTTTAAACCTGTACTGGGCTGGCCCCGAGGGTCACAGTAATGCTCTGTTGTCATGAAAATAACTGCCAATCCAATTTCTGCTTCAGGAATAGGTCTAAGACCCCGCCTTCGGAGCATATCCATGATGTAATGAATCCATTGTTTCCGAGAGTCAGGAATCAAGATCTGTGAATGTGTTATTCCTACATCAACAACACAAGTTCCAGGAGCTGAAAAGAAACTATCTTCTTCATTTTCTTCTGTTATCAACCTAGTTTCTCCACCTCCAAAAACAATTGCTGAACTTAATTTCTTATGCTGTTTGGCATTTAAAAATACAAATGATTGGGAACCAGCAGTTAGCGTAATGGCTATGTCGCTGGACTCCCACGTAGTCGACCGTGGTTCGTGTCCCGGACCCGGTGGCTTAAAACTCACGCCAGGCGCGTGTGCGTGCGTGCCCAAGATCCCGAGAGGAGAATGGAGGAGAAGGGATTGCGGCGTGACCATCCCCCCTGGTGGGTGATTTCTCGCTTTCTGTCTCTATGTCTCTCTCTGTCTGTCTGGCGAGCGCACGCGCCCTACAGTGAAAATCTCTCAAAAAAAAAAAATACAAATGATTTCCCTTTGAAAATTTGCTTTCTTTCTTGTTGTCCTGACAGATCAATACTTTTATTTCCAATAGCTGGTTCATCAATAGGTGGGTAAAAACTTTCCATTTTTGGAGGCTCTTTCTTAGACTGAACCACTTTGACAAATTCAGTAAAATATTCTGGTTTCACAGTTGGATATCCACAAATGAGTGCACATACCGTTTTGATTAACTTTAACTGAGATCATGACAAGGTGAGTGCATTCTTCTGTCCAGTTGTTCACGGTAAGTCCTCCAATTGCAATACAGCTTGACTTAAAGTAGTTTTCCCAGAGGCATCATGTTGGTCACAGAAAAGTCAGCAGTTAACACAGCATGATTTCGACTTACTGAGTTATCATCCTCAATTAGAATGGCACAGTTTTTCCTGCCAACAGTGTACTCAACACCCATCAACAGTCTGTGTGGTTCTCCTCAGGCCGGGCCCGCAGTGGGGAGCAGCTTCCACATTGGGCTGGCTCCAGAGAGCTTGGCTGACCCACGGCCCTGTCACCCTTGCAGCAGTGACTTTTAAAAACTATATAAAGTTGACAAATATTCAGACATATAAACCTTCAAAGCCTGAGAAATTTGAATAGACTAATCATTTAGAGAAACTGAATTGGTAATGAAAACTTCCAAAGGAGAAGCCCAGGACTGAACATTTTTAGAGATGAGTTCAAACTTCCAAAGAATAAATAATTCTCATTTTCTTTTAAATGTTCCAGAAAATAGACTGGAAACCATTTGACTACTATTTCGAGGCCATGTAACCTTGAAACAAACCAAACAGGGACAGTGTAAGAATAGATTATTATAGGATATTTGTCTTAGGAACTCAATGATGCAAAAGGTTTCTGGTAAAGGTTAATTAAATTACTATGCTGTTTTTTTTTTCTTTATTTCTTTTTCTTCAGGTTTTTACATGCATTGCCTGGAGAGAGATGGTGAGAAATCACTTCCCCTGGGGGAGGGTCACACTGCAATCCCTTCTCCCCTATTTTCCTCCTGGGATTCTGGGCATGCACCCTCACATACCCAGCATTATTTTCAAGCCTTCAGGTCTGGGACTTGAACTGTGGTTGGAGTCTAGTGCCTTTTTACAAGCTGCCATGCCCAGGAATCAATCACACACTCGGCCACGTGGGATCCAACCACTATGCCACCAGATGGCCCAGAGAAGGATAAATCTTCTGACTTTGAATTTAGAAGGAAAAAATCTTCCCCTGCAATTTGGCATTGAGCAGAAACAATATTATCAGTTATACCTTTCGAGTGTGATGTTGAAAAATACACATGGAGATGGTCTGGACTGTATTTCATGGTTTGCTGTTTTGGAGAAATGAGGCATTGAACATACAAAGAAAGACAGAATGAGGGAGAAAGGGAAAAACGAGAAAGCAAGCCATCAGGTCTAGGACTTGAACTGCAGTTGGTCATGTTAGAGTCCAATGCATTAACCACTGCACATCAGCTGTCAACCCTAGCCGTCCCTAAATTTTTGAATGAAGGGACTGGAGATGATGTCTAGGGTTTTATTTATTAGTTTGTCAGGAAAGTCATGCATATTTTTTCTATGCAAAAGTGTGTCATAACTTTCCTGACAACCCAGTAGTTCTATCACTATGATTCAAATCCCCAATTTTCTACCATAATGACTGCTCCAGGAAGAAATACTCATGTTTGTCTGTCTGGCAAATTAAAAAAAAAAAAAAAAAAGCTCATGGGGCCTAGGTAATGGGTTCCTATCGAGCAGTGTACCCCCATGCCAAAAGGAAATCTTGTTAATTCAACTTCTCTTGAAGGCTAATAACTTGTAATAACCATTACATGAATTACTTGGTCCTGCTGGGTCCCAGCTTGCGATATCCTTTCTGATCAAAGTTACCCTCAGGGACAGGCTTTAATCCCTGTTTGTGAAGTTCTGTTACCCTGGTCCAAGAGATGGGACTGGCCGCCTATAACTGTCTCTTTTTCTCTTTCTTTCTTTCTTTTTTAACATAAGCATGATATTTTAAACTTTTTGCTTTGATGTAATTACAAATTTCACAGAAACCTGTAAAGGAAATATGGAGTGGCCCTCTATAACTTTGTACCCAGTGTCTCTTAATGGTTAGAGCTTTTTTTTTTTTTTAATTTGTCAATATGCTATTGCCAGAGAAAGGCTGACAGAGAGGGAGCAGGAGAAAGCAACAGCCATGGGAATCACCACTCTTTAGTCCCTTCTCCCTTCCTCCCTTCTTTCCAAACTTTGGGCACACAGTCATATGTGCCTGGCATATTTTTCAAGCCACCAGATCTGGACTCCAACTATAGAGTTGGCCGTATGGGATCTGGCTTCCTTAACTACCTGGCCACAGGCTGGTCCCTGGTTACATCTTATGTAAAACTAGTACAAGAGGAAAACATGAAAGTTAACAGTAGTATAACATGTTTATATATACTAATATGCCGGGAGCCGTACCCCCAGCCGGGGTGGGTGCACAGGGAGGCGACGCGGGTGAACAGGAATCAGACTAAGACCTCATGCCCTTAGCATGTTCTTAGCCGGCTACAGCCAGAGTAAACTCCAGACTGCAGCCCTGATGGCCAGAAGTCATGCGTATTTATTATAGAAGGAGTTTTACAGCAGTGGGATGGGTGAGGGGAA
>NW_006159816.1:4771158-4785097 GCF_000334495.1 Tupaia belangeri chinensis
CTGCTCTATACAATGACCGTGGCTTGGGGAATGGCGATCTTCCCTTGTCCTGAGAGTAAGGGTGGCTTATGGTCTTTGGGGTGAGTCCCTGAGCCCCTCTCGGCTGCTGAGATCCTTCGCTCATTAGTAATCCCCAGTAGGAGAAGTGAATGTAGCATTTTTTATTGACATTTTTCAGGAGGGTGGGATGAGTCTAATGGGAGTAACTCCTGTTCGCAGCCGCCGCCCTACGCAGCTGTCGCCTTAGTGGATTTGCATTTTTTTAGGATTATTGTAAAAGTTATAGTAAGGCTGGGGGTGCCTTTATGGGATACAGGGGTATGGCAATAAGGCCCATGGCAGAGAAACTGAGTGCAGGCCTATACAGTAACACAATGAAGGTGAGGTCCAGAACTCGTAAAACTGTTGACCTTGCAAACAGTTCTCCTTAGCCGAGTCCTTGCTCTAGGCCTGAGGGGCAGTTCTTTCATACTCAGCTTGTGTTAACTGCATGGCCCCGTCACTAATATATGTCTCTCTCTATCTATCTATATAGATAGATATATCTACATATAAATATAGATATATTTAAGTTTTTACCATAGAACATGTGTTCACTGGAGAGAGACAGAGAGATAAAACAGAGAGAGGGAAAGTGAGAACCCACTCCCACCCCTCCCAGGAGCAATGGCTCTGTGGCTATCCATTCTCCTCTTGAGATTTTGGGCACATATGTACACACACTTGGCATGTTTTCAAGCAGCTAGGTTTGGGACTCAAACTGTGCAGTTGGCCATGTAGGATTTAGCTCCCTTAACCACCAGGCCACAGGCACAGTGGTTACATCTTATATAAGCATAGCATAATAGCAAAACATGAAGATTAACAATCACAATGTGTATGTGTACAGATTTATGTCTCACTCTCTATTTTTTTGAGAGAGATTTTTGTTATAGGTAGCATGTACTCACCAGAGAGACAGAGAGAGACAGAGATAGAAAGTGAGAAATCACCACTCGGGAGGATGGCCACACCACAATCCCTTCTCTTCCATTCTCCAGGGATTTTTGGGCACACACGCATACACGCCCAGTGTATGTGAGTTTCAAGCCACTGGGTCTGGGACTTGAATTGCACTCGGCCATATGAGAGTCCAGTGACATAAATTCTATGCCATTCATTTGCTGGTTCCAAACATTTTCATTGTCGTAAAATACACATAACATAAAATTTACCAGTTTACCCATTAGATATATAGTTTAGCATTGTTAAATATATTCACATTGTTGCTTAACCAATCTCCAGAACTCTTGTTCTTGTAAAACTGTAACTCTATAACCATTATATACTAACTCCCTATTCTCTTTCCCCCTAGCCCTTAGAAACTGCCCTTCTACTTTCTGCTTTTATGAATGTAACTACTCTTGGTATCTCGTATAAGTGGAGTTGTAGGTCCCCTATCCTTTACAAGTCTTCTTTTTAAGCCTAAATAAACCAGGGGGGAACTGATGACCAGAAGAGAAGACTTTAAAGAACCTAATATCAGAAGTAGAGATCACCACTATATAAGGTAGTTGTATAAATTATTGTCTAACCCAGAGCACTTTTGAAAAGGGAATGATAAAAACCATTACAATTTCATTAATTATTTTATTTTTTTAAAATCTTTTTAGTTTTGCTATAGGGTGCCTGGACTTGCCAGAGAAAGGCAGGGGGAGGGGAGCAGAGAGCAGAGTAAGAAATGTTCCCCCCATGGAGGATGGCTATGCCACAATCCCTTCTCCATTCTTCTCTCAGGATTTTGGGTACACATGCATACTGGCCCAGCATGATTTTGAAGCTACCGGGTCCAGGACTAGAACCATGTTCAGCCAGGTGGGAGTCCAGTGTCTTAACCACCACACCTAAACATACAAACATTTTTTAAAAATGGATTATTTCACTACGACTCTGGAATATTGATATCTGCAATACTGCTTATGTTCCTCCTGCTCATTACAATCTGTCACTCTTATATCTGGGTTATTTCACTCACTTTTTCTTGCTGATTGCACCCCATAATCAGCCAGCATTACTGCCTTCCAATGGAGACTACTTACAGTGAGTTGTTTGGTGGCACTATCTGCAATATTGTCATTAAATGGTGAAGTGGTTCTAACACCTAAAATAATGTAAAGGAAGTAATGTATCAGAATTATGAGGCCAGCAGTTAGCGTAATGGCTATGTCGCTGGACTCCCATGTAGTCAACCGCAGTTCGAATCCCCGACCTGGTGGCTTAAACTCACACAGGGCGTGTGTGCCCAAGATCCCAAGAGGAGGATGGAGGAGAAGGGACTGCAGCATGACCATCCCCCCTAGGGGGTGATTTCTTGCTTTTTGTCTCTCTGTCTCTCTCTTTCTGGTAAGCACACGCCCTATAGCAAAAACCTCTCAAAAAAAGAAAGAAAAAAGAATTAGATCTGCAGGTTCCATTTTTTAACATGGACTCTTACTGAATAGATCAAATCACAGATGGTAGTTAACAACAGCTAGATTAAAGCTGACCTCTTAGAGTTCTATTGGGCAGTTAAAACTGCATTAATTTGTTGGCACCCAGGAAACTGTAATTTTGTAAAACTAATATTTAGAGGCTGAGCCGGAGCAACTTTGCCTGAATCAAAGTGGGACAAGGCAACAGGTGATTGGCTGGGCAGGTCTCCTGCGAAGGACCTACCTGAAGACTCATGCCAGGAATTTCAGGGCTATGAGGGACAAGGTCCATGGAGGAAAGCATGCTTGTTTCTGCCTTGGTGCTGAGGACCAGATTTGCCAGGGCTTCCCCTTTGGGAAATGTTACAGTATGATATAAGGAAGAACTAATCCTAGTTCTCTTCAAATTATTTCTAAAGATTTTAAAGGAAGAAACCCTCCCAAATTCATTCTATGAAGACTCCGTCATCTTGATATCAAAACCAGATAAGAATATAACAAAAAAGAAAACTACAGACTAATATCCGTCATGAATATTGATGCAGAAATTCTCAACAAGATACTAGTCAATCAATTCAACAACACATTAAGAAGATTATACACCATGACCAGGTGGGCTTTTATCTCAAGGATGGTTCAACATGAACAAAACATTAAATGTCATACATCACATTAACAGAAAGAAAGATGAAGACCATATCATCATATCTATAGATGCAGAAAAAGAATTTGATAAAATACAACATACTCCATAATCAAGACCCTCAGCAAAAAAGGAATATAAAGGACATTTCTCAACACAATAAAAGCCATATATGGCAGGCTCACTGCTAACATCATACTAAATGAGGAAAAGCTAAAACACTGACCCACTAAAAACTAGAACAAGACAAGGCTGCCCTCTTTCTCCACTCCTTTTCAACATAATGCTGGAAGCTCTAGCCAATACCAACAAATTAGCAGTATAAAAGGCATACAGATAGAAAAAGAAGCTAAACTATCTCTATTCATCAAAGATATAATAATTTTTAAAAATAATTATTTTATTTAACTTTATTTATTTTAATTTGACCAGAGATGGCAGAGATAGAGAGAGAAGGAAAGTGAGAATGCAAGCTGCCATGTCCAGGACTTGAACCATGATCAGCCATGTGGGAGTCCAGTGTCCTTAACCACCACACCGCCTGCCAGCCTCCTATAGATGATATAATTATATACATAGAAAATCCAAAGAAATTCACAAAACCCTCCTAGAATTGATAAATGAATTCAGTAAAGTAGCAGGATACAAAATCAATATGCAAAGAACTGTAGCCTTTTTATACATCAACACTAAACAGACAGAATTGAAGAAACCAATCCAATTTACCATAGCTACAAAATGAATACAATATCTAGGAATAAACCTAACCAAAGAGCTGAAAGATTCCTACAAGGAAAACTATGAAAAACTGAAAAAAAGAAATTGAGAATGCTATAAACATAAAAAGTGAAAAGACAACCCATGTTTTTGGTTGGAAGATTCAGTATAATCAAAATGTCAGTTCTACCCAAATTAATTAATATATTCAGTGCAATTCCAATCAAATTGCTGGTGACTTCATCACAGAAGTAGTAAAAACAACAATAAAACTTGTCTAGAATCATAAAAGACCCCATGTCACCAAGACAATGCTATGCAAAATGTATAAAGTAGCAGGCATCTGACTACCCAACTTCAACATATATTACAAAGTGGTGATAATCAAAACAGCATGGTACTGACACAAAAATAGACACATAGACCAATAGGAAAGAATAGAGAATCCAGAAATAAACCTTAACAGTATAGTCAACTGATCTTTCAGAAAGGGTACAAGATGATGCAGTGGAGAAAAGAAAATCTTTTCAGCAAATGGTGCTGAAAGAACTGGATACCCACCTACAGAGAAATGAAACTGGACTCTCATCTCTCACCATTGACAAGAAACAACTCAAAATAGGTGAAAAATTTAAATATAAAACCTAAAACTATGAAAGTACTGCTACTGGCCATCTCCCATGAGGAGTAATTTTTCACTTTCCCTTGATATCTCTCTCTCTTTCTCTGTTTCTCTCTAGTGAGCATGCATACCCTATAGCAAAATAAAATAAAATAAAATAAAAGTAATTCTGAGGGGTATCTGCATTTTGGTGAAGAAGATGTCTAGTTGGCTGTAATGCAGGAAGGTAATTGCCTAGGTCTAGAGGAGAAGTAGATAGGAAAGGTGAGAAGTACAGAGAGACCATACATGAGTTTAGGACTAAGAAAAAGAGGAGCTCTTGAAGTAATTTGTAACCTGAAGAGGGCATGTGGGGGAACCAGCAGTTAGCGTAATGGCTATGTCGCTGGACTCCCACGTAGTTGACTGCGGTTCACGTTCCGGACCCGGTGGCTTAGAACTCACGCCGGGTGCATGTGCATGCGTGCCCAAGATCCCGAGAGGAGAATGGAGGAGAAGGGATTGCGGCGTGACCATCCCCCCTGGGGGGTGATTTCTCGCTTTTTGTCTCTATGTCTCTCTCTGTCTGTCTGGCGAGTGCACACGCCCTATAGTGAAAACCTCTCAAAAAAAAAAAAAAAAAGAGGGCATGTGGTAGCTAGGGCCAGTTTTGATGTAGTTCTAGTGAGAGCTTAGGGAGTGGTTTAAGAGTGAGATGTCCTTTATGCTATGGAATACTACTCAGCCATTAAAACAAAACAAGACAAAACAGTGAGACCCTCACATTTGATAGAAAGTGAACAAATGTGGAAGATTTAATGCTGAGTGAAGCAAGCCAGACTATGAAAGACAGGCATTGTAGGTCCCGCCTAATGTATTCCAAATGTCTGCACTCTGTGGCAGGAGCTGAAAGATTAGAAGGTATGAAAGCATGGGGAGTGACTGTGGATACTAGAGTCAGGGTGGGAGGAGGGTGGGAAGTGGGGACAGGGAGAGAGGGAGGGAATCAAAGGGGTAAAAAAAAGCGAAACATTTAATGGGCAGAAAAATGGAAAATTATCTGTTGAAGATAATGTGTATGGTAATATCTTTGGATTAGTATACAGTGTAGAGTATATTCAGGCTGGGAAAATAATGTTTTTTGCTATAAAGATGTACAGTGATTAATGTAAAAAAAATAAGAAAGAAAAAAATGAAAATCTGATATTTAGAGCACTAAATGATTCTTTGGTGACTCAAAAGAGTAATGCATTTCAGAGGTGCCTGATGGGACTTTGAGAGTCACTTACAGAGACACTGGCTAAGTTCTGTGGCAGAATGTGATTTTCTCCCCTTCGCACTATCTTTTTTTTAGAGTATGGGCTTAGCATCCCCTTCCATAGCTTTGGCTCACACCAAGCTCAGATAATAGAAGAGGGAGGAAAGGGATAGAGAATCTCTTAGTGAAAACACTTGGGAATTACACTATTAAGAGGTGTTTAATAGGATGAAAGTTGGATTCTTTTGTAGATGCTTCGCTCTGTAAATCCAGAGGCAGGGCCAGTAAGAGAGGAGTCTAGGATATCTCTGAAATCACTAATGTCATTTACGAGTTAGCAGTTTATAAACTTCACCCACTGGCTATAAATATTATCGAGAGACCCTCCCTTATGGCTCCCCTAAACTGCCAGGAGGCAGTGTAATATGAGATGGTACTTGGGAGTTAGGCCCAGCTTCAAATTCTGACTCCCTCAGATTTAAAGTGTGAAAAATAATGGGAACTAGCAGTAGGTGTAATGGCTATGTCGCTGGACTCCCACGTAGTCGACCGCGGTTCGCATCCTGGACCCGGTGGCTTAAAACTCACGCCAGGCGCTTGTGCGTGCGTGCCCAGGATCCCGAGAGGAGAATGGAGGAGAAGGGATTGCGGCGTGACCATCCCCCCTGGTGGGTGATTTCTTGTTTTCTGTCTCTATGTCCCTCTCTGTCTGTCTGGCGAGCGCACATGCCCTATAGCGAAAAACCTCTCCAAAAAAAATAAATATAACATAGGTTTGTCCATATTTGCCCCAGATACTAACAAATTACAAATAAAGCATTTAAATACAGAACACATGGGTTCTAACATAATATTGTCCTTAGGCACTTTGGCCAACTCTACTAGACTGCCTACCTATAAAGGGAAAAATATCTTTTTAATTGAATCAGATTAGAAATTTTGAATGGTTTGCTATATATTATTACCCATGTTTGGCAAAATTGCTAAGAATTTAGAAAATGAATTTGAACTCTCAGGACTGATATTATGAACAAGAACATTATTAACTGAAAAAGCCACACTGGGAGGGCTCCTAGCCCAGCAATCCTCTCTAATCAATGCAGGAACAGATGCCATGTAGGCAACTAGGTAGGTGCTTTTCTATCCAGATGCACACAGAAGTAAATGGACAGCATCCGATGACTCGTTTACACCTGTGTCAGGGACACGGGTGGTGTATCTGAAAAATCCTGGAGAGCCAGTCTTGGTTGAATAACATCATTTGCCCAGAATTGTAAAGAGATTAACGAAGAGACTTCCACTGTCACTTTTCTTTACTCTATGTATAAGGCAGAATGATTTCATAATACTTCAGGTAATTAACCTGCAGTGACTTCTCCAAAGGACTGGAACATTTTGATAAAGGGTATATTAATTACATACAAATAATGGTATTTTATTCTACAAGGAAACAAGGCAGAATAGCAAAAGATTTATTGGGACGATTTAAAGCATAATTTTAAGAAAAATGAGAATCTCTTAAAAACAGTAACCCCAAACTAAGGTGATTGTATATAAAATACTCTGAGAGATTCATTCTGGGGAGAATCCTGAGGAAGAAGGATTCAATGTGAGGTGGTTAGATTTTCTTTGAAAGAAACTCTTATTCTCATATTTCTCTTCTAAGATTCTATAGGCAATGACCCGAGTATGAAGGGTGTTTACAGAACTAAGCTATTAACATTTGGGAAACTTACTCTTGGTAAACTTTAATGGATCATTTCAGAATTAGATGAGAAATGCTGAACCTCATTGTTTTTATCTTAGAAGTAGTTTGCACTCGCCCCTCCCCGTATTTAGAAACTGATCAAATTAATTTTTTAAAGGAGAGAACAGTCTTTTTAGCAGGTGAACTGTTGTCATAAATTCAATCATTTTTATTCTGGTGTGTCATCTAATTCTGTACCCAGTAAGCTAAAACTGAAACAGCAAACCACAACCTACAAACCAGCAAGAGTTTAATGCAATTAGCCTAGAGGAGGTCAATTCTCTGTCATGATTTTATAATTGGACAAGGAAACTGACTTATGGTAACTGTGATTGCATACTCTCAAACTATACAGATAAAAGTTTTATCTAGGGACCAGCAGTTAGCATAATGGCTATGTCTCTGGACTCCCACATAGTCTACCGTGGTTCAAGTCCTGGACCCAGCGGCTTAAAACTCACGCCGGGCGCGTGTGGTGCACGCCCAAGAGGAGAATGGAGGAGAAGGGATTGCGGCGTGGCCATCCCCCCGGGGGGTGATTTCTCGCTTTCTATCTCTCTGTCTCTCTCTGTCTTTCTGGCGAGCGCATGCACCCTATAGCGAAAATCTCTCCAAAAAAAAAAAAAGGTTTTATCTATTGTGCCTCATATTTATCTTCAAGTTGCTTCTCAGTTGCTTTATTTTATTGGGTCTTTGGGAATGTCATGACACATTTTTTCTAGAAAAATACATCATGACTTTCCTGATGACCTGATAGACCGCAAGGTGGTAGGAGGTGAAGAGAATTCTCTGTCATTTCAAGTTCTTATTTTTTCAATCTTTTTTGTTCTTTTGCTCCCTCCCTCTGACCATCCCTAAGCTAAGAACTCCTGCTGCATACACAGCAAAGGACGCGAGAAAGAAAACCTGTGTGCTCTTGCCACCATGAACTTATCCCTAGGTAGTGATATTACAGGGTCCTCACATTTCTGTGATTGGACAATCTCAGGATGAGGCTAGATATCACCCCATAAATGCACCACGGAGGACCAGGCTGTAGGAAGGCCCCAGGTTCATGAGTTTGTCATATTCCTGTAGGACTGAAATAGGTTGGCTATCAGTGTTTGTTTTAGAAGAAACTGATCTTGGAGTTCCAGTGACACAAAGGTTTGGTACATTGCTTGCATTGACGCACTCTCAAAATATTTCTTCTTCCAACACTTTTTAAGAAATTAGAGTCCTGGTGGCTGGACAGTGGCACAACAGTAAAACTAGATTCTCGTGAGGCCAATCCGTACAGAAGGTTCTGAGTTCCTGCTCGGAGACCTTGAGTATGCTGCCATGATCTAGGGCTGGCTGAGGCTGGAGGTAGATTGCAGCATTGGGACCGTGTTGGGAATATGGTCTCTAACTCTCTCTCTCTCTTTCACAAAGTAGATAAATAAAGTTAAAAAAATACGTCGGAGGCTTGAAGGTCAGGACTGGCAAATAATCTACTTAAAATGCATGTACACAGTAAAAACAAGATACCCTGTCACTGTTTTATTTGAAGTGTTTTCATCAGTGACATAGAAAATGTTTCTCATGTGGGCCAGCAGGTGGTGTGGTGTAAGGCGCTGGATACCAGATATCTGATTCGGCAGTTCCCACACCCAGGGATACATGCCTGAAATTCTGAGAGAGTAGAGGAGAAGGGATTGCAGCATGGCTAACCTCCCAGGCAAAATATCTATATCTATCTATCTGGCTATCTAGCTATCATCTATCTATCTATATGCAATTTCTCAGGAAAACTCTCCTTCCGAAAGGAGCACACACATTAGGTAAATGTAAACTATCTCTGGGAATTTCCCAAAAGACCAGAAATGAAAAAACTCTCATCTGAGTGATTTTGAGTTTCCTGTAGTTTTCATGAACTTTAGTTTTATTTCAAAATCCAGAGTAAAGTTAGTTTTCTAAGTCTTTTAATATAAATAAGTTCAAAGTTCAAGAAAATTCCTACTTCTACTGTTTTATTGAAAAAATAATTACCGTGAAATAAGTTTTAGAAATAAAGTCACAATAAATACTCAGTTTTTTAATATTCCAGTTGAAGTCTCTTGCTAGAGATAATGTTTCCGAAATTCAATAATTTTAGTAATTTGGTGGAAAGGTCATCAGTACATACTATACAGAAAAAAACAAGTGTAATGTCTTTGTATAATTTATTTAAAATTTATTGAGTTTCCTGTGTCCTTACAAATGTAACATTCTCATACACAACATTCATTGAAGAGGCACAATTCTTATTTTGAGATGACACAGATTAGACAGTTTTTTTCCAGTGAATAATTATTCTTTCATTAGGAAATCCAACTACAAACTGTCTTTCTGTAGAAAGTTGCTTGAATTTCTATCCCTAAGATAAAATGTAATGTTTCCATTTCAAAATGACCATATGCAAACTAACATTTCTTTACTACTGTCTTTGTACTTTCAATTATGAGCAGGGTAATTTCACAGTGGCATTTTTTTCCCCTAACAAAAAATTTTAAAAATATATTATTTTCTGGGAAGAAACCAACCTGGGTAAAGAATGGGCTGCTAGTCTTTATGATATCAAAATGAAATTGTCAACCCGGTGATCAGCAGTGTGCTTTGGCACAGAATTTCTGTAGGGTTCCCTACTAGCCTGGACCCCATGAGTCACTTAAAAAGCTCCCCTCAGAGACACAGACAAGGCCTAACAAGGGTGAGGCGGGTGGGAAGTGAAGTGGGGGAATTGGTCCCTGGCTTTGAAGGGTGAACTTTTAGTTATTTGGCTGGTTGGAATGCCTCCAGGAATGCATTTTGATGTTGTCTGGCTCAACATAGACTTTGTATTTTGGGGTTCAGAGTTATGCCCTCATCACGCTTTATCTACATATTGTAAGACTGGCATAGGGACAGAGGCCTAGAAAATGACAAAGTAGTATAGCAGGTTCTAGGTCACTGAGATCTAATTAGTTTCTGGTCCTTGAATTCAACTTTCTTACTCACTATGGAGTGTCTATAAGAAAACAGCAAAAAGGGGCCGCTGGGACAGGGACAAGGAGGGGGGATCTTTGAGGGATCTTGGATCTCTCAAAATTCCCAGGGGGCAGTGGGTGCTTGTTACATTGTGGATTCTCGGCCCACATCCTCGATCTGCTGACTCAGAATCTTTGCAGGGAAATGTAGGAATCCGCCTGTAAACTAACACCCATGGTGATTCCATGGCCCTTGGCCCTCAAGGAGTGTGATTCTTTCTCAACCCTGAGACCCTTTCATTTCCCAGATCCCATTTCTCTCTTATTCATTCTTGCCTTCTATTTTCATTAGCATTTAGCGTTAACCACGCTGTGTTTGATCATCTGTAGAATGTTTTCAACTATAGAGTGACAGGCTTGGGCTCAGCTGTAAGGAGCAGGCAAGCAGGCAAGTTTACTGACTCTAACACATTTTCATTTCTTTTTCAAAATTAAGTTTGGCAACTTTGTTTCCAGATGGAAAGCAGGGCATTAGAAGAGGTTGATAAGTAGATAAGCAGCCTTCTTGAGCATTGGCGGTTTCAAATATTTGACATTAAAAGCAGGGCTAGGGGCCAGCCTTGCAGGTTAAGGTTCTGGATCCCAATGGCCAACTCCATAGTTCAAGTCCCAGACACAACGGCCTGAAAGTCATGCCAGGAACATGTAAATGCATGTCCCAAATTGTGTGAGAATGGAGAAGGGACTGCCATGGAGGATGAGGGGTGCCAGGTGCTGGGGAGGGGGGGAACTTCTCACTTACCCTCTCTGTCTCTCTCTGGTGAACACAAGCGTCCTATTGGGGAAAAAAATCTAACAACAAAAAGAGTGGGTCTGGGGAGACAAATAATGATTCACCATAGGGTGCTTTCCTGATCCTCGTCATCAAAACCTCATTACAGGGGGCTGACAGGTGGTTAAGGGTGCTGGACTCCCCCATGGCCGACCACGGTTCGAGTCCTAGAGCTGGCGGCTTGCTTTCTCATGTTCCCTTTCTCTCTCTCACTCTGTCCCTCTCTGGTCAAATTTAAATAAATACATAAGTAAAGTTAAATAAAATAATTCTTAAAAACAAACAAACACAAAACACCTCATTTCAGGAGCAGTCACTCTGGATTCCCACAGCTTTGTCGGTGATTCTTTCATTACACACCAGAGGAAAACTCTTTCTAGAGCCTCCTCCTGCTATCAGTAAGTTCAGTTTGGCATCACGTTGGACTCCCAAAGCTTAGGGATTCATTCATCTGTTAGTTTACGTGGCCATTTTGGTTTGAAAAATAGCTTATTATTTTCTGTGCCTTTCAACTCTAAAAACATTATTGGAATACCAGTCCTAGAACTTAATGAGATCTTCCCTTTTTGCGAACATATTACTGCCTGATGGTAGATGCAGGAGTCATGGATTGGGAAGAATTTGGAGGCATTCATCCACTCATATGTACCAGCCTTCCAGAAAACCCCCTTCCCGTACAGTACTGATAAGAAGATACTTTAAAAGTAGCAAAAGCAGATCAATGATTGCCTAAGAGTGGAGGATGAGAAATGATTACCCAGAGGCAGGACAAACTACTGGGGGTGATAGATTTGTTCACTATCGTGATTGCGGGCATGAAGGGTGTGGACATATGTCTAGGTGTAACCAGTTGTACTGTTCCAACATGTGAAGCGTATTTTATGTCCGTTATACCTTAATCAAGCTTTTACAAAATTTCAAATGAGTGAAAAAAGAAAAATCTAGCAATCACTTTAATTCCTGAAAAACTAATTGAATGAAATATGATTAAGAAGTGGTGGATGCCCAAGATAAAATAAGTAATAGTTTTAGCATTATTCTCTCCTTTACAGTATTAAGAAGTTGAGTTATTCACGCCGGGTGCATGTGCTTGCGTGCCCAGGATCCCGAGAGGAGAATGGAGAAGGGATTGCAGCATGGCCGTCCTCCCTGGGGGGTGATTTCTCGCTTTCTGTCTCTCTGTCTCTGTCTTTCTGGCAAGCGCACGCGCCCTATAGCAAAAACCTTTCCAAAAAAAAAAAAAGTTGTTACCTTACTAACAGTATTAGAAGAAATAGATGGTCCCCAAATAGAATTATATCATACTTTATGAAAGCACAATATTCTTCCTTCTACAATTGCCCACCATTGTATTTAGAAGGAAGTCATGGTTAGAAAACATTTTTTTGTAGGAAGTAAGAATTAAAAAAAATTTTTTCCCTAGCAATCTGGAGATAGCAAAGTAACTAATATTAGGTATTTATGAGGTAATTTTAAATCCAGGAAAGGGTAAGAGTTCAGTAGAAGGCTAAATGAAATGTTTTCCACTATTTAATAACTCTGAAACTGTGCATCAATACTGCATATTTTACAAACAATGACACCATGCAAAAGACAGAAATGTGTATCCATTGATCTTCAATAGATCACGGTCAAAGGTGGGGAAAATCAAACCAGAAATTCTGTAAAAGCAAAGGAGGCAAAAAAAGGAATGTGATTTTCCATTTGAGTCACCTGCAGACTGCCTTAATCATGATGCCTTGTTTGCTTAAGATGTTGGGGATGCCGGTTCAACAGCAGTTTTTAAAGAATTCATTTTTCACTGGATCCCATTTTGTAGGAATTAAAGCTAACCTTTTCTTAACAATTTCCAATTTTCTCTAAAAGTAAAGACTGCAAGAAAAAGGTCTTACAATTCAGTAATATGTATGCTCTTACTGTTGTGTATTAAAGTCAGGTTCAGTTTAACAAAATTATTCATACAATGTACAGTTTAAAAGTGCCAGTTTTACAAAAAATTCAGTTAAAACTCAGAGGATCTAATCCTAGTTTGATAAGTAGTATTTCTAAATGACCTGGAAGCTTTTGTTTGAAAAATGAAAAAAAAGACTTTGAGCTTCACTGACATATTTTTACCATCTTTTCCCCAAAAGAACATTTCTAGAGCACAAAATAGATTCATAATTGTTTAATTAGATACATTTTACATATCCTGAACATAATGGCTCCCATAGAAATAAATTAATATCTTATACACAAACTTTTTATTTACTGTGCCACATTCATAATATACGAAGCCAAGTGCAAACATTTATCACACCCCCTGCTGCATGAGAAGCTCTGCTCCCACAAACGCTTCATTATCTGGGGTGACAGAGAACAAGATTAGACAAGATGGGTAATTGAAATCCACAAGTAATAACAAAAACGTGCTTTATAATTATAGACTGTTTTCCAGCTACAGCCTTAACCAGTACTGAGCAAAACCGTTTCCTCCGGTTTTTCTCCTTCCTTCCAGTCGCCTACTCTCTCTCGCTCCTTGGGGTAGGATCTCATGATTGACTAGTGGAGTCATGGAAAGGCATAGGGACAGAACAATCCAAGGAGCAAGAAGTTTGGAAATTTTGTAGTCTGGCATTCCTTGTATTAAAAATCTGTTGGCAGGGCTGGCAGGTGGTGTGGTGGTTAAGGGCGCTGGACTCCCACATGGCCGACCGTGGTTCTAGTCCTGGACCAGGCGGTTTGC
>NW_006159816.1:4785128-4812893 GCF_000334495.1 Tupaia belangeri chinensis
TCTTTCCCTCTCATTCTCGCTTTGTACCTCTCTGGTCAAATTAAAATAAGTAAATAAATAAAGTTAAAAAAAATCTGCTGACTTCTCTTAAACAAGAAATTATATTTGTTTTTCCCCCCCCACATATAATTAAAACGTACTACTAAAAGGTATCTTAAATAAAGTTTATTTTCATAATCGCCTGGAAATTATGGGGCATTTTAAAGTACCCGTGAAAAATAATAATTTTTAGAAACTAAAATAACCACAAAATTGGAGAGCAGAATTGTGCCCTGAGTGGCAGCATGTTGGAACCACAATACTTTCCGGTCCACCTCTGCCTGTGCTGATGTGCCCATCTGTTCAGTCCAGCAGGTCCACGGGGACGTCAGCACTTACACTGCTCTCCGTAATGACGGAGCTTAGGAGTAAACCATGGGAGAGCTGCACAAGCATGGTAACATGTCCCTGAAATATATTTTTAAAACGTTTATATAAAATCCTACGGAAGAGATTAGGCCTTACCCAGACAATAATCTAATATTCTACCCTTTTGCCATTTAGTCTCAAAAGCCAAATATATAAATGAAAATTTCAACAGAGTCTCACAATTTTATAACTACCATGTCAAAAAAAAAAAAAAGTGAAAAAGGAGAGAGGAGGTCATTACACCAATTCGAGCATTCAATAGGGGATTGGTGAATTGGTGAATTATAGGAGTATGATCAAAACTTGACTGACTTGAATTGGAATAATCAGGATACTTAAATCTCAGAAGAGATTCAAAATCTGATATATTATGGAAAATACATTTTTTTAATTTAGGTTTTTGCCATAGGGAGCGTGTGCTCACTGCAAAGAGACACAGATAGGGAAAGTGAGACATCACCCCCTAGGGATGATGGCCATGCAGCAATCCCTTCTCTTCCATTCCCCTCTTGGGACTTTGATCATGCACACACGTGTCTGGTGAGATTTTCAAGCGGCTGGGTCCAGGACTCGAACTGTGATTGGCCATGTAGGAGTCCACCACCTTAAACCACCACATCACCTGCTGGTTCCAGAATGTGGTGAAATCCTAATCATAATTGCTGGTTTGCTCCAACTGATGCTCACCTACCTGATTTGGGACGCATGAACATAGTATCTCGTAGAGGTCCTCTAGTCCTCTATCATTTACTCCTCTTCTCAGTGATAACGCACACGCTGCGGGTAGTTGTCCAACTCCGGACTGATACACCTGTGGGTCCCTGGGTGCTTCTCCCTCCTACTTCTCTGCCTGCAGTGCCTTTACTTTGCAGGATTCCTTTTTTACATTTAGGCTATTTTTAACTGCCCAGGGAAGTGCTAGCAAGTGCAGATCAGAACCACTTGAAATACTATTTAAAGCTTAACCGATTGTGGGGAATAGACCTCTGTGAGAAAGGCAATAGAAGTCTAATTAATTCTAATGAAAACTAAAGGCATGTACTTCATGATGCAGATAAAAGGACATTAAGATGAATGAGCAGAAAATGAGTCCATAACAAGGGGAGGATTTTACTACCTTGGGGCAAGCCACTCTAGATTTAAAATAGGGATTAAAGCAAGTGAGAAGCATGGGGAGGAAGTTAAGTGGAATGTTTAGATATGGCAATGGATTAGAGAATTTACTTGAGAATGAAATTCTATTCTAAATTGATGAAAACTGTCTAATGTATGGAATCAGGTGAAAAGGACTTTTGAGTTTAGAATAACTAAAATATCGCTCTATCTAGTGGAAACTTCTGAGTTTTCTCTTATACTCTAATGCGTTTTTTATTCAGTGATGTATTAGCCTTCACTAGGAATGCTTTGTTCAGGAGCAAAAACAGTAAAATAAACACCTCCTGACAAAATGTAAAATGTCAGTAACCTCATAATCCGAGTTTAAAATAACACTTAAAGTCTGATGGTCAGAATCTAAGAATAAAAGCCTAACTAAGAATAAAATATGTGTAATCTTATAATTCTCTAGGAAAATCTCTAAGGAGATTTATTTTAAAAAACATACAGGCATTTATAGTGTCATCTACGTGCAGAAACTGAGAAATACTGATGCAAATTTCCTACAAAAGCTTCTGTTGATTAGAGGAGGAAAAAAATCCTGAAGTATGCAAAACACATGTCTGTCCCCACCCTGCATTTGGGATAGATAAATTCCTTAGCTTAAGTTATAAAACTTAAGTGCCAATAGCACATAAATGCTTAATATGTCATCATGTATCATACAGAATCACTTGATGAAAATATAAAATATGATTTTGCATAGAACTTATTTAAACAATGCAAATAAGCTACTAGCATTCTTGCCTCTGTTCTCCATGGAATTTGACTAGTGCCAGTGGGGTGGGCATGGGATAGAGACGTTACATTGTGCTTCACTCGAGAACAGTTCTAGTACCAGGTTTACAGTACTAAACCCACACCAGAATTCCATATGCTTTTTGTTATTTCCATCCAAGGTGTTAACACTGATGACAAATGTCCAAATCAAATACAGATTTTGCCAAATAACAGGGCACACTATAAAGTTAGGTGGAAGAGGGATGATTTATTATCTGGACGCAGGACAGGAAATTAACAAGCAACATGAATACAGAGATCTACTTAGCACGTCTTTTCCCTTCTTGCCCTCCAGATATACGATATAGTAACCAACTAAAGTAAAGCACGTGTTGTTCACTTTTTAAAAATCCATTTGAGTCTCGTAATTGTTCTCATTGAGAAAGTGAATCATGCCATGAGTCAGAAGATCTGTCCTTCACGTAAACCTATGAGCACACATTTAAAAAGTGATTTATTGTACATCTTTGCATTTCTTAAGGCATGAACAATGGCATACAGATGGAACAGGTTCTGAGAAGTATCACATCTTTTCTGACAAGGCCAGCATGAGCACACCACATGAGACACACTCGAAGTCTGCACTGACCGACTGCTGGGGCCCAGGAACTCCTCCAGTAAGGGAATGGTGCTTCCAGGTAATGTACCAAGCGCATGGTTCAGATGTTGTTTTTAACTCTCTTGCTAAGCTTTAAGCACCAGTTACAGTTTGTTTTTCTTTACAGACTTTGAGTTTTATATTCCGTTCCTTTTATTCTGCTTTCCAAGGAGGGTGTGGATTTTCTTTTAAGGAATATGGGGTTGCAGCAAAACAGAAAGGATCCAAAAGTGGTTAGGGGCCATGTCTAATGCACTTCTGAAAGTCCATTATAAAGATGAATAGAAAAGCAAATGGAAGTGTTTCAGTTGACCCAGAAACCACGCGTAGCTATAAGAAACATAATTGTGCATAGTTATTTATTCATTTAGAGTGTGATATGTTGGCTAGCTCTATGGTCCCAGTTTACCAAAGAACAGGGCTGTCTACTTTGCTAAACCCAGGGTCCTTTCGAAGCTCCCAGTAAGTGTCATTAGAAACCCAGGCTTCTCTCTGATTGGCATCAATAACTTTTCTGTGAAAATATAAAAGTCAACATTAGTCACGAATCACATCAAGGTGACCTGCTAACTGAACTCCCCTCGTAGATTAGACATGCATACAGAAGCAGTACTTTGCAAGGCAGTCAGCATCCTATCTTCTAATTAGTGATGGTCTGACTATGGATGATTTGGCTATGTTTTTATCATTCGTGAAGTAAATTTGTTTTTGTTAAAATCTCAAACACATGTAGGTGCAGTTATGGCGAAAGGAGCTCAGGGCAGTAACAAGTCATCTCCGGTAGGGCTCAGAGGTAAAGTGTGTCTGAATATAACTAAGAGCTTCAGGCATACAAGAATAGTTTCTGCTTCACGTGCTGGGAAAAGCACACATCAGGAGCTTTAAGAGTCTCTTCAGGGTTCATGTCTAAAGAGCACATTTTGCATACCTGAAGGGTGAGCCTGCATTTCTGCACCAAGGAAGCCAAGAGATGGCTACTGTAAAGGCTATGCAGTAACCCTGAGCTTTTTTTACCCAGGCTTTGGAGGGCAACAGATGGATCTGGAAACTGCAGATTAATCTGTGTGATGTACATGTAAGCCTGCAAATAATCCAATAATAATCACCTGCTATCATACTACAGAAGGACCAAATCTGAACAGATACAAGCTCTGTGTAATAGAAATAAAATTAAATCACAGTGAAGCCAGAATGATCAGGTGGGCAGTGGAGTCCCATCCAGTCTCTGGGTGAGGGAGCTGGAACAAGTTTCCACCATTCTAAAGGATTCAGCTGAAGAACAGAGCCTTCTGGATGAGACCCACATTCTTTTGCAGCCCACCGAAAGAAAAGAGCTATATAGAAGAAAGCTATATAGAAGAATTTCTTTCGATGGTTATGAACTTAGCACAAGAACTGATCCAATATTTTCATTGCCAAAAGCAAAATCATCAAAATCAGTTTAATTTTTCTACCTTTAAGTTCCCTAGACATAAACAATTCTCTCACTTTCATTTCACCTGGAGTTTCTCAGTGCTTGTGGCAACCACTTGCAAAACATGAACTTGTTATGGGAATGAACTGACTTACTTAAAAAATTTTGGTATATGTTCAAGGTTGTTTTCTTCCATGTATCGTCTTCGAGATCTCTGGAGCTCCTCTACTCTTTGCTTTTCTGCTGCTGCAGCCTCTAAATTTCCTTCTTCCAAAAATCTAGGCAGAAAGCAATTGATATTTTAATACAACAACTTCTTTTCTGAGAAATAAAAAGACTTACTTGCATAACATTACATTCTGTTCTTGTGACCGTAACATGCTGACCGGTAACTCTCTGAAAATGTCCCCTCAGCGATGCCCCAGGCCATGCCACCTCTGTCTGTGCAACCGCTAATATACTGTCTGTGTATGTGAACTGAGCTATCAAAATGTGTTATTAGGAAAGTCATGACACATTTTGCAAAATACGTCATGATTTTCTAGATGACCTAATAGCAGGAGTGAGAGGTGACTGGATGAGCCTCAAAGACTTTTCTGTGCTGTCTGGGGCTCTACAACTCGCTATTTAGCCTGTGGAGTCCCAGGATAAGACAACATGAAGTCACAGGGTGTGCTCCCTTTCCCTATAAATGAAGAGCACTTGCTAAAGGCCATAGAAAATAGTAACTTGCTGTTCCCCATCTGAGAACAAATTGAGAGGGAAGAGACTTTCCTGTTTTATTGGAGAGAGTAAAATTGATGCAAAAAAGAAAAGGTAACAGTTGGAATTATAAAAGGTCACCGACTAGGAAATGAATAGTAAATGAAATTCAGAAAGGGAATATTGAAATAGAATTGAGAAGGAAAAAGCAGACACAATGGTGTTTTACAAATGTTTACATTTCAAAATGAGAGCAAAAAAACAAGAATATACATATCACATAGGAAATTTATTTATAAATTTAGATGTCCAGCAGTGAGACTACATGTTCTAGACGGGGGGAGAATGTAAGAGAACTGAATAGTAGAATATTCAATAGTGAGAATATCTTGGCAGAAGACAGATTAAAGTCATATGTACATGGGAAGCAGGAAATTGATCTTGGATGGAGATCCATATGTCTTGCATATAGAATTTTTGGGAAAAGTAAAAATGAATTCCACATGAATGAACATGATGAGTACAGAACTATGTGAGAATAATAAAACATGAGAATAAAAAGGAATTAAAGAAGGTGTATTTTGAGTGTATCTTATATCCTGTGGGATCAAAGCCATGCTAGACAAAGTCCAGACTTTGACTCAAAGCATGTTTTTTTGGTGCTTCTCTAACTTATCCTTTTTTTTTCTTTTTGGAGAGGTTTTTGCTATAGGGCATGTGCACTCGCCAGAAAGACAGAGAGAGAGAGACAGAAAGCGAGAAATCACCCCCCAGGGCACTTCTCCTCTACTCTTTTCTCGGGATCTTGGGCACGTATGCACATGCGCCCAGCATGAGTTTAAGCTACCAGGTCTGGGACTCAAACCGCAATCAACTACATGGGACACAGCCATTACAACAACTGCTGGTCCCCTTATCCTTTCTTTTTAAAAAGAGAAATATTTTTTTCCCATGAGTTCATGTGTGTGCATGTGCATATGTGTGAGAGAGAAAAAGAAAGAGAGGGAGATAGCACTCCCAACAAAGTTTTGGAACCATGAGCCACCCCCAAATTGTGGGCACACATACCTAAGGACATCTTCAGACACAAACATAGACCCTTCCCACGTGGGCCAGCCTTGCAGAGCACCGCATTTTATCACTACATCACTACATCACTTCTTATTCTACAGTACAAAAATGATTGCATGTTATATAGTAATAGAGGAAAAGGGTTAAAAGAGAACACTAATGGGAGAGTGATTCTGTATTTAATAGAGACATTCATTTCCAGACCTCTGGTAAATTTTGAAGAGAAAGTTAAAAAAATATTTATTTATTTATTTATTTATTTATTTATTTATAGTCAGGAATATTGAAATAGAATTGAGAAGGAAAAAGCAGACACAATGGTGTTTTACAAATGTTTACATTTCAAAATGAGAGCAAAAAAACAAGAATATACATATCACATAGGAAATTTATTTATAAATTTAGATGTCCAGCAGTGAGACTACATGTTCTAGACGGGGGGAGAATGTAAGAGAACTGAATAGTAGAATATTCAATAGTGAGAATATCTTGGCAGAAGACAGATTAAAGTCATATGTACATGGGAAGCAGGAAATTGATCTTGGATGGAGATCCATATGTCTTGCATATAGAATTTTTGGGAAAAGTAAAAATGAATTCCACATGAATGAACATGATGAGTACAGAACTATGTGAGAATAATAAAACATGAGAATAAAAAGGAATTAAAGAAGGTGTATTTTGAGTGTATCTTATATCCTGTGGGATCAAAGCCATGCTAGACAAAGTCCAGACTTTGACTCAAAGCATGTTTTTTTGGTGCTTCTCTAACTTATCCTTTTTTTTTCTTTTTGGAGAGGTTTTTGCTATAGGGCATGTGCACTCGCCAGAAAGACAGAGAGAGAGAGACAGAAAGCGAGAAATCACCCCCCAGGGCACTTCTCCTCTACTCTTTTCTCGGGATCTTGGGCACGTATGCACATGCGCCCAGCATGAGTTTAAGCTACCAGGTCTGGGACTCAAACCGCAATCAACTACATGGGACACAGCCATTACAACAACTGCTGGTCCCCTTATCCTTTCTTTTTAAAAAGAGAAATATTTTTTTCCCATGAGTTCATGTGTGTGCATGTGCATATGTGTGAGAGAGAAAAAGAAAGAGAGGGAGATAGCACTCCCAACAAAGTTTTGGAACCATGAGCCACCCCCAAATTGTGGGCACACATACCTAAGGACATCTTCAGACACAAACATAGACCCTTCCCACGTGGGCCAGCCTTGCAGAGCACCGCATTTTATCACTACATCACTACATCACTTCTTATTCTACAGTACAAAAATGATTGCATGTTATATAGTAATAGAGGAAAAGGGTTAAAAGAGAACACTAATGGGAGAGTGATTCTGTATTTAATAGAGACATTCATTTCCAGACCTCTGGTAAATTTTGAAGAGAAAGTTAAAAAAATATTTATTTATTTATTTATTTATTTATTTATTTATAGTCATTCACTGTATATCAATACAGTATACAAAATGAGATTTTCCATCCAGTATAAGAGGAGAAATTTTTGTAAAAATAAATAAATAAATAAAATCTGTGTTATCTTCTATGGAGAACTGTGTTGAGATTTTCTATAATGGCCATCCTGTGAATATTGTTTTACCTAGGGTAGAAAACTCAAATGTTGCTGAACAAATAAGGAAATGGAGTAAGGACTGAACTAATAAACAAATGACAGTAGGGACAACATGTCTCAATGACCTCCATAGCTCCAAGTCATGACCTGGCCCACACGTTGAACACCATTGCCATCCTCACCTCTGATCTGGGCGGAATCGGGCGTCCGTCGGTGGAAGGAGATCTTTTAGTACAGGATCTAACTCGTTGAGCTCAATAGCAAACCTTGTGAAGCCATAGTAGAGCTCATAGTTGGTTGGCATGGAACCTGGAATGAGGCCAGTGAACCACTGTGAGAGGCAACAGGCTTACAGAACTGGCAGAAACTGACTCACTCCAGTGCGTAATTAATACCCACACTGACAGTAAGCATGTGGTCATAACTACTACATTGTATTTTTTTTTAAGAGAGATTTTTTGCATAGGGTGCATCTCACTGGAGAGACAGAGAGAGACAGACAGAAAGTGAGAAATCGTCCTCCAGGAGGGGTGGCCATGCCGCAGTCCCTTCTCCTCCATTCTCCTCTTGAGACTTTGGGTATGCACACACACGCACCTGGTCTGAGTAATAAGCAGCCTTAACTACCATGCCACCTGCAGGCCCCAGAACTAATAGATTTATATATTTAATAAAGTCTAACCTTTAAAACAAAACTTTGTACATACAGTAGTAGTCTTCATTGGCCCAATGATTACATGACTTTTTTTTCGCTATAGGGCGCGTGCGCTCGCCAGGCAGAGGGAGAGAGACATAGAGACAGAAAGCGAGAAATCACCCCCCAGGGGGGATGGTCACGCTGCAATCCCTTCTCCTCCATTCTCCTCCAGGGATCTTGGGCACGCACGCACACGCGCCTGGCGTGAGTTTTAAGCCACCGGGTCTGGGACGTGAACCACGGTCGACTACGTGGGAGTCCAGCGACATAGCCATTATGCCAACTGCTGGTTCCCTACATGACTTTTTTTTTCTCAACTATTCAATTAGGTAACCTAATGCCAGGAAGGTTAACTAGGAATGTTAAAATTTCACCAGACTTGATATTTACTTCCTTTTAGAAAAGAAAAAAGATGCAGATCTAAATTAATAATTCTTGGCTATTTTTTTTTCCTCACTAGAGGGAGCATGCGTTCTTGGGAGAGTGACAAAGAGGAAGAAAGGCAGAAAATATCCCCAAAGGGAAATGGTCATCCACAATCCCTTTTCTTTCATTTTTCCTTTTGGGATTTTGGGCACTCACATACACATGCCTGGGATGTTTTCAAGCCACTGGACAGGTGGGGGGTGGGTGGGTGAAACCATAGTCGGTCATGTGGGATACAGCTGCCTTTACTACTACGCCACTGGGGGGCCCTTGCCATTTTTAAACTAAACTCGAAAGCAAAGTCTTAGTATGCTTTGTTCACTGATGTATCCTAAGCTCATTGAACAAAGCTCGTTACATGGTCAGTACTCAATAAACAGTTAATGAACGAGTTGACAAATCAACCAGTTGACTAGCAGGAAATTTAATACTCATTGATGTCTCTTATGAAACCAATATCTAATTTTAAAGTTAGGGATTAACTAATAAAATTCCAATGAAAATAAATGTCATGTGGAGATTCATTCCATTTATACTTGATATTCAATTATATGCTAATCTACAGCCTGAACTCTCTTGATGACTTTTATTAAATGCCAACATACTGCTGCCTTTTGCTGCCCATAAGAACACTTACTCTTGTGAGTTATGAATTTGTGGGTTATAGATATTTGTAAGTTTTTCTTTTTTTATTAAAACACTGAATAAAAAAAAAAAACATGAGTATTGATTGTTTGTACTGAATTGTTGGAAAAGTCAGTGACCCATTTTTGCATAGAAAAACACATTATGACTTTCCCAGCAACCTAACATATTCCAATGTTTTAAACTCTTTAATAAATATACCTACCTTTGAAATGTAGGCAGTACATTTAGAGTGATTTTTCATGAAGCTCAATCTGACCACATGTCAGAGATTTGGCCTAAATAATTTTAAAATTTTAATTTATTGTTTTACTTTTTGCTATAGGGTGTGTGCACTCACTGGAGAGAGAGAGAAAGAAGGGGGGAGAGAGAGAGGGCAAGTGAGAAAGCTCACCCTAGGTGGGATGACCATGCCACAGTCCCTTCTCTTCTACTCTCCTCTTCGGATTCTGGGACCACACAGACACACCCCCAGCATGCACACACACACAACACACACTCCAACATGTTTTTCAAGCTGCTGGGTCTAGAGCTCAAATAGCATAGTCAGCTATGTGGGATTCAGCCGCCTAACCATTGTTCTACTGGCTGGCCTGGTTTGGCCTCTATTTTACAACTCATGAACAAATATCAAATATTGGGACTTATTCACAACTTACATTAAGTATAAATGTAACTATAATTGCCTTATACATCTATCTATATATGTTTTTTAATAGAGATTCTTGCTATTAGGGTGTATACACACACCAGAGAGACAGAGAGAGACAGAAAGCGAGAAATGCCCCCAGGGGGGATGGCTATGCCACAATCCCTTCTCCTTCATTGTCTTCTCAGGATTTTAGGCACGCAAACACCCACACCTGGCATGAGTTTCATACCACCGGACCCAGGACTCAAACTGTAGTCAGCCACGTGGAAGTCTAGCACTTAACCACTATGCCACCTGCTGGCCCCTTATATCTGTATTTAATTTTGTTTTATTGGGTTGTCTGAAAAGTCATGAAAAATTTTTCTATGCAAAAATCATGACTTTTCCAACAACCGAATATTTATTTTTAATTTGCCAGAGGGCACATACACTTGTCAGAGAAAGAGAAAGCACTTTCCATGGGGCATGGCCATGCTACAATCCTGTCTCCTCCATTTCTCCCTCCTTCTGATATTTGGGCATGTGTATACATGTGCCTGGTGTATTTCTCAAGCCGTGGTGTCCAAGACAAACCATGTTGTTGGTCATGTGGGACTCAAACGCCTTAACCACCAGTTCAGCAGCTGGCCCTAATCTTGCTGTAAAGGATACTTAAGAGCGAATTGCATGGGATGACTTGACATCCTCTTCCTTCTTTTTCACTTTTTTAAAGTTTTTGCATATGGTGCATGAACACACCAGAGACATTGAGAAGGAAAGTGAGAAATCACCACCACCCTGCCCCACACCATAATCCTTTCTCCTCCAGGGATTTAGAGCATGAAAAACATGTGCCTGGCATGTTTTTCAAGCTATCAGGACCAGGACTCGAAACTTTTAGCCATGTGGGAGTCCAGAGTCTTAGCCACCTTGCTACCTGCAGGCCCCCATCCTCTCTCCCATTGCTGGGACCCCTCCTGAGCAGGTCTCAGGCCAGTCTCACCTGGTCTCCATATGCACTTTGCAGAGGGGGCCACGCCACAGTACAGGCCTTCATGCCACTTCCCAAACAGCCGGTGTACCACTTTCCCCTCCTGATCCATCACGACCCCCTGGACTTCATTCACGTTAGAATTCCAATAATTCACCTGGCAAAATCAAACCCCGATGAAGACATGCAATCTTTTAATAACGCCAATACCTACAATTTCTATATGAAAAAATTATTTACTTCATGATAGGGAGTGTGTGTGTACACACATATGAGAAAGAGGGGGAGGAGAAGAGAGAGTAGTACTCTTTATTTATTTATTTATTTATTTGAAAGAGACTTTTGCTATAGGGTGCGTGCACTTGCCAGAGAGACAGAAAGTGAGAACTCACGCCCCCCGGGGAGATGGTCACACCACAATATCCTCTCCTCCATTCTCCTCTCAGGATTTTGGGTATACACACACATGCGCCTGGTGTGAGTTTTAAGCTGCCATTCCAGAACTCAAACCATGGTAACCATTATGCGATGTAACCATTATGCCATTTGCTGGTCCCAAGAGCAGCACTCTTGGCAGGACTTGTCACACTTCAATCTCCTATCCCCAGCCTTTTAGCTCATTTGGATCTTGGGACCCTGTGTGTGTCTGAAATGTTCTCAGGCTGACCTAGGATCTAAACTCATGGCTAGTCATGTGGCTTCCAGCACTGCAATCCAGTACACTAGGGACTGGACCACCTAGGCTGGGCCTCCAGATGTTTTATATGGAAGGCTGGCTTTCTTCTTTTCTTCCTTCCTTTCTTTCTTTTTTTCCTTTTCTTTTTCGTAGAGGTTTTTGCCTTAGGGTGTATGTGCTCACCAGAGAAACAGACAGACAGAGACAGTGAGAGGGAAAGTGAGAAGTCATTGTCCAGCCCCCCCCCCCAATGGGGGATGGCCACACTGTTATCTCTTCTCCTCCATTCTCTTCATAGGATCTTGGGCATGCATGCCCATGTGCTCAGTATGAGTTTCAAGCCACTGGGTCTGGGATTTGAATCACGGTTGGTCATGTGGGAGTCCAGCAATGTAACCACTACAGTATCTGCTGGCCCCAAGGTTGGCTTTCTATATGTTAGTTTAACTTTTAAGAAAGGGATGGTCTCTACTCCATGCAAGAAAGCACAACACAGAGAAGGCTCAGCTCCTCTTCTAAGAACCTAGTATTAATTTATAGGTTAGTAATTCCCCCCTGCCATCCTCTTGTTTCAAATTTTCCTTTTGTTCATCGACTTTAATAAATTCATTTGACAGTGATACACAAATTGTTAAATAACTTTCACAGTATCTGTAGAGGGATAAATTCATCATGATGGTGCTAAGGTGGCCTTCTTCCAGTCATGCTCCTTCCCAAAGAGTGAAAAGTATGAGAATTTGCCTACCTTACCCCATGACCCACTTGCAAATGAGGCCTCAGATGTGCAGGATCCTAAAAGTCTCCATCCACCTGGCTCTAACCTTATTCCAGGTTGTGGAGCCCACATGGACCTTTTCCTTGGATTTGTCTACTCAGTGGCAGACCACACACCACTGTGTATTCCTTTAGGTGTGCTGGTGGCTGTTTTCATGGAGTGAACAGAGCTTGCTTGTGCATCTGGACTTCCTACATAGGGGTATGTGTGAGGTCCCCTGAAATGCAGGGCAGAGCTAGAGTTGGGAAAAAATTAGGGATGGCCACAGGCCAGGACTGGCTCCCCTATAACGCCAGGAACCCAGCACAAAGCTCCAAAGGGTCCCACCTGGCCTTGTAGGTTTTGTTATGGAAGGTAGAGTTGTCAGGGTGAGAGGATGGAACATATCTTACTTGAGTTTGTAACTTGATTTACATATTTTAAATAATTACACATAGCTGTAGGCACTTTCATTTGTATTCTTTTGTCCTGGGCTCTGCACATGTTAGGGGCAGATCTAAACTGAAACTTCTCATAGTCTACAGAACCAAATGTGCACGTTTACTGTCATCACCCAGTCAGAACAAAAATGGTCCTGGCTTCTCAGTTCTGAGCCATCTCATGAGTACATAAGAAAAAAAAAATTATAAAAGCCATCTTGAGGGACCAGTAGTTAGCGTAATGGCTATGTCACTGGACTCCCATGTAGTCGACCGCAGTTCAAGTCCTGGACCCAGTGGCTTAAACTCACGGGTGCATGTGCGTGCATGCCCAAGATCCCAAGAGGAGAATGGAGAAGGGATTGTGGTGTGGCCATCCTCCCTGAGGGGTGATTTCTCACTTTCTGTCTTTCTGGTGAGCGCATGCGCCCTATAGCAAAAACCTCTCCAAAAAAAAAAAAAAAAAGCCATCTTGAACTAAAATAAAGATATTCAATTACAAGGATCATGAAAATTCAATATGACTTTAAAGGGTTTAACTAAAAAAAAAAAATGAGTTTAAAGATTCTGTTACCATTTACCATTTTAGAATTCATGAATAGAACAGATAAAGGGGTTTGGTGGGATTTCTGCACCGTGATGAATTCTGAAATACACCTCGACAAACATGGAGGTGGTACTGCACATTCCACTTCAGATCACAGAGACTTAGGGAAAATAACATTCTGTGAGCATTTCTATTCCAAAGAGCTTTTCTTGTTAATAAAGGCAATGCTTTTTTTAAATTTTTTTTTAGCTTGCCTTTCCCCCTTTTTTTAAATTCCAGAGGGTGCATAAACACGCCAGGGGAAGATGTAGAGAGACATAGTGGGGGCAGGGCAGGGAGGAGACATCACCTCCAATGGGATTTGGTGACACTGCAAACGCTTCTCCATTTCTCTATCCTGTTGAGATTCTGGGCACACATGTGCATACACTTGTGTTTCTCAAGGTGCTGGGGCCAGGATTTGAATTCTGACTGGCCATGTGGGACCTGACTCCCTTAATCACTAAACTACAAGGCTGGCCTGAACCTCTTTGGATTGTAATAGTTGAAAGGCTGGATAAGTAGAGATTGGTAGCTAGTATCTACATGGCTGTTCTTGTAAAGTATCTTCAGAGAATGATAACTGTATTATAATTAGCTCCCTAAAACAATATCACTTGAATATGTTATAATCAAACAAGAATAGAAATAGAAGACCATTTGATATAGACAAGAAGTGTTTTTATTTTTTCTGTTTTGAGATGGTGTCTTTTTTGACCTCCACATGTTCAAAAGTTTATGTGTCTTTTTTTTTTTTTTGAGAAATTTTTGCTATAGGGAACATGAGCTCACAGAAAGACAGAGACAGACAGAGAGACAGAAAGTGAAAAATCACCCCTCAGGAGGGATGGCCATGCCACAATCCATTCTCCTCCAATCTCCTCTTGGGATTCTGGGCACACACACACACACACACACACACACGCCTGACATGACTTTTAAGCTGTCAGATTTGGGACTTGAACCATGGTCGATTACATGGTAGTACAACAACATAACCATTACACCATCTGCTGGTCCCATGGAAAGACTTCTTTTGTTGCCTTTTGTTTTTTTTTTTCTTTTTTGCCATAGGGCGTGTGTGCTTGCCAGACAGATAGAGAGAGACAGAGAGACAGCAAGAAATCACCCTCCAGGGGGGATGGCCATGCCGCAATCCCTTCTCCTCTCGGGATCCTGAGCATGCACGCACACGCGCCTGGTGTGAGTTTTAAGCCACTGGGTCCGGGACGCGAACTGTAGTCGACTACATGGGAGTCCAGCGACACAACCATTACACCAATTGCTGGTCCCTTGGGGATTTTTTTTTAAAGGGAGTTTTGCTTTTTGTGTGTGTGTGTGTGTGTTTGTTTTGTTGTTGTTTTGTTTTTGCTATAGAGCATGTGCACTTGCTAGAGACAGAGAAACAGAAAGAGAAAGCTAGAAATCACCCCCCAGGGGGGATGACCATGCTTCAATCCCTTCTCCTTCATTCTCCTCTTGGGACTCCGGGCACGCATGCACACAAATACACCCAGCGTGAGTTTAAGCCACTAGATCCTGGATTTGAACTGTGGTCAACTATGTGGGAGTCTAGTGATGTAACCATTAAGCCATCTGCTGTTCCCAAGCCTACATATCTTGAACAGCTCCATCAGATCCTGCTGCCTTATCTCAAGTGTCCTTTCAGACTAATGACTTTCTGCAGTTTAAGGTGACTGTCCTATTTCTTTTTTAGGAAGCATTATGTATTTTTCCTTTCTTGTTCTATGTTACTTACCTTGACAAATGTGAGTTTGCAAATGCAAACACTACTTTTGGTATTTCTAATGGTTACTTCTCCATAGTGCTCTATCCATCTTCTCCCACTGAGGATGTTGTGTATACACGTGGTGACTTTATTCCACACATAGTAATCTCCATACCTAGTAAAGAATAGAATTTTGATTAAAAATGATGGCCACAAATGTATATTATTGTTCCTACTAATGAGAACATTCTTTGGCCAAAGATTTCTATTCTCTCATTTTCCTCTCTTTTCTTTCCTGAAAATTCTATGTGGTCATAAATATTTATGACATGATTCATTCACTTAAGTAATATTTAAGTGCTTTCTATGGACCAGGTGCTAAGCTACAAAGCTACAAAGTTGAATAGGGCCTGTTTTCTGCTCTTCTGGAGTAAACAGTGTGGTAGGGGTAAATGGATATGAAAATAAATACTTAAAATATAACGGCTTCAATAGATGTATGAGTGAAGCATGGGAACAAAGAAGATAGTGTCCTCAGCCTTTGTATTTGCCTGGAACATGGTGTGAGAGTCACAAGAGACATCCTAGAAAATACTGGGTTCCATCTAAGAGTGAATGATGGATAAAAGGTCATAGTGGGCCAAGAACGAACATTGACAAAGCCAAAGAAGACAGAAGAGCATAAGGAACTAGGGGCCTTACATGTGGTACACTCTAGGAGAGGCTGCAAAGGTGTGATGGGAAGAGCCGGGAAGGCCTTTAATGACCTTTGGAAAGTCTGGATTTACTCTGAGGCAATGGGTCATTGTAGAAGGACTTAAGATAGGAGAGAGGCAAGATAAGGACTGAATTTAAGAAATTACTCTGGGTGCCAGCATATGGCATAGTTGTTATGTTGTTGGACCCTCACATGGCCAACCACACTTAAAGTCCCAGATTCTGTGGCTTGAAAATCATGCTGGTGTGTGTTCATGCATGCCCAAGATCCAGGGAGGAGAAGGGATTCCAGCGTGGCCATCACCCTAGGGATGATTTCTCACTTCCCTTATCATTGTTTCTGTCTGTCTCTCTCCCCCCTCTCTATCTGGAGTGCACATGCCCTGTGGCAAAAACTGCTCTAAAAAAAAAAATTAAATAAATAAAACAAAGAAATTACTCTGAGGAGCCAGCAGGTGGTATAGTGGTTATGGTATTGGACTGCCCACATGGCAGACCAAGGTACAAGTCCCGGACCTGTAAGCTTGAAAATCACATCAGGCACACATGTGTGTGTGCCCCAAATCTTAGGAGGAGAAGGGATTGTGGCATGGCCATTCTCCCCGGGGGCGGGGGCAGAATTCTCACTTTGCCTCTCACTTTCTCTTTCTCCAGAAAGCATCCTATGGGGCGGGGGGAGGGGAGGGAGAAGAGACCTTAAAAAAAAAAAAGGAAGAAATTACTCTGGGAACACTGCTTCATACTCCAAGACCAAAGACATGAATAATGACTTGAGAAAAAACTGATGAGCATGACTAAGATGGCACAAATCTAATGCAAATTCTGAGGTCTAAGGTTATAGAATGTCTTCTTCCATTTTCCCTGAATGGCTACCATGAATCATTTATTTTAAGTGTCATACTAAAAAAAAAATTCAGTTATGTTTGGTACATTTTACTAAGTTGATCAAGTGGATACAATTTTTTAGTTTATTTTTTCCTCTCTCTCTCTCACTATAATTTTATTTATGAATTTTAATTATTATTTATACATTTAATCGCTATAGATCATTTAGATTGTAAAGAGACTACCCAGCATGTTATAAACCTCAGTCCAGCCCAGTTGAGAAAACTATATATGTCCTCATCAACAAATAATAAACCATATCTGTGTCCCACAAATTTCTTACCTCTCTATTTTTTTCCCCAAATTTTCTTTCTTACACTTTTTCTCCCACACGCTTTCCACTTTGGCTCTAGTGTCTATAATAATTTTTAATGCTTGTATGTCCTCCAGTCTTTCAGTCTCTGCCACAGAGTGCAGACAGTTGGTATATGTTAAGTGGAGACATACAATGTCTCTTTCGTAGCCTGACTTGCTTCATTCAGCAACAAATATTCCATATTCATCCACTTTCTATCAAATTTCAGGGTCTTATTATTTTTTATGGCTGAATAGTATTCCATGGAGTATACGTGCCACACACTTTCCAATCCATTCTTCCGTTTGTGGACATTTAGGTTGGTTCCATGTCTTAGCAATCATGAATAAGAATTCAGTGAATATAGATGTGCAAACATTTTTCCAACTGACCATTCTCCTGTCCTTTGGGTAGATACCCAGGAGTAGAATTGCTGGATCATATGGTAGTTCTATTTGAAGGTCTTTGAGGAACCTCCATATTGTTCGCCACAGTGACTGGACCAATTTACATTCCCACCAACCATGTAGAAGCGTTCGCCTTTCACCACATCCCCTCCAGCACTAATCACTTTTTTTTTTTCTTTTTTTAAATCTTCGCCATTCTGACTGGGGTTAGATGGTGTCTCATTGTGGTTTTGATCTGCATCTCCCCTATGATGAGGGATGTTGAGCATTTCTTCATATGCTTTTTGGCTGTTCATGTCTTTCTTAGAGAGTTGTTTATTCAACTCACTTTCCCATCTGTTAATTGGGTTAATCTTTTCTTTTTTTCCAGGTAAGCCACTTGAGTTCCCTGTGTATTCTGGTTATCAGTCCCTTATCTGAGGCACAGTTAACAAAAATTCTCTCCCATTCCAAGGGTTGTCGATCCACACTAATTACAGTGTCCTTTGCTGTGCAGAAACTTTTTAATCTGATGTAATCCTGCCTGTCTATTTTGGGGATTATTGCCTGAGTTTAGGGGTCTTACCTAAGAAGTCTTTGCCTATATAGAATGTCTTCTAAGGAACGAAATGACATAGCTTCGAATCACACTTATATTTGCGCATTATGCATATTTTCAAATAAAATTCTATTTTGAAGTAAAATAAAATGCTTCTAAGCTTTTTTTTTTCTTTTTAATGTATGGATTGGTATAATGTAGGCACTATATACACCTAGGGAAAAAGCTCTTCCATCTTCAAAAGTTCCTTTTGTGGTCCTGGTAATAACTTGTCCTAATTTTCCTCTATACTCAATCTATTAGCAAATTTCGTTCAATGGATAAAAAATAAAACAAAACAAACCAAATAAAGAGACAAAAATAGTCAAATCCTTGGTCTCAGTGACAACTTCAATTAGTTTTAAAAGATTTATAGGCTAAACCTTTTAGTACATCATTGTAAAAGGATTCCATTATTCTTCTTTGATAACTTAGAAATTTAATACAGTTCCTGGATTAAGATGAACTCAAAAGTGAAACTATAAATTGTGAAGAAAGCAATGGCCAAAAAGGAGAACATTTCATATAAAACACACACTAGCTTGGTAACCAGGACATGTAGGCACTGATACTGACTGACAAATGAAGAATGTGAAGAGATAACTAGGAAGCTTTGATACACATGCTGCAGTGCACAGTTGTCTTTGCAGGAGTCCATTCCCAAAACTTTGGTAAAGGTAATGGAAGCTTTCGGCATATAGAGAACTGGGCCCTGGGAACCTTCTATAATTTTTTTTAAGAGAGATTTTTGTTAGGTGTGTATGCTCACCAGAAAGAGAGAGAGACAGAGACAGAGACAGAAAATGAAAAATCACCCCCAGGGGGATGGCTTCACCACAATCTATTGTCCTCTTGGAATCTTGGGCACACATGCACATGTGCCCTGCGTGAGTTTTAAGCCCCTGGGTCTGGGACTTCAACGGTGGTTGACTACATGGGAATCCAGCAACATAACCATTACACCATCTGCTAGTCCTGGAACCTTCTAGAATTTAAAATATCTTTTTTTTTTTAATTTCAGAGGCCAGAACAGATAAGAGGAGATAAGAACAACGTACTTTGGAAGCATGACATTCAGTGTTCCAACAGGTAGAATTTCCATCGATTTCCCCCAGAATTTGTTTTTCCATCTGATATCTAGATGACAGAGGCAAAGAACAAGAAATATATACTCCGAATCTAATCATTTGCTCTGAAAAAGCTAACTTTTGTATTATACTTTACAAAGCACTTTGTAATCACAATTGGTTATATACTGTTTATTTAACAAGACAAGTGCCTAAAGATGGCCTAAAGAGAAAATACTAGCAATGAATACCAACAGCAAAAAACAAAAGAAAGAAAACAAACAAACAAACAAAAAACCCCCAAGACTGTCTATGTCTGTAACACTCCATATTTGTTTTCAACTAACAAAACTGGAAAACGCTTCAAATACTGTGTGTGTGTATGTATTCACACACACAAATAAATACAGACTCCATTGTGCTTTAGTGTTCCGATAGTAATAACTGTTGCTATCCCTTTGAACTAAATGGTAAAAATAGTAACATGTATAAGAATGAGGTGTATAGTAAAAATAATTGCAATATGACAATAACATTGATTCAGATACACATTTTCCCCTCTGTGGAGAAGAACAGTAAATAAACCTTTAAATATAGATATGTAAGATTTGTGATGAAGTGAGATGTAACTTAATGAACATATTCTTACCTTGGTTGTTAAGGAAAAGCCCAGGGCCTAGCACTTTCTCACATGATGGATGGCTTTATGTTTCACTTGTGGAAACTTAGATTTACCAGCACATTTGTAATAACCATGTGGTTCCATTTTGATGAATTAGGGGACCTTTGTGTGATTTCCATAACATTTCTGACTCTTGGCTAGGACTAGGATATCATTTATTGTCTTATTTTATAATAAAATATGGCTATAGTGCTCTAACATTTGTATTTTCAGGTTAAGGAAAGGCTTATGGGAAAAGTCATTCTGTGAGCAATAAGACACCCTTCCAAACATAAAGTGATCATTTTGCACTTAATGGTCAAATTTACATATGCATTCTCTTCTTTCTATAGGGGTTTTGGAACTGAATTTAGGCAAGTTTGTAACATTCTGATCAAACAATGGTTGTTAATAAGTAGAGTCTTCAACACAAAGCCTGAGTTAGAGACCAGGAATTACTACACTGTTTATACGTCCAAATAAGACTTTGACCACAGGTGATGTGCCACAGAGCCTTCCTTCAGTACTTCAGTACTAAAACCTCCTTGCACAGCCTCAAGGAGCAGGGTAGCAGGCAGAACCTCCATATTGCTGATCGAGCCAAGACACAAGGAGTTAGTGATGGCTCTGCTGCTCCATGAGGCTTGACTTCCTAGTCCGTCTTATCTCCTGGATGACACAGTTTGAGATTCAAACCAGGAAATTCAACTTCTCAAACTAAGCTCCACACCCATGACCAATATTTTCTGAGTTCCAAAGCTGGAAATGTCAACTTTGGAAGCTATATATTTCTTCACAGTCTCACAAACTTTATTTTAAATTAGAATGGAAACACAAACCTTGCCAAAACACAAAATTCTTTGATTCACAGTGGCAGGCAGAAATGGGTGGATGATGGCTAACCTGGTAATTAAAAGCAAAAAGGCAATGATAACAGTGTTAAAGCTTCCAGAAACAGTAAACATTTTTTACAAGGTACATTAGTCATCCCCAATAAAAACTACCATTCCTCCTTTTCTTAGTGAATTATTCTCGAACTATATGGGTAAATCTTTAAAGACTTCATGCTACATACAGAGAATTTGTACACATTTAGAGGAGGCAATGATGTAGATAAGTTAAGTGAGGTTTTGGATAAGTGTTATCCTAACCCTCCTCAAAATGATAGTTATCAAAAGTCTGTCTACACTATCAGACTGCCGTCCTAACGTATATGGAAACCTCATGGAATCCCGAGGCACTTACCTGTTCTGAGAAAAATCGGAATCCCTTATCTTCTCTAATGCATTCATAGGTCTCCCCAAGGACTGGGTTGAATGGCTTACTTCCTGCTCTGAAATAGGTGGAACAATATCCTGAAACCGCAAATGCGGCAACAAGAACCTGTTAAAATATGGACGAAAGGAAAATTATATCGGAGAGTCTACTACCAGGTCTGTTGGTCCCTAATCCCTCTTGATTTTGTGCACCTCATGTAGATAAGTGCTCATTTGATAATATCTCTATTTCCTAGTATTTTCAATGTATAATATATTAAAACGAGGTTAAGCTAGTTGCATGGAAACCAGAAGACCAATGAGATCAAACACTGCTCATTCAGCTATGCACCCAATTTCATGAGCATCACAGAGTTCAAAGATTTTAAAACCCAGTTGATAGGTTATGTCATGTGCACATGTGTAGGAGGGTTCTACAATAGTTGCTGGTGCTTCTCAGAAGACAGGTAAGTTTGCCAGTCACATGGAGCAAAAGGCAAAGTACAAGCAGGAAGTCACTTCCTCAGATCTGTATTTCTGAACAGATGCGCCCTCTTGGCATTCAGGAAAAGCTGATAAAGTAAGGGCAGATATGCCTTAAACCTCTCTCTAAAGAGTGTGATACCTTTACATGCAAACTTCAGATGCACTCTACCCCAAGAAAGGCTAAGTTACAAACATGTATCTTTTAGTAAAGTATCTGGAACTTCTCAGCTCTACCTGACACACCAATTCCTCTCTTACCTACACAGTGAGAACATTATATAAAACCAAATAATTCATTGTACTGAATTCTGGCTTAGCCTAGGTTTAGGGTTGGATACTCCCTGAAGGGTGCTGCTTTATTATTTATTACCATGCGCTCATATGGATCGTCAGTTTCTGAAGCCTTGTCCAGAAGCTCACTGTACTCAATTTCCTCGCAGAGATGCTGCAGAGTGTTGAGGGGCTCGTTTAGCTCCACTGGCATAGAGACCTTAGAAAGGTCTTTCCCAATGTTGTTCCTCAAGATATTCCACAGGTTAATGTTACTGGTGTCAGGACAAGGAGCTGGCAGGCATGTTCGACGTCCATTTCGGAAGGCCCCTCCTGTAAGCTCTCCATTCAGGACTAGGAGAGGGAGAATCACAATGAAAGATACTTTGCCTTTCTGATATCATAAAATGAGGGGAGAAATAACTCAAATAATTCTGATTGTGACACATTTTTTGAGCCAAGAGTAAACGATTATTTCAACATAAGGTTGCTAACCCATGCACAAAATACCAATGTGTGTATACATATATATATATATATATATATATATATTAGTTACTGTTGTTTGTTTTTAGATTTTTGCCATAGAGCATGTGCATTTTTCAGAGAGAGACAAAGAGAGAGAAAGTGAGAAATCATCCCCCAGGGAGATGGCCATTGCCACAATCCCTTCATCTCCATTTTCCTCTTGGGATTTTGTGCACACATGCACATGTGCCCAGCATGATTTTCAAGCCATCAGGTCTGGTACTTGAACCAAGATTGGCCATTTGGGAGTCCAGTACCTTAACCACCATGCCACTTGCTGGCCACAATATATAGCACTTTTAAAAAGGTTTTATATATATTAAAATATAATTCAAGATGAGTCAAATTTCAAAATATAAATAAATGTATGAAGACTCAAACTTTTGGTTTAAGAAAGAGGTAAAACTTTTTTTCATTTAACCATCTACTAAACAAATTTTTCAACCATTGGATCAACAGAGTATAAAAAATAAAATTTATTAAACTATCAGCTGCAAAAAGAACAATTAGTGAGGGGGGGGGAAATGACTGCTCATTAAGTCACCAGTGTTGTAATTTGGCATGTAGATAGAACAACCTGGAAGCTCAAATGATGCATACTTTGCCGAGAAATATTGTCCGCAACACTGGTGTTGTCTTCAGATATGTTATCACTCACATCACTGATGTAAGACTCATCATCTGAAGCCTAAGGAAGGGAAGGACATAAGAAGAGTCAGAATTCTTGTTCAGAATTGAAAGTTCAGAGAATCAAATGATTAAAAATAGTAAAATACCCCTCAAATAAAAGAAGAGGTCATGGGGGGTGCTGTATTTGGCATATGTGCATTGAACATTTGAGGGTCTTCTATGAGCCAGGAAGTTGAGAGTGGCTATGACAAAGGGTGGGGAAAAGAAAAAGAATGCCCAACTGTATCATCATAAAGGGTTTTATATCATCATAAAGGGTTTTATAAAATCTTAATGAGTTATTAAAAAACCAACACAAATGCAAGCAAATATGAAGTCAGATTTAGTTTTAAGGAAGATACTTGGCAGCTTGAAGCCCTTGGGAGGCCAGATCCTAGGATACTGCACAGATCTGGGTAAGAAATACTGACAGGTTAGGTTCAGATAGCCACAGTGAGGATAGGGGAAGATCAATAATTGAGCCACTACAATGTGGGAAAAATATGGAACTAAAATGAAACTAAAATTAGCATGAAAATAAAATGAAAGAACAATCTACATAATAAAAGGAGTTATAAACACAGCAGAGAAGAGAACAAGACAGAACCATCAGAGGAATGAGAAAGCCAATGTCAAGAAAGACTGCAGTCAAGAAAACTATTGACTATTACTTTCTTCAAAATGGTATCAGTACTATATTTTTTCTGAACATAAAACAAAACATGGTAAAAAACTGGAAATTACATGAGAGTAAACAGATGAATATAATTCCATCGCCTAAAGGAAATCACTTTAAACATTTTAGTGAGTTTTATCTTCCAATTTCAAGATGCTTCTGCATACATATTAGTACATATACCTTTACATAGAAACAGGAGAACAGTTTGCATACTGTCTTAGTGCTCTGAATACATTTCTGTTATAGTAAATAGAGCTCGTCATCTTTATTTGGAAAGGCAACACATTTCATTATAAGGAATTTAACCACAGTTTAGGTGGTTTTCAACTTTTACTATTATAGACGGTACTTGGAATATCCTTCCAAATATATTTTTGTATATCCATCGGATGAGTTTTTTTTTCTTTTTGTTTTTTTGGAGAGGTTTTTGCTATAGGGTGCGTGCGCTCGCCAGACAAAGACAGAGAGACAGAAAGCGAAAAATCACCCCCCAGGGGGGATGACCATGCCGCAATTCCTTCTCCTTCGTTCTCCTCTCAGGATCTTGGGCACACATGCACACGCACCTGGCGTGAGTTTTAAGCCACCGGGTCCGGGACGCGAACTGTGGTCGACTACATGGGAGTCCAGCGACATAGCCATTACGCTAACTGCTAATCCCGATTGGATGATTTTTTAATTAAAACATTTTAAAGTTTATTTCTTCCATGAGTGTGAGAGACAGAGTGAGAGAGAGGTAGAAACAACAATCCCCACAGGGTCTTCACACTGTGATCCACCCTCAGCCTCAGCCAACAGTAGATCGTGGGCACGAGTGTGCCTGGAGTGCCGAGGAGGGTCTCTGGACACAAACTCAGACCCTTCCCATGTCAATCAGCTTCACAGAATGTTGTATTTCACTGATGCACTACTGTCCACCCCATTTTATTAAAATTTATTCCTAGATCAAATGGTTCACTTGTAGGCTTCAGTCACATATTGCCAAACTGGCCTCCTGAAAGACCGCATTCATTTATTCTCACCAGCAATATAGGGAAACAGCCATGTCTCTACATCCACTTAGCACTATACACGATCATTTTAAATTATTTCTCTACTATTAATATACATAAAATATTAGGAACCAGCAGTTTGCGTAATGGCTATGTCACTGGACTCCCACGTAGTAGCGGTTCGCGTAGCGGTTCGCGTCCCGGACCCAGTGGCTTAAAACTCATGCCGGACGCGTGTGCGTGCGTGCCCAAGATCCGAGAGGAGAATGGAGGAGAAGGGATTGCGGCATGACCAACCCCCCTGGGGGGTGATTTCTTGCTTTCTGTCTCTATGTCTCTGTCTGTCTGGTGAGCGCACGCGCCCTATAGCAAAAGCCTCTTAAAAAAAAAAAAACATAAAATATCTACCTAAAGTATGTAAAAGATCTCTTTAAAGTTTGAATTTCATCCTTTGTGATTTTTTTTTCTTATCTTCCACACCCTTTTCAGTTTGTCATATATAATGTACTTTTTTCCTAGCTCACAATGTGCTTTTAATTTTGTTTATACCTTTTTCCCCACTATAAAGTTTTAATTTGTATGTAATACAAACATGCAGTTTTTGCCTTTGAGGTTCCTGGATTTATTGCTAATATTTTTAAAGCTGAAATTGAGAAGAGTTCATAAGTTTATGGAGAGGAAAGTGACAGAATGATTGAATGCAGGGATGAATAATGGTAGTTTTGCTTTTGTATATAAATATATAAAGTTGGTAAACTGAAGAAATCTTTTTCTGATTCATATTTTCCCACAACAGCTGGTTCCCACAGTTCTTACTGACTACAATCGAGTTGAAGTTAAAGTACCAGGCTCAGGAGAGCTAACTGCTTAAGTCTGATAGAGAAAGAAAGGATAAAGAAAAATGAGGAAAGATGGATATACAGAATCAGATAAGAGGAGAAAATGGCAGTGCTGTGCTAAATAGTGGAGCATGCAGCCAGCACAGGCTTCCCTGAGGGCAAGGGAAGCCACACGTGTGTGTCTGCAGGAGAAGAGCTCCGGGCAGGTCTGTCTCAGGTGCAGAGGTCTGACCTCCTTTGGCAGCTTTGGTGCATAATATGCAGCTTGAGCTCTCCCCTGGCCTGACTGCCTGGATTCCCACACTTGGTGAACTAACCAGGTGGCTTGCCAAGTCTGTTCATGGGAAGACTCAGAAGCCTACTGTGGGAACTTCCTCGCAAGGAAACTTGGAGACTTGGGCAGATGAGGCTGATCCAGTAACCAAACCTTAAGAGAAGGGGAAGACTTAAGTCGAGAATATCATGGTATCTGCCATTTGCTTTATCTCCTGGTCTAGTCCCTCCAAATACTTGAGACTAAGAGTTGTTATAGAGGGAGAAGTTGTAAGTAAAAGTTACTTTATAGAAACCTGTAAGAAATAGGACCCAAGGAATAGGTATATAGCTTAGTTGTTTCCAGTGTGGGTTGCAGGAGAGTCACTTTCCTTGCTACAGCCAGGGGTAAAGGTGTCTTTAGCAAATTTATAACTCTGGGAATGATTCCTTTGGCAGTTGGAAGGCTCCAGAGTAGAGGTGATATGAGGCTGCAGATGAGAGCAGGCATCAGATTATAGGAGTCTTTGTTTGACAGCTAGAGAGTTTAGATTGTTATCCTAAGGACAAGGGGGATAGGGCATGACCAGATTTGCCTTTCAGAAAGATTAATCGGGTTGCCCAGTGGGAAATAGATTGGATGGAGCAAGAGGGGAGACAGTTAAGATAGTTATGGGTCTGATAGAGTCATCTAGGTGAGGAGACAGGGGATTGGTCTGGAGTACTGGCAATGAAACTGCAGAAAAAGGATCAGAGAGTTTTTAGGTGATAAAAGCTATGAGACTTGATGAGTGAGTCAATGAGGGTGGAAAAGGAGTGGCGTGAACTGGCAGGAGCTTGGGCAGAAGAGCACTCAGGCAGGTGATATGAGAGGTTCAAGTAGAATATTATTTTTCCTTAGGTTTAAGGGTATCTGGAAGACATATGTTGATTGTCTTTTAGACATGATGAATTAGAGGTTCTGTAAGCACCCAGATGGAAACAGGTAGCTGGTTATGTGGATCTTGAGCTGATCTATTCTGTCCTCAGCCTTTGGATTTGAATATCAAAATGCCCAGCAGATAACTCCACTGAGTGGTCCAACAGACTCAAGTACTCTCAAAACAAAGCTGTCATCTTCATGTGCTCCTGTCCTCTATCTCCTCATCCCTCTCTCTCTTCTAGGTTCATTCTTCCCCCTGGAGGTGGCAATGCTATCTTGCATGGACTCATGCAAAAACCCTCTTCTTCATTTCTGTATCCCTAGTGTCTAGGGAAAGTGGTAACTGGGCACCTAGCTGGATGTGCCCAAAGAACTTGGAAATAGAGAAAGAAGGTTGCTTTCAGAGAAATAAGCAATAAAGTCATCAGATAATTGGTCAGAAGTCAGATAATGTACAGTCAAATTTGACCACAGGGCAAGCCTTATAGCCCAGTGGTTAAAAGAGCCAGATGCCACATGGCCAACTGCAGTTAAGAGTCCCAGCTACAGTGGCTTGAAAAATGTTCTGGGCATGTGTGTGTGCATGCTTCGAATGCTGACAGGATATAGAAATGGAGAAGAGATTGCAGTGTGACCATGCTCCATTGGGAGGTGCTTTCCCCCTACCCACTTGTCTCTCTCTTGCTGATGAGTGCAAGTGCCCTCTAGCAATAAAAATCTAACTGAAAGAGGAGAAAGGACTGGTCAACTATTGGAGCTCAGAAAAGGAAATTCTGCTAGTAGTCTCCAGCACATGGTCCTTGGGGGTGTGGACTGACAACACAAAAACCCAGTCCATGTGGCAGAGAATCCCTATCTTTGAATACACATCCTGACTCCTCCTAGCTCTAAGTTCACTCTACTCTCTTCTACTGCTCCTAGTCCTTGCCCAGCAATCAGCCTCCTGACTAGAATTAGGCTAGCCATGCACATTCGCCTAT
>NW_006159816.1:4812924-4851549 GCF_000334495.1 Tupaia belangeri chinensis
AAGAGGCACTAATCAGCACGAATGATTATTCTGTCTGTCTGATAGTATCAATTACTATTACAAATAATTAAACTAGCACTCCAGCTTGTGAATGGGAGTTTCTGGGAACCCATTAATGCATGCCTTAGATTTTGTGAGGCAGATGCCTGCTCTGGTATGCTGACAAATTCAGTACCTGATACAGGAATTCTATTTTACTTTCCCCCCATATAAAAGTAATATGTACTCATTATTTCCTTTTTTTCCACTTGATTTTTATTTCTAAAATCTCTCATAGCCCCACACATCCAAAAATAACTATTACTAATTGTCAGGATATTTCTTTCCAAATGATTTCTATGCATATGGAAATACCATTTTAGCAACAATTTCATTTATTTTTTGTTTTTGTAAAAATGCAGTACAGACTTGCAATACCAAATGACAAAATTCCTAATCAGCTGTGGAGGAAACAGTTTTGGCTTCTTCCTCCATGCTGAAAAGAGAAAAAAATAATCAAAATGCACTTGACTAAATTTCAGTTAGAGATCTAATTTTTGCAAAATTTGTTGACCAAGAAGACCAAGGAAGATGTACCTTGTTCCCAAAATCTTGCCAAGACTCATAAACATGAAGAAAAATTTAATAAAATTTTTTTTTTTTTTTTTTTGGAGAGGTTTTTGCTATAGGGCGCGTGCGCTCGCCAGACAGAGAGAGACATAGAGACAGAAAGCGAGAAATCACCCCCCGGGGGGATGGTCACGCCGCAATCCCTTCTCCTCCATTCTCCTTTCAGAATCTTGGGCACACACGCACATTAAGCCACTGGGTCCGGGACGCAAACCGTGGTCTACTATGTGGGATTCCAGCGACATAGCCGTTACGCTAACTGCTGGTTCTCCTAATAAAATTCTTATGGTAGCCAGTGGTTACCTCCAAAACCATAATTAAGCAACTAAATTATATGCTAGACATTATCCCTCCAAGTCCAAATTCATATCCCTGCAAAGATATGTCTCTCTCTTTCTCTCTCTCTCTCTCTGTGTATGAATGGTGATTTTCTAATTCTCTCATTCTTTCTACACTTATAATCTAGTCTCTTATTCTATAGAAGAAACTCTGTTATCAATTATTTGGTTATCACAAAATTTGAATCAAGGATAAAGTCAGAATAATTGTCTGAATTTTTCTCTTTATACATTAAACTTAAGATTGTTAAGTTGGTACCCAGCAGTGTTAAGTGCTCAGTAAATAGGAAATAATACAGTTTACATGCTCTTGGTTCTACTATGATTTGAGCATTTAACTATGCTATAAAAATAAAACACTCACCCAAAAGTTCCAGTTTTAACTTCTTTTTTTAAAGAATTATTTTATTTAACTTTATCATTATTATTATTATTATTATTATTTTCCAGTTGTATCAGAGAGAGACAGAGAGAGAGAGAGTGAGGGGAAGTGAGAAAGCCACCAGGCCTGGGACTTGGTGGCCATGTGGGAGTCCAGTGTCTTTAAACACCACACCAACTTCTGGCCCCTATTTTACTTTCTTTAACCCAAACTCATAATCATAAATAGAGACTATCATGTACTATGATTTGGATACGCTTTGTCCTCCAGAAGTTCACGTGCTGGAAGCTTGGTGCTCATTGTAAAGGTATTGAGAGGTGGTAGGGTCCTTAGGAGGTGGGGCTGAGTGGGTGATGCCTGGATCACAGGGACCCCGCCCCAATGAATAGATTAATGCCATCTTGCAGGAGGGAATAAGTTATTGTTCTTATGGGAATGAGTTAATTGCCACAAAAGAGGGTTGTCATAAAAGTAAGGGGATAGCCCACAGGTTACTCTCTCTCCTTGCATGGGCCTGCTTACCTTTCTGCTTCTCTCTACCAGGCTGTGACACAGCAGTGGTAGCCAGATGTTGGTTCCAGGCCTTTGTACTTAACAAAATCATGAGCCACATAAACCTTCATTCTTATTAAATCACGCAGGCCCAGTTATTTTGGTTTAGCAGCATTAGTAATGAACTAAAGCGACACATCAAAAAACCTTACCTCATTCTCTGATGAACTTGCAGAGAGGAGAACTTCTTGGGCATCAAAGAACTCAGAGACAGACTCTGACATGGAAAGGCGGCTCTCATTGGCTACTTGCTGAGACAGGGGGAGACTAACATGGATTTGCTCACCAGCCTATGGAGAAGAGGAGAATACAGTATAATTGCAGTTTCCCTGGTACAACCTCTACTCCTTGAAATTAGTCAGATTTCTTGAAGCTAACACTATGTGTAAACTTTTGAGTGGGGCCACAAGTAATTTTCACTTGCAGCTCAGTAAAGACCACTGTTTTTTTCCCAATACAATGGAAGACTATAAAAAGCATAGCTGAAAGCTGTTGACACCATGACTTGATGTTAAATCTATGCACAATTGATAGCAAGTGGAATTTACCAAGTTACCCTCTTTTAATATCCTGAATCGATGATAGAATAAGTTCATAACCCTATTCTTGAGCCTATCATTACTAGTCATATCCTAACTAGTACACTAAACATCAAGAAGTATTTGTAGAAGCTATTAATATGTGTTAAGGAACAACTTACAGGACCAGCAGGTGGCATGGTGGTGAAGGCGTTGGATAGTCCTACATGGCTAACCACGGTTTGAATCCTGGACCTGGTGGCTTGCTTTCTCAAACCACCCCCCTTTCTCTGTGTGTGTGTATCTGGTCGAATAAATACAATTTTTTAAAAAGGAAACAACTTACAAGACTAATTTTTTTAAACACCTATTTATGTATGCAAGTATTTGTCAATGATTTTCATACCCCCTGGCACAGGACTCAAACTGCAGTCGGCCATGTGAAATCCAATACCTTAACCACCATGCCATCTGCTGACCCCAGAAGGCTAATTTTTGAGACAGAATATATAAAAGTCAATTTCTAATTTGGTCATAAATTTCAACCTATGAAACACATGACTGGAGTATTGAACTTTGTTTCAAATGGTATTTTATTCAATAAGTAATAAATACTGTTTTCAAGGAAGCTATTTAAGTTTCAATCAGTAAAATATATGAGAACTATTTTGTAGATAGTATATTCTAATGCACATTTCACATTGAAAAGAAAATTCTATCTGAGGTTTTGGAATTTTTTTAAGTGACAAATTTAGAAATATTTCTAGATTCTGGGAAATGAGTGGATGTTAAGTGTGACTAGAGATCACAGGGCCCATGGAGAGGAACAGTCATGGGGTGGGCAACCTAAGTTGAAGATAGGCTGTCCTTGGATAACATTTCCTAAACAGGTAACAGCACCCGCACCTGTAGAATTCTAGAAAAAAGTGATTTTGGTGCAAATATAACTTTGGTCTTAGAACTCTTACTTTGTCACAAGTATCACTATAAATAAGGCTCTGTTTTTTGTTTGTTTTTAAGAGAGATTTTTGCCGTAGGGTGCGTGCGCTCACTGGAGAGACAGATAAAGAAAGTGAGAAATCACCCCTTAAGGGGGAATGACCATGCTGCAATCCCTTCTTTTCCATTCTCTTGGAATTTGGGGCACGTATGCACACACACTCAGCATCAGTTTCAAGTTATTGGGTCTGGGACTTGAACCGTGTTCGGCCACATGGAAGTCCAGTGCCTTAACCACTGCATCACCTGCTGACCCCATAAAGCTCTAATATTACTGTTACTCTAATATTACATGGCTATAAAACAACAATTTTATAAAGAGTCAGAAAGAGAATGATACACTTAAGTTTGCCCCAACTCAATATTCTTCTAGTCTCTGACCATTTTGCCAATATAAAGAAGTAATAATACCATGTACCTCAGAGGGTTGCTGAGAGTGTCAAATGAGCTACCACATGCAACATGGTCAGCTAACACCTTAACACACAGTTAGTTAGCTTTCCCTGGACACGGGTTAGCTATTAGCTATTAGCAGTGGCAGCTACAGCAGCACCATTAGTATTATCTTAGCAAGGTCAGGTGACTTCTCTCCTCAGAAAGGGCTTTCAAAACAATATTCAAGAGAACCTTTATTTAGCAGCGTCTCAGTTCGCCATGTGTTCTCCAACCTTTCATTGGCCGTTGATGGTAATGAACATTTCAAATGAAGAATGGGACAGGCACAGAAAATGAACCAACCGCAGTACATATACAAAGTCAGTATTCGGTGGCAGCGGGCGAATACAGGAACGAATGAAAATAGATGCTGATCACCAAGGATAAAGAATGTCGAGCCCATGTACATCCTTTACTCCAAAGAACCCTAACCTGTCAGCAGCATGGACATTTAACATTCATTAACAGTGAGAGAACTGGATAAAAATAAAAACATGTGGTGGAGTGAGATGCTATAAAACAAGTACTCCAGCTATTAGAAATGAGCCTTACCTCATCAGGGCTAGGAATAATATTTACACTGACAACCTGATCACAAATAATAGACTCTGAATGTATTCTGTTCAACCGACTCCTTAGTTCAGCATTCTGGTTGAGTGCCTTAAAATAATGAAAAGCACACATGTAATTTCAAGTTAATAAGCAAGCATAAAACAAAACAAGTGCACAGTACAACGTAAGACAACACAGTCTTGATGTTCTTAGCTCTAACTTTAGGAATCACCATGGACCAAATCCTATTGGTAAGAAGGAAATAAATAGCTCAGAACTAAGGTTTTAGTTTTTTTGTAATATAAAATCACTACTTGGTAGGTTAGTGGGCTGAAAGACTTCCTAAAAATGATTCATGGAATTTGTCTCTCCTTTAGAGTCAGGCCCATTAAATCTAAACCCAGACTACCACCACATATATATTACTTTTGTAGCCTGGAGTAAAAACTGTTGATTTCTTTAATTTTTTTTTGTCATAATTTCTAGAGTTGGGGAATTTTTCAAAGCTGGATAATTATTTTAAAAATTACTTGAAAATGGAATGAACCATGAATGAACTTTAGTTTATATAATAATACTTTAGTCTGGTTAAAGAAAACGGCTGTACTGGATTTTCATTTCCCACGAGCACATAATTCTTACATATGGCAGTGCAGTAGAACTCACCAAAAGGTGCCTTCACTGAATAGTGTAGACATTGACAACGCTCATAAAAAACACAACACAGAAAAAACACTAACTCCGAGTTTTCTACATCACACTGCTTTTGACATACCTTTAGTTAACATCAATCAAATACTACTTGCTATAACACAGTTTATATGTGCAGCAACTACATTTGCCACCAGAGAACAGCTTTGCATAAACATAGGCTTCCCACACAGACCCTCTAAACAGAGGAACAGTGAATCCTCTGGTAACTTATCACATTGATGCATGAGAGCATGTTCCACTTATATAAGACAGTTGCAACTAACTGGAATTATATCAAGCCTCAAGAAAAATATCTTTGTAAGGTCAAAACCCAATGAAAATGTGGGCAACTCCTTTCCTTCCCATTAAGATAGACAATTAGAAGATGGAAATGGATGTTTTAGAGTAGAAGATAAATCTCCGGGCTTACTAAATAAGGCATTTGCCCTAGGGAATGGGCATTCTGCTTTATTCAAGTCAATGAGTACTGTAAGTCTATCCGTACACAAGTACAAGACTGTACTTATAACTCTGTGCCTACTGAAATCCTCAGGGTATATATAAGTAATCAAACTCTGCACTTGCATTGAACAAGCAGATACTCTTTGAGCATGGAGCATACAAGAGCCTCTTCTCTCCTCTCTCTCTCCTGGTCCTCATACTTTCCCTTCCTTCAATCCAGCTTTTGCTCTTTGAGGATTTAGATCAGTTTGTAAAATAAGTCAGACAACACACTTGGTCTGGTGAGCTTCCAAGTACTAACGGACTAAAGATGGATACAAATTCTACAGTCATTACTTTAGGGGATGGAAAGAAGTTATCTCTGGCCATCTGAAAAAAACAGAGATGTGTTAGAACAATGGTAATTATGTTGGTAGGTAACCTATGTGCCTTAAAGGAAGAATCTTAATATCTTTTCACCCTGAAAAAGTGCTTAGGATAATTTTTCTTGGAGCAAAATCTCAAACACTTAGGATTTGAGGAAAAAAAAAAAGCTCATTATCACTATCCTTTGTGACTACATAGACATACCTAATTGTTCTTTCATTATTTCTCTGTCTATAAATATATGGAAATTTTTCTTAGTTACTGAATCATTTGGAACCAGATCTACTTTGCCGCCACATAAGTGGAAGGTCTCAGGGTAAGTCGTTTGATAGTTTAAGTTGTGAATCACCGTCTTGACCTGAGGGTTTTATAGAAACCTTAACTAATGGCTCCTCCAAATTGATGTTAATGAAAGAACACCACAAAAACTCAAGGGCAAGAATAAATAATAGTTTTCTTTAGGTGGGAATTTTAAACATAGGTTTGCTGTTTATAAGGAAAGTTTTCTTTGGTTGTTAAAAAATTATTTAAACTCTCATCCAATATTCATTAAATGTGACTCTGCCAGTTATACATAAAGAGTACACAAGATAATCTCTATCCTCTAATATTAATAGGGAATGAGTTAAATTTGCTAGAGGGCATTTGCAGTTGAGAGAGAGAGAGAGAGAGAGAGAGAGATACAGCGAGAGAAAGTGAGGAAGCACCTCTCATGGGGCATAGTCAGGCTGCAATCTCATCTCCACTTCTCCCTTCTTTTGGGATTTTGTACATGCACATACATATGCCCTGCGTATTTTTCAAGCTGCCTGGTCTGGGACTTGAACCGCATGTCTGCCACATGGGATGCAGCCGCCTTAACCATCAGTCTATGGCCTGGCCCCTAAAACACTTTTCAACTATACATTATTTATCCTTTTTTCGGACATGATATGAAATATAAAAAATCCTGGTTTGGGAGTCAGAAGAACATATTCTCCTCATCTCATAATTAAGTGGTCTTGGCCTGCTTAACTTCTCTAGGCCTCAGTTTCTTTGGGTAAAAAAATAAGGGAGTTACACTGGATAGTCTTTAAAGTCCCTTTCAAAGTGGACTGAAATATTAAGTAAGGATCTCACAGTGTCTCTTAGTTATCCTGATGAAGATCACCTACTGTTCTAGAATAGTATAAAATAATTCTGAATTTGGGGATTTTGTGATGCTTATCTTTTTTTTTTTTTTTTTTTTGGAGAGGTTTTTGCTACAGGGTGCATGCGCTCACCAGAAAGACAGAGACAGAGAGACAGAAAGCGAGAAATCACCCCCCAGGGGGATGACCACTCCACAATCCCTTCTCCTCCATTCTCCTCTTGGGATCTTGGGCACACATGGACATGCGCCCGGCATGATTTTAAGCCACTCAGTCTGGGACTCGAACCGTGGTCGACTATATGGGACTCCAGCGACATAGCCATTATGCTAACTGCTGGTCCCAGTGATGCTTATAATTAATGGGAATTTTGGTACTTCAAGGGGCTAATCCTAAGTATTGGGCTCTCTGATATGGACGTAAAATATTTTTACATTATGTACAAACTTTACTTCAACATTCAATGGAATGATGTGATGAGAGGATTTTGTTACCAATGTTATTTGATACTTATTGCTGAAACCCTGTTCTCTCCTCAACTGGTGGGGAAGGATCACAGGAGGGTAAATAAGAAAAATCTTAGTTACGGTATTTCTAACTGAGATAAAGAATATTAAAAGTATTTTTATTCTTTAATACTTTCACAGTAAAGTTTTTTCATTTTAATTTTTCAATCTTCAAAACTAAATGTGAAAAAGTTATTGCTAATCCTAAAAACTAAGGATCTATCATCGTTTACCACTATCGGAAAAGAATTACAACTTACTGTCAAAATATTACACTGTGCGAAAAGAAGAGTTTGTTTCTATTTATAAGTATATGGTAATATATTTTATTAGTTCTTATTTTAATCATTTTTGGAATTGAAGTACAAGACTCAGTTTTGCTTCTACTATGTCAAACTAGATGCTAAGCATGTTGAATTCAAAGCTAAGAGTTAAAAAGAATAATCTTCTTAGTAATATATATGCAGTGGTAGGAAAAAGTGGTTAAAAAGCATAAAAAGCATGGAAAGAAATATTATTCCTATTGTGGCAGCCCCAAAGGTGGAAGGTACGCAGACCACTGAGCATGCAACAGCCCGTTCTGTGCATCTTACTGGGGCTGGCGCCTCCTTTTGCCGTGCTCATACAGACTGTTGTGGAGGTTTGCTACAGCCAAGTGCCAAAGCTTTGTGGTGCACATGTGCACATTTATTATTTTCCTCCCTGCCACTCAACTATTTCCTCCATAATGTGACCTGGGAAGCCTTGGAAGCATTGAGGAATACAGGGATATTTAGTGAAATGATGGTAGTAGTAATAATTAATGAAAAGGGGCCCAAAGGTGGCCCCTTTACAGGGAAGGTACCCAAGGAGAATGAATAGTGGAATGGCAAGGAAAAAGGAGGCAGACCACCAGCTAATAGTGCCAGCCAGAGTACAAGAAAGCTAAGGAGCCTTATAATATCATTCTATTAATGGTACATAGGACCAAAGACCTAACAGGAAAGAAGCATCCTGAAGCTAGGAATTGTGTCTAGATTATTTGCTAAGCAGGTTTCATGCGTACTCTTGCTACTTGCTTTAGTGAAGTCGGGCTGCACTAAATACTCCATATGCATGCTTCTTTCCCCATGCTTTCCATCTCTCATACACATTCAAGTTTAATATACTCAAGAAACACACGGTTCCTTCTCAATATATAGAAGAAGTTATGATAAAAGCCAGAATCAATGACCTAAATCCCTGCCTCCTTAGCTATTCTCAAAAAAAAAACTTATTTATTATTGTTGTTGTTTTGATCATTTGCATAGGGTACGTGTGCTCACCGAGAGAGAGAGAAGGAGAGAGAGAGAGAGAGAGAGAGAAAGCCGCCAGATCCGGGACTCGAATCATGGTCAGCCATGTGGGAGTCCAGTGCTATAACCACTATGTCACCTGCTGGCCCCCCTCTTTAGCTAGTAACTACTATCCATTAGTCCTGCAGACAATGGATGAGAGTTTGTCATAGACTGAGTGAAACTCTTTCATAACCATCTTACTAAATGGATGGGTAGGGTCTCTGAAAGAATCAAGGAAGTCTGATGGCTTGAGAAGGATATGAAACATATGGAAGATGGAATCATCATAAATTTGAACCCTCTGGAGAAAAGTAAAACTAGTTCAAAAAGAGTGAGAAAATGAGTACAGAAACTGTCAAAGCTAGAGCTGTCAAAAACCAAATCCTGGGAACCAGCAGTTAGCGTAATGGCTATGTCGCTGGACTCCCATGTAGTTGACCGCAGTTCGAGTCCTAGACCCGGTGGCTTAAATTCACGCCAGGCACGTGTGTGTGCATGCCCAAGATCCCAGGAGGGGAATGGAGGAGGAGGGATTGCAATGTGGCCATTCTCCTGGCAGTTGATTTCTCGCTTTCTGTCTCTCTGTCTTTTCAGCAAGTGCACGCACCGTATAGCAAAAACCTCTCAAAGGGTAAAAAGAAACAAACAAACAAAACTAATCCTAAGTGTCTCTCATAAACCTCTATTTTTGTTCAACTAAAACAAGACAAAACTATGATAGTATGTTTAGAAAAATGCAAAAATTAGAAAAATATTTTTAGAAATTTACCCCTAATTACCAAACTGTGAGTAATGTGGTCTATTTCTTTTTAGCTTTTTCCTGTGCAATTTTTCAGATTATTTAATGGATGCATAGTTTATCTGCCACTTATCCTTTGCAAATCAGCATTTGTTTTATGTTGCAAACTCTTCAACAGGCATAATGTTAACAGTTGCATAATGGGCAATTATTTCCTATTATTGAGCATTTATGCTGTTATTGATTTTTTTGTAGTATAAATAATGCTGCCAGTGAACATTTATGTGCATAATTGTTTTCTATATTTTACATTACTTTCTTAGGCCAGACACATCAGCTGTGTACCCACAAGGACAAAGAGTGAAAACTTTTTAAGGCCTTTAACAAATATACGGAAACTTTGAAAAAGTCAATGAAAAATGGAATTAAAGAGCAAGTTTATTTTGTTGTAATTTTTCTTGAAATCCATGTATAGTTTTTTCATAATACACATTTTCCACAAGCTTTTTGAAGACCCTTGTATCATCTAATTATGTCCAATGCAATAGCAATTTCGATGGTTTTTAAAAATAAAATGTAAAAGACTCTATGAAGAATATTTTTATACACAACAAACTTGGCCAAGTGTCAAGAAACTGTGAAATTCAGGAAAAAACAAATGTACTTGGAGGTTTTATCCTATCAATGTTACTTATTAACAGAATTATTTGTAACTTGCCAGAGGGTGTGTGTACTAGAGAGAGACTGAGAGAGGAAGGAAGAAGTACTCTCCATGGGGAGTGGTCCTGCCACAACCCCATCTCCTCCAATTTCTCCCTCCTGTTGGGATTTTGGGCACACACACACACATGCACCTGATGAGTTTTTCAAGCTGCCAGGTCCAGGACTCAAACCACATGGTTGGCCATGTGGGTTCTAAATCTATCAACCACTAGGCGTCTGGCTGGTTCCCATCAATGTTATTTATTTTGGGTGTGTGAAATATTGTGGACAGGCAGGATGATAGATACTATGATTAGGGTTTTAAAATTATGTTACTACAATATATGCCTTACACCATTTTTTGGCTTACATTCTCATACATACTATATTTCATTGATTCCAAGATGCACATTTTCTCTTATATTTAGCACCTCTGAAGCACTTAGTGCTTTTTTCTTTCTCGGTAATATATAAAATGATGCACATAATGCCAGTACATCTAACAACTGATGACATGTTGATTTAATGAAATACAGTTATTCTAGCCGAAGTGGATAGATCATATTCCATTACTCACATTTATATGAACCCAACTCCCACAGCATTTAGCATGAGCTGTGCACAAATTCTGGGGAAAGGAATCAAACTAATATAACTAATATAGTGATAGAGTGTAGTATGTTGACGATTGACTCAAGTAGAATCTTTTATTATTATGGTAGTCTAGGGTGCTTATGTTGCCTTACTCTTATTAAATACTATTTGATTTTGGTGTTTGAGTTATACATTAAACAGGACATGAAATTATAGCTAATGTAAAATAAAATCATTATAACAGATGCCATATAAAATGTGCTGTCCTATGAGCTTGGTCCAACGCCCATCTTGCCTCTCAGGTGTGAAAGTTTGATGAGGGTAAAATACAGAATTATTTATGTGTTTGTATGCAAACAGATCAAGAAAGGAATATTATCTCAGAAAATGAATTCATGAGACTGTCCAGCCTTACAAATCGTTATTTGCTCAAAGCAGTACCAAATTTATGCTGCGTTTGTAGTGAAGAATGCTAATTTCATGTATTTTATATTCTATATGCCTTCTAAAAGAATGACAGGATTTGCTGAGTTAGACTTAAAAGAACTTAAAAGACTTATTAAAAGCAGCATTTTAATCATTACACGTATGTCAATTAAGACTTATGTAAAATAGGGAACCAGCAGTTAGCATAAATGGCTATGTCGCTGTACTCCCACATAGTCGACTGCGGTTCGCGTCTCGGACCCGGTGGCTTAAATCTCACGCCGGGCGCATGTGCGTGCGTGCCCAAGATCCCGAGAGGAGAATGGAGGAGAAGGGATTGCGGTGTGACCATCCCCTCTGGGGGTGATTTCTCGCTTTCTGTCTCTATGTCTCTCTCTGTCTGTCTGGCAAGCGCACGAGCCCTATAGCAAAAACCTCTCCAAAAAAAAGACTTATGTAAAATAAAACACATGCTTGAAAAATTCTAGACTACTTGAAGAAGTTACTTAAATATAGTCTCTTTTCCTTCTTCCCTCTCTGGGGGATACCTGGGTTGGTAATGGGTCATGGAAAAAATGTCTTGAAGTTTAACTGATGACATCAAATATGGACCAAAGATATATTTAGGCTACTTAAAATTACACTACAATGTGAAATTAAACAAATATAAAAACATAGAGAACAGAGAAAGTTCAACTGTCTCATGTCCATAAACTATTTCATATTTTTTCACCTTTTTGAAGAGAGATTTTTGCTATAGGGCACGTGCACTTGTTGGAGAGACAGAAAGAGACAGAGAGGCAGAGAGACAGCAAGAAATTCCCCCTCCCCCAGCAGGGATGGCCATGCTTCAATCCCTTCTCATCTATTCTCTTCTCAGGAATTTGGGCACGCACACACACACACCGAAAATGTGTGTGAGTTTTAAGCCACCAGGTCTGGCATTTGAACTGTAGTCAGTCATGTGGGAATCCAATGATGGAACTATGCCATCTGCTGGTCCCCATATCTGTTCACTCTTACATGCTGTATATCCAACTATGCAAGTAAAAACCTTGTCTTGTCTTGACTCTACCTTCTTGTCCTTTTCTGACATAATGCTGATCTCTAGGCCAAGCTGATTCTCCCTCTTCAGGGTCTTTGAATTCATCCTCTTCTTCTACCCATGCTGCCATTTTTTCAGTTCAGGAATACCATCTCAAATATCATTAGAGTCTATTCAACTAGTTTTACTGTAAGTCTATCATCCTTCTTACTGTACCATAATAATCTTTCTAATAAACAGAACTATGCAGAATTAGTTTCAGTTCCTGGCAGTATCATTCACAAGTTAAAAATGTATAAGCTTTTCCCATCATTAATAGGATAAATCTAAACTTCTTTGTGTGATCTTTAGTAAGCTGGTTTCCACCTACTTAAATATCTACTCTTAGAGTAATTCTTCCTTGTTTATCTCATTCTTCAGTCACTATGAGCTACCTGCCATACACTACACACCTCTTTGGTGGTTTAACCACAGTTTCACTAGAATGGAGTGAACTGTCAGTAAACTTAAACACCCAAGCAACTGATGATTTCCAAGTATCCAGCCTTAGAGGTGATGGGAACAGATGGCCAGAGAGGGTACAACTGGCCCAATGGGCAGGTATGGACAAACACAGAAAGTGAACATAGCCAAAATGGTGTGAAAACACACATCTGCAAGCACTGAATTATCCAGGGGATAGGATACAATAGTCTTTATAATAAGTCCAAAATTATTTATCTTTAGAGGATAGAACTGAACTTCATGATTGAGAAAACATTAAATATGACAAACAAAACTATGGAGGCCTAATTTTAAATATAAATAAATGTATTCTGACAAGAGAGGGAAATATTTTAACTCAAGGAATGCACAATGTATGTAATTTTCCTTTTTTTCTTGTTACTTCTATAACGTTATCATCAGGTCCTTCCTTTATGAGCTGCTGCTTACTAAAGCTCTATTCAAGGCCTCATTCATCCATGAATCCTGACCTGTGGCTTTGCTCTCAGCTTAAGGATCTCCCATTCTTCTGAATAACCTGGAGATTTGTACCACCTATGCACCACCCTGAATGGACTACAGTGTGGTCCATTTAAATACTTGCTGGGAAACACTGCTCATCTCACTAATCACATCATGAGCTCCCTGGGAACATGGCTAGGACCACTTTTATACTGGTGTTCCACGCCTTGTGCAACACTTAGTTTATAGTTAGCTGAATAAGATTCAATGAATAAATGAATGAACAAACAGTGTCTGTGTTAAAATTTCTCTTCACAGTCATTTCCAACCTCACCTGAAGCCACAACCTGGATCTGTTATCTTCTCTCTTATTCACAAGCAAATAAAAGCAAGCAAGCAAGCAAGAAACACGTTTTCTTTTCTTTTCTTTTTTTTTTTAGTACAAACTTGACTAATGTCTCTAAGCCTCTATCATTAAATACATCTGGAGGAAACATAACAAACATTGTGGGGGGGAGTGTATTTTATGTCTTTACAAGACGACATTCACCATTTACTCAACCATTGGTCTGATCTTTTGGATTCATCCTTTCAAAGTAATGATTTGGAAGACAGACTCATGTCAGATGAGTGTCCAACAACTACGTGATATATGAAGACTCCAGGCAAAACCCATTAGAGTTCCTAGGAAGAAAGCCCTCTGCAGATAGGCCAAACAGCTGCCGCTTGAAATGCTCATGCTCCTGAGCCCCCTTGTTTTGCACTGAAGCAGCCCACGCACCTCTGCTGACAGAGTTTATGGTGAATGCAGAAAGTGCGGCCCAGATAAAGCACTCCATAACGTGAAACTCAACACTGAGAACACGCCAACAGCTCAGGTACATGAAACACAGGGATACGGGTCAAGTTTAGTTGTTAGGGACTCAGGTAAACCATTCAAGCAGGACCTGATCCACATGGAGGACCACTTACCCAGGATTTGCTTGCTCCTTCACTCTGATCCAAGGCACCAGGAAGTGAACAATATTTCATATAAACACCAAGTTCTCACACAAAATTACAGAACAAGATTGAATTCTCAAAGGATAAAAATAAGCACATTTATAAACTAACTGCAGAAAATATGTACTTTAGGGGAAGTATTCAGTGTAAAAAAATGGATAACTGCAGCTTTACAGAATTTTTATCAGAAATTTCAACTTTGATATACATAGGGAGATAATTAGTATTAATAAGATCAACTGTATAATATATATTGAAATACAAAAGCCTGGCTTGAGGCAGCATAACTTAGCTAGAAGGAAAAATCCCAAGAGTGCACATCAGAAACGAAAAAATGGGTAATAGTAATTGGTATTTTCAACAGATTAAAATGTATTCTAAGTGGAAAGCATATTAAGTGTGGAAAATCTAGTAGATCTGTTCTATTTACCATTGGACTGCATATATTCTGGAACACATTTCAGGTATGTAGGTCATATAAATGCATGATTCCTTCACCAAAACTAACGGCTATCTTATCAATGGCTGTACAGAGATATTAAGTATTCAATTAGCTGAAATAATAATTACATGCTTGCAATCATGGTTGGTTTATGTTCATTCTTACCTTGACATTTTTGGAAAGAAATATAATAAAATGTAAGACTGACACTTTAAGGTCTTGAGAGGACTTCAAGGAAATGTGTCATCTCTAAGACTGACCATCTCCATCGCTTGCCTGCCAGGGTTGGGAGCTGGTCATGCAGAGGAAAACAAACGCCTCTTTACCTGAGACAGTGACTGTCGGAGCCGTGCCATCTGTGTGCTGTGGCCTTTATTGTGATCCTGCTCGGAAACCATCTGCTTCAGCTTTTCTTTCTCTATAGCTATGCTATTAAATGCAGACTTCAGAAGAGAATGCACTGGGCAGGGAGAAAAGAGAGAAACAAATATCAAATGTATCCGGAAAGATTATACAAAATGATGACCTTTTCAGGACTTTAACTTATTCATAGATATTTTCTGGAAATACTCTTTACAGTGTAATTAAAAATTGGTCTTAAAATGAGATCAGAATGTCCATACTCAGAACAAATATGGTAAGAGTAATTAAGCAGGGTGAAAATATTGGTATTTCATACCAGACAAGCCAACAAAGATTGGAAGCAGCTTGTAAAATATCAGTATCAGGCCCAGCAGTGGTAGCATGTGCTAGTTGATGCCATTTCTCAGCAGACTGAGGCTGCGTGGGAGGCCTGGGTTCCATTTCTAGCCCACCCCCAAAACTACGTGTAGTGGTGGTGCACTTATAGTCCCAGCTACTTGGGGACCCAAGGAAGAAGTATAGTAAAATAGTCAGATCTTGACTTTAAAAAAGAAAGAATGAAAATAAAAATATTAGTTCTAAATATCAATATTTAGAAATTTATAATATCTAGAAGGAAAATGTACAAGTTTTATTGCCATATTCAATGATAATATTTGAGCAGTTTTGTGTACTATGAAGTTTCAAAAATCATTTTGGGGACCAGCAGTTAACGTAATGGCTATGTCGCTGGAATCCCATGTAGTCGACTGCGGTTCGAGTCCTGGACCCGGTGGCTTAAACTCACATCAGGTGTGTGTGCGTGTGTGCCCAAGATCCTGAGAGAAGAATGAAGGAAAAGGGATTGTGGTGTGGCCATCACCCCTGGGGGGTAATTTCTTGCTTTCTATCTCTCTGTCTATCTCTGTCTTTCTGGCAAGCGCAAGTGTCCTATAGCGAAAACCTCTCCAAAAAAAAAAAAAAATCATTTTGGACTACCTAAACATTATTTCCCAAAGCTGTGTACCCCAAAAGGAGCATTTTATGAGTCCTACAAACATAAAATAAGTACCTGATCTAGAAGTTCTGACAGTTTTCATGGGGGTGGAAAATGGTTTGGTCTTAAGAACAGCACTTGCATTACTTTCTCAGCCAAAAATATCTTTTTGTTTTTAATTGCTAGGATGTGTGTGCACTCATGTGAGAGACAAAGAGAGCCCCCAGTAGGGCATGATTATGCCACAATCCCTTTTCCTCCATTTCTCCGTCCTGTCAGGATTTTGAGCAGGCATGCACTCATACCCGGCATGTTTTTCTAGTTGATATGACTGGGATTTGATCCACAGTTGGCCATTTATGATCTGACTTCTTATTCTCAGGGCTTGACCATTGCACTCTGGGACTGGCATATCAGCTAGGAATATCTTGATTTCAAAAGCCTTTGATTTAAATGCAACAATAAGCCCTCTCCCATTTTCTACATACCTAAAAACTTACATCAGAGACAGTCTTTAATTTCAAATTACAAAAACTACTCGTTTAGTGAAAGTCTTTAATAAAATACACAGCTGTTAATTATAGTCCTTATGTTGTATATTAGATGATTTGACTTGTTCATCCTACATATTTGCTACTTTGTATCCACTGATCTATTTTTCCCCACTTCCAACCTTTCCCTAATTTCTGACTCTGAAGTTACTATACATTTGACTTTAAAAAAAAAAAATCTCGGGAACCAGCAGTTAGCGTAATGGCTATGTCGCTGGACTCCCACGTACTCGACCGCGGTTCGTGCCCCGGACCCGGTGGCTTAAAACTCACGCCGGGCGCGTGTGCGTGCATGCCCAAGATCCCGAGAGGAGAATGGAGGAGAAGGGATTGCGGCGTGATCATCCCCCCTGGGGGGTGATTTCTCGCTTTCTGTCTCTATGTCTCTCTCTGTCTGTCTGGCGAGCGCACGCGCCCTACAGTGAAAATCTCTCCAAAAAAAAAAAAAAATCTCAACCTTGCCAGAGGGCATGTGTGCTCTCGGGAGAGAGACAGAGAGACAGAGAAAGAGAAAAAGTAAGAAAGTATCCCCCCTGGAGAGTGGCCACATGGCAATCCCTTCTTCGTCATTTCTCTCTCCTTTTGGAATTTTGGGCATGCACACAAATTCACCTGGTGTGTCTTTCAAGTTACTGGGTTCGGAACTCAAACCGTATGGGATCCAGCCACCTTAAACACCATGACATGACATAGCTGACTCTAACTTTCTTTTTTTGATTCCATGTATAAGAGAGGTTGTGAAATATTTTTCTTTCTGTGTCTGGTTTATTTCACTTAACATAATGTCTTTTAGGTCCTTCTATATTATGGCAAGATTCCGTCTTTATTTTTTTCAAAGAAACTTTTTTTAAATTTTATTTATTGATTTATTTATCTTTTAATTTTGCTACAGGGCAAGTGCACTCACCAGGAAGAGACAGGGAAAGAAAGAGAAAGTGAGAAAGCAAGCTGCCAGGTCCAGGACTAGAACTATAGTCAACCATGTGGAAATCCAGCCACCTTAACCACCATCTCACTTGCTGGTCCCAATTTCCTATTTTCTTTCAAGTCTAAATAATGTGTACGTGTGTGTGTGTGTGTGTGTGTGTGTGTGTGTGTGTGTCTGGGTGTATGTATCACAGTTTCTCTATCCATTTGTCCACTGATGGATCCCTAGTTTGTTTCCACTGTTTGGTTATTATGAATAACACTATAGTGAACATGAGTTTGTGCTTATCTTTATAAGGTGGTGGCTGTGTTTCTTTTGGGTATATATCCAGAAGAGAGATTACTGGGTCAAATGGTAGTTCTAGTTTTAATTTTAGGAACCTCCAAACTGTTTTCCATAATGGCTGTACCAGTTTATAGTCCCACCAAAAATGTACAAGGGTTTCCTTTTCTCCACACCCAGCACCAACACTTGTCATCTCCTTTTTGATAACAGCTATCCTCCCAGGTATGAGGTATTATCTCATAGATTTTTTGACTTGTATTTCCCTAATGACTAGTGAAATTGAGTAAGTTTTCATGTACATGGTTGCTATTTTTATGCCATTTTGGAGACATAGCCATTCAAGTCCTTTGCCCATTTTTAAAAATAGGGTTATGTTTCCTTGATGTTGAGTCATATAAGTTCTTTAAAAATCTTGGATATTGGGAACCAGCAGTTAGCGTAATGGCTATGTCGCTGGACTCCCACGTAGTCGACCGCGGTTCACGTCCTGGACCCGGTGGCTTAAAACTCACGCCGGGCGCGTGTGCGTGCGTGCCCAAGATCCCGAGAGGAGAATGGAGGAGAAGGGATTGCGGCGTGACCATCCCCCATGGGGGGTGATTTCTCGCTTTCTGTCTCTATGTCTCTCTCTGTCTGGCGAGCGCACGCGCCCTACAGTGAAAATCTCTCCAAAAAAAAAAAAAAAATCTTGGATATTAGCTTTGCACAGTGGCAGTATCGTAGCCAATGAGGTTTATCCGAGGCACGATTATTGCTAATTGAAAAATCTTGGATATTAAACCCTTCCTGATATGTGGTTTGTGAATTTTTTCTCACTCTATAGGTGACCCTTTGGCTTAGCTGAATGTTTCTTTTCTTTTTATTTTTTAAGAGAGATTTTTGCTATAGAGTACATGCACTTGCTAGAGAAACAGAAAGACAGAAAGTGAGAAATCACCCTCGGAGGGGATGGCCACACCACAATCCCTTCTCCTTCATTCTCTTCTCAGGATTTTGGGCACACATGCACATGTACCTGGATTGAGTTTTAAGCTGCTGGGTCTAGGACTAGAACCACAGTCAACAACATGGGAGTCCAGCAATGTAAACATTATGCCATCTGCTGGTCCCATTGTTGACTGTTTCTTTACTGGGCAGTAAAGAAACATCTCATTTATTTATTTTTGCTTTTGTGGCTTGAACTTCTGGTGTGTCATTGAAATAATTATTGCTAAAGCCAATGTTCCTCACCTACACCGTCTTCTAGTTTTGTGATTTCAGATGAAGTAGTTAAGTCTTTTATCTATTTTGAGTTTTGTGTTTCATTTTTTCCTCATAATTATGTTGGCTATCTGGGGGTCTTCTGGGGTTCCATACAAATTTCAGGAGATTTTTTTTTCTATTTCTGTGAATAATGCCATTGGGATTTTGATAGAGGTCATATATAATTTATATATTACTTTAGGTAATGAGGACATGTTAACAATATTAATTCTTCTGATTTGTGAGCATGAACATTTTTTTTTGAGAGGTTTTTTTCCTATAGGGCACGTGCATTCACTAGAAAGACAGAGAAACAGAAAGTGAGAGCAATCCCTTCTCCTCCATTCTCCTCTTGGGATCTTGGGCACACACGCACACACACCCAGCATGAGTTTAAGCCACCAGGTCCAGGGCTCAAATCGTGGTCAACTACATGAGAGTTCAGCAACATAGCATTATGTCAACTGCTGGTCCTGTGACCATGAAATGTATTTGTGTCCTCATTAATTTCTTTCTTTTTAATTAAAATAATTAATTAATTAATTAATTAATTAGTTTTAAGTTAATCAGAGAGAGGGAAAGTAAGAAAACAAGCTGCCAGATCTGGGGCTCGAACCACAGTTGGCCATGTGGGAGTCCAACACCTTAACCACTATATCACCCATTAACAACTGCAGTCCCCATTAATTTCTTTTTATCTGAGTTTTACAGTTTTCAGTGTACGGGCCTTTTCCTAACTTTTTAGAAATGTTATCATAAATGGGACTTTTCTTCTTTTTCTCTTTTTTTATTAGATTGTTATTTGTGTAGAGAAATGTCATAGATTTTTGTATGTTCAATTTATATTCTGCAAATCTACTGAATTCATTTATTAGATCTAACAGTTTTTTTATGGAGTATTTGGGGTTTTCTATATATAAGATAACAACATCTGAAAATAGAAATAATTTTACTTTTACCTTTTTGATTTGGACATCTTTTATTTCCTTCTCTTGTCTAATTGCTCTAGACTAATAACATAGCATCCAGCTAAGAAATGCAATAAAAATCCTCTAGGAGTGAAATGGCCGGTAAGAGAGAGTTGGCCTTCCAGAATCTCAATTGAGAAATCTATGGAACAAAAGAGTTAAAATGGTTTAGCTTAGGGGCCAGCAGGTGGCATGGTAGTTAAGGCACTACTGGACTCCCACTTGGCTGATCATGGTTCAAGCACAGAACCCGGAGGCTTAAAATTACACTGGGTACATGTGTGTGCATTCCCCAAATCCCAGAAGGAGAATGGAGAAGAGATTGTGGCATGCCCATAAGTCCAGGCAGTGATTTCTCACTTTTTCTCTCATTGTCTCTGTCTCTCTTCAGCATGTGCCCTTTGGCAAAAACATTAAAAAAAAAGATTTAGCTTGTTTTAGGATTACTAAATTTAGGAAATATATGATAGTATATCTTTTCGTAGTTTAAAATTCTATATTTTTGTTGAGTTCAACACTCCCAGAGATATCTCTGTGTGCCCACTCCCCTTTTCTTTTCAGTCACCAGGCTTCTGAGTATTAGGTAGCACTTGGGATGTTCTACTTAACAAATACTTTCAGTAATAGTTTATAACTTGTTACCAGCAGTCTTGGGACAATAAATTTGATTAATTCACATAAGAAGTTAGTTACTGGGGCCAGCAGGTGGAGTCTCACACGGCTGACTGTGGCTTGAGTCCTGGACCTGGTGGCTTGCTTTCTCACTTTCTTTCTCTCTCTCTGATGAGTGCATGTACCCTATCAGAAATGAGAAAATAATAATGTTAAAAATAAATTTAATAAATATTTTTTTTAACAAAAAGAAGTTAGTGACTGAAAATAACACAATTTTCATGTCTCTCCAGGAGATATGAAACACAATGCCTGAGAAGTTAAAAAATGAATTTAAGTCAAAAAATGAACTTCAGTTGATTAAAGTTAAATATTGTAGCAGTAAGAGGGAGTTAATCTAAGAGCCCAGACTCTTCCTTTTAAACATAGACAGGACTGCTCAGTCCACCTACACTCTACTGCCCCGGCGGACTGTGTGTTGAGTCCTGCACCTGGTGGCTTGCTTTCTCACTTTCTTTCTCTCTCTCTGATGAGTGCATGTACCCTATCAGAAATGAGAAAATAATAATGTTAAAAATAAATTTAATAAATATTTTTTTTAACAAAAAGAAGTTAGTGACTGAAAATAACACAATTTTCATGTCTCTCCAGGAGATATGAAACACAATGCCTGAGAAGTTAAAAAATGAATTTAAGTCAAAAAATGAACTTCAGTTGATTAAAGTTAAATATTGTAGCAGTAAGAGGGAGTTAATCTAAGAGCCCAGACTCTTCCTTTTAAACATAGACAGGACTGCTCAGTCCACCTACACTCTACTGCCTTGCTTCTCATTTATTTTACCCTATTCTCTGTGGCTGATGACAACTTAACTTACACAATAAGACTTACTGCAAATTTAACATAAAATAGAAACTCAGAAGTAGCAGCAATTTCCCTCCCCTTTAATCTGAGGTAGTTTATGATGCCTTGACCCGTAGAATACAGTAGAAGTGATGCTATACTAGTTCCTTACCTAGCCTTGACAAGGACTAGTAACCACTTCTAGTCTCTTGGAGCCCGATACTACTATGATGAGTGAGGGGAGCAGTTAGTGTAGCCTCCAGCTGTCTTGCCAACAAGCCAGGTGCATGAGGGAAGTCACCTTTTACCTCAATCAGCCTCTGGCCAAATGTCATTGAATAAGATTAGTCAATGACACATGGACAGAAGCTAACCTGCTTAATTGAGCCCAGCCTGAATTATTGATCCACTAGTTGTACAGTATAATACATGAGTGTTGTTTAATAAAAAGAGAGATAAAGACTTGAGCAGAATCTATATGTTTTTCCTTGCTAATGATAACCAATTAATATGTATTAAGCAATAATTAAAAGACATTAGAAGAAAAGATATGGAATAGGAGTATTTTGCTGGACTGCCTATGATAATCCTGTTTGTTTTTAAACTTTCTTTATTCAGGTAATAATCTAAATTTTGTTGAGTGTTCTCCCAATAGAAAAGCATCATCCTGCTGCATTTTGTGTACAGAATTTATAGTCCTTCTACCACTGCTACCTAAGAATAGGGGCAATCTTTGATCAAAGAAGAAAAAAAGCACATTGTTACCTTTCTGTGCAATTAGACAAAATTCTTCTTGCAGCTTTGTATAATCCGTTGAACTTTCCAGAGGGTCAGTGAGGTGGCTAGGGGGAGTCTGAAATTCAATATCCGCACAAAGGTTGGGGTTGGAGGAATGCAAGCGAACCGGTGACATGGTAGCACTGAAAGGAACCTAAAAGGGGAAGACACAAATTATTAAAGAGCAACAGAGCATTGTTCCACCTTCTATGTAGAAAAGATCTCTCCCATTCTTCAGAATAATAGATTCCTCTCTGATGACATGCTTAGAGACACTTAGTACTCATTTATTTTGCAGGTGGTTGATGTGGTAAGTGGGGAGTCTCATTTCCTATAGTTGAATTAGAATTGCCATAAACTTACTGGTTTGTACTATTACATAGAGAGATAACTACAAAATGATAGGAAGAAAAGACAATCCCAGATAAGCTTCTGCTCTGTACCCCACAATTGTATCTTTAAGAAGTTACTGGCAGAAAATAGGCTGAATATTGATGTAGTTGACCATCTCTTACAGAGTCTTGCCTATTTATGCTTACTTCTCTCTGAGCCTACAGCAGGAGCTAATAGATATGTAAAACTTCAAAAGACACATATACCAGTAGATTTACTTGCTCTGTAGTCATTAGAAAAATAAAGGCCTAATAGAGACTCACAACTATTTTAAAAATTTATTTATTAAAACACATACTAGTATAATAAATATTATAAAGATCACTGTAGTTACCTTTGTATGTTACATACAGTTGTTACATACGTATATGGATATGGCTCATGAGCTGGTCAATAGTGAAAAGCATTAAGGAGAAAAAGTCATATTACTATAGATTTTTCAAATGGCTAGGGGTATTTTCCTGCCCAGGCTGGATCTGGACTAGGCTTGTGAAAGATGGAGCCAAAGTACCTTCTAAAAGGCTCTACCCAAGCATTACAAATGCTTTCCATTTTCCTCTTAGAACATGGAAATTCCAATTCTTCTTGTAGATCAAATCATCAGTAACTTCTTCCTAATTCTTACTGCACAGATGTTCATTCAATTCTCTTCAAGAACCAGACTCTTAGACTCCACTGTAACCTGGATTTTGTATAACTTCAAGGATAAGTCACACCCCTAGCTATGGAGAAATATGCTGCAGGAGGAAGGAGCCAACGCCTTGTGTGATATATACATATGTCAGAATCACCTCTTTTAAATTTTTGGGGGGTTTTACTTTAAACTTGTTAACATATTTGGTAAGCATGAATGGGTAGGGGGAGATATGGAAGACAGGAGAGGAGATGAAGAAAGGGAACACACAATCTAGCCTGAGCTGTACATGAGGGCAGATGAATCTAGACAGAGCTGTTCTGATGTAGTGTTGTGCTGGCTAGGAGTTATTTATCTCGAAAGATATCCACGGGTTACTGAGAAGGAAATGAGTACAACACTTTCCTCCTACATGTAGTTAAGATAAATCCATTACCACATGTTATCCAAAGCATTTGGTATCTGGAATTATCAGTGTAATTCCACTTATCCTCCATAGAGACGGTGGGCAGCACCGGGCTGGGAGATGTCAACAGCTTGTTTACCTTATCAAGCTCATAATTTCTGGCTGTTAAATTTGAGACACAGAAATGTCAAATAATTTACTTAAGACAATGGAGTGCTGTGATAACAGTGACTGAGGTCTTCTGGGGATACTTCCGAAAGAATGGGATATGGAAGAATGTTGGAAGATAGTAAAGGAAATTCTGACCTTAACTGTGGTGATGCTAATTTAGAAAATGTAGCCCATCCAGTGCCCAAAAGGAGTGACACAGAGAATCCACATAAAGATTGGTGGGAATTAGGAGGTCACAGGGAGAGACTGCGAGATGAAGAAATGGGTATACCAAGGAGTTTTCAGATTTGAGGACATGACTTTCAGATATAAGAAACTAGAACAGAGGTAAGAAAAATCAATGTAGGTGTTTGGTGATGGCATGTAGTGTGTTGGGGATCATGGAAAAAGGTTTTATCTTCACTCAGGTGCCCTCAACGCTAAAAACACACATTTCTTAGCAGAGGAGTCTCCCCCTCACCCTCCCATAGGTGTGCAGGAGGCCAGGGGGTGAGGAGTTGGGGAGAGGAGGTAACTATATGGTAGAAACCCAGAGTGTTCAATAAGGACCCAGACTTGTATCTGAGATAAGGAAGTCACTGGAGTTTGGAGTCAGATGTGGAGAAGAAAAGGTAAGTTGCAACTTTACATTTTGTACATAATGGAAGTTAAAATTGGCTCTTAAAACAGTAAAATTGGGGGACCAGCAGATGGTGTAATGGCCATGTCACTGGACTCCCATGTAGTTGACCATGGTTTGAGTCCTGGACCAAGTAGCTTAAACTCAGGCTGGGCGCGTGTGCGTGCGTGCCCAAGATCCTGAGAGGATAATGGAGAAGGGATTGCGGCGTGGCCATCCCTCCTGGGGGATGATTTCTCACTTTCTGTCTCTCTGTCTGTCTTTCTGGAGAGCGCACGCACCCTATAGCAAAAAAACTCTCAAAAAAAAAGAAAAAAAAAAAAAAACAACAATAAAAGTGCCCACAGGGACAGGGACTTAGAATCCTTTGTTCAAACTGCAATCAGACAATTCCCCAGAGAATCTGAAAATGAAATTTTATATACTTCTGATTGAAAATGCTTACATTGATATCTTTTTTGTTAAAAGAAGTATGTAGAATGTATCCTTTAATTGAGGAACGAATTATTTTAATTGAGGAATTTGTGAAATGAAAATGAGAATAAAAATCAGGATGTATTAATCTCCTCTAATTAATGATCTCTTCAGTCTGGGGACTTATTACTCAGTTTTATGCTCATCCACGTAGGTACTATCATCCACTTAGTTACAATGAAATTCCGAAATTTGGGTGATAACAAATTTCTCTGTCAGTGACGTGGGAGTGGAAGCTGCTGACAGCTTCATGTTTGTACCTGAAAGCCCTCAACGCTGGATTTGGGCCTTTTGACACTGCCTGGGAAAGAAATCCAAGGCTTCCTCAGAAGTTCCGTGATAGGGAGGAAGCCTGATTCTGGAATATCTTGGTACCAGTAACAGCAGTTTGGAATAGGGGTATTAGGAGATGCTCTTAGCATCTGTCTACGAAGAAGTCCAACGAGAAATGAATTAACAGTGACTGGCTGGCTCGAAATTGCACAATAGTAAACATGAAAGAAAACACCCAGATAGGTCTAGGACAGATATGAAGCTTGTAAGACTTTCTGGGCCAGTGCACAGTCTCCTGCTGCTGTTATTCTGCATTATGTGTATGGGAGTCCTTTCGGGAGTACTGACTGAACTGGGACCCCAGTGTTCTTTCATGGTGAGGGCCCAGTGGTTCTCTTCTCCCAGCCTCCTGTTCTGTTGGGCCTGGCTGATGTTGTAAGTTGGCTATTTGGAATGCTAGTGCTCAGAGTCAGCATGAATCCATTTTTGTCACCTCAAACGTTCCTCATTGTTTTGTGGTGGGAAATGAAAATGATCCTGACTCAACCAATACACATTGTAAGCATGTATTAAAATAGCTCATTGTACCCCATAAATACACGAATTGTCAAAATATAAAAAGAAGAAAACTAAATAAATGAGAAAAATAAATAAATAAACTATGTGTTGAGGAATGAAGAGACAAATCTCTGAAACATCTCCATAGGTACACTACTCTTTGGGAGCAATCTCAGTGCCCCAGACACTTGACTGGGTAAGGAAAGCAAGAGACAAGGAATCACTTGAAAGGATTCTAGGTAAGAGGCACATTGCAGGTTCAATGTGTGGTTGATAACTTGAGTGTTGGGAAGAGGAAGAACTGGGAAATAGGGGGAACCACTACATCCTAGCAGTTAGGGAGCTGGGTCACCAGTGTCAGGCCGCTGTGCTGTGGGCACGGGGCCGAGGGAGTCAGCTGAGGTTCCTGCTCAGTGCTGCCATATTGTGGTATACAGGCAAAGCTATAGATCTGCAGGGTTTAGAGTAACCATTCCCCTGACTAATTCTTGAATACATTATTAAATGATACCAGTAGTTTTTCTTATTAAGTAAATCTAAGTTTTTCTTATAATGTCTATGGTCATAGCCCTGGAGGTGAGCATTACTGTTTTCCTCCCTTAAAATTCTTTTCTTTTATACTCCAAATTAAAAAAAAAATCTAAACCCACCCTATTTAAATAGGTACTAGTCCCAGTTTTATTATATTAGCTGTATGTATCTGCAATTTTAAAAATGAATACAGAGGGCTGACCCCATATTCCTGTGGTTAAGGGAGCTGGATCCCACATGATTGACTGTGATTCAAGTCCAAGGACAGGCAGCTTGAAAAACATGCAGGGCATATGTGTGTACGTATGTGCCCAAAATACTGACAGGATTCAGAAATGGAGGAGAAGGGGTTGTGGTGTGACCACATCCCATTGTGGGGGTGTGTTCTCCTTCTCCCTCTCTTTCTCTGTCTCTTTGGCCAGTGTACCTGCTCTCTGGCAATTAAAAAAGAATGAACACAGGAGAAACAAAATTCCTTCTCCACATGTTATTTTAAAAATACATTATTTAGGGACCAGCAGGTGGCATAATGGCTACATCACTGGACTCCCACGTAGCCGACCGCAGTTCGAGTCCCAGACCTGGTGGCTTAAACTCACACCATGTCCAAGATCATGACAGGAGAAGAGAGGAAAAGGGATTGTGGCATGGCCATCTCCATGGGGAGTGATTTCTTGTTTTCTGTCTTTCTGCCTCTCTCTGTCTTTCTGGTGAGTGCATGAGTCCTATAGCAAAAACCTCTAAAAAAATACATTATTTAAGGAAATATTAGTATTTTCAGAAAATGACCTATCCTTTTCATACTGAGATATTGTTCTCCCTCTCATAATCATTTGGATTTCTTACTTTTTGTAAATTAAAAATTACATTTAAGAATATTTAAATTGGACATATATATATTGTCAGTATCTGTTACCACATCAATCTCATAGACTTTATTCATCTTCAGTCGAATACATGTATAAGATATATACCAACCACAAAAGCAATTTCAATAATTTGCTTGTTTGAGTGTGCACACAACTGTGAATTTACGAGTCAGTTCCCTAATAAATTCCAAGTCACTGGTTCACTTTGCAATCAAATGCAATTCTGTTTCTCGAACAACCCAGCTTAGCACCTAGATACAGAGTCAATTATTAATCATGTAGCACCAATCCAACAATTCTCACACCAGTATCCATTCTCCTGCATGCCAATCAAAGCCTTTTAGATTTTCCAGAAATTCTAGGTTTAAAATATATTCCACCATAAGTGAGAGCAAAACTGTGCAACGCAGTTAATATTATCTAATGACCAAAAAAAAAAAATGAAATTCTATGACCACGATGAACTCAGTAATCTGTATGTTTAGAAGTTCATAGGACGTAGCAGTTAAACAAATGGGATTTACTTTCATCCAGCAAATGGTCCTTGTATTTAGATGTTCTATTTCCTATCCCATAAATGGAAAATTCACTATTTGTTTACCTTATCATCCTCAGTATATCCTCTACTCTCTTATATCCATTCTATTTTCTCCTCGGGGGAAAAAACAAAAAACAAAAACAACACCCTCTAGATATAGAAACACCATTAACTCTGCGGTTTTATTTCCACAATATAGCTTCTGGTTATTATGTCAATATTCTTTCCAGAAAACAATTTTCCCTTGCTAGATGTAATTTGGGTAGTCATTTAGAGATGACATCAAAATTCACCTTTTCTTACCCTCTTACTTCTTTATTCTCACATCTTTTTCAAATAGTCACATTGCTACAAAAAAAAGCACAATTTATGTCTGTAGTAACATGACTTTTCTTATGGAAAAAAAAAGAAATCAGTTAGCAAAGATTCCAAAATCAGTATAGAAAAAAAAAAAAAAACGGTAACAATATAATTTAAGGAAATCCATCATGGGGTGCAGTACTCACTTTTGTAAAGTGGACTTTAATTATTTCTCACACTGAGAGTAAAAGTAAAGGACTAGATTATGTAATAGTTCTCTCTCATAATAACAGATACCCCTGTTGACTCCTGCCATGCAGAGACAGCCAGAGAACATGCGAAAGCTACGCCAACACGCGTGGACTGCCGCTGATGCTGTCACACATGACTGGCATCAGCAGAACAGGGGAAGTTACCCTTGTACACAGTTTCTCGCTCTATTAAACTTCCACTTGAGATTGAAATCCACTCACTGTTGTAGCCACTGCTGCCGCTAGCCTCTGCCGGCGCCGAGCTGTGCTGAACTGGCCCTTCGCAGGTGGCCCTTCCTGACAGTGAATGGGAGAAGAGAAGGGGGAGAGAACACGGGATGGGGAGGGAAAGGATGGGATATGGGAGGATGACAGACAGTCAGACAAGGGAGAGGGAGAGTTTTTAACTGAAGTTGACGTTCTTTTAAATCTTAGCAATGAAAAGAACTTGAAGCATCATTCATGCTGTGAGTAATGTTCATTTTCATTGCAGATCAAACACTGTAAGTCTATTTCCTGAGTATGATCCCTGATCTCAAAAGAAGATGGAGAGTAATGAATTGGCAAATAATGTAGGATTTTAAGGTAAAATAAACGTGCTTACTATTTTATTCATGTGATGCCATGTTAAATGAAAGTCACAAAGCATTCAATAAATGGTAACAAAAATAAAAGCAGGAAAAGCTGATAAAATAACGTGTGGAAGCTCAAATGGCAGACTGTCATGAGAGCCTCCTGTTGGCCAGGCAGATTTTGAAAATTCTTACACAGAGAAAACAATTAAGGGGAAGGGTACCAGAATTCTTCAACCTTCCACTTAATCCTCTACTATAAAGCTCACTTGCTGGGACTCAAAATTAGAAATAGTGTTGAGACGCTCAAATTGAAGAATTTTCTAAGGAGGAAGCCTGTTTTGATAGAATGGGTGGGGGGGGCAACAACTCAAATGGGACCAGCAGGCTGTGTAATGGTTAAGGAACTAGACTCCCATATGGCCAACTGTGGTCTGAGTCCTGGATCCAATGGCTTGGACATCACACCAGGCCCATGTGCATGGGTACCCAAAATCCCAAGAAGTGACTAGAAGAAAAAAGATTGCAGCATGGCCATCGCCTCATCTTCTGAGGAGTGATTGCTCATTTTCTCTGTCTCCACCTCTCCCTTTCTCTCTCCCAACAGCACACACACCCTATGGCAAAAATCTCTAAAAAAAAAAAAAAATCACCAAAAAACACCCCTCAAGCTTCTCAGTGTGTGGGGTCAATGCCTATAAAAACCAACTATGAAAAGATGAAGGCATAGGTTTTGTTTAGTGATGTGCACCTATGTACAAACTAGTAGGAAAATCCTAAAGCTTTGTTTCATTCCCCGCCCCCACTTTTTGGTGGATAGGATTAGGGGATAATAACATTTCATTCTAGCCAGTCAACTTGTCCTCCATCTGACAGACCTTGATTCTTCAAGGTTGTGAGCAATAATTTCATTGCCAATTAACAGATGTCCCTTCTTAGAATCACTGAACAGTCTGGATTGAAAAAATAAAAAAATAAAAAAAAAAAAAACCCCAGCATGATTGCCTCAGTCATTTTGGAATGACAAAAAAATTTCTTTTTAATTCATAACCTCCGATTCTCTTTAAAATTTCCAAATTACATTTGTATTTCTCTTTCATCTTCACAAATCTTTTACATGCATATATGTTTGTCATCCACACCCATAAGTACATAAACTGTTTTCCACAAAACGTTTTCTATATAAAGTCTCTTTTTACTTAATTTAGGAAAAGGAAAAAGAACTTGGGGCCAGCAGGTGACCTGGTGCTTAAGGGGCTGGACTCCAACATGACTGACCACTGTTTGAGTCTCAGACTGGGTGGCTTGAAATCATACCAGGTGCATGTGTGTGCATGCCCAAAATCCCGAGAGAAGAATGGGACAGAAAGGACTGTGGTGTGGTCATCCTTTCTGAGAGGTGATTTCTCACTTTCCCTTTCTCTGCCTGTCTCTGTCTCTCTCTGGTGAGTGTACACACCTTCTGGCAAATAAAAACAAAAACCCTTATCATCCCCTCAGTGTAAGCTCTGTGAGATCTAGGACAGAGACACATAAATGACATTAGATTATTTGTTTGCTACTGTATTCCTTATCCCCTCTGACATCTGGGGAGTTAGTATCAGGTCACTGGAAAAGTCATGACATTTTTGTTTTTCTACAAAAAGATGCATCACAAACTTTTTTGAGGACCCAATTAGTAGCACAGGAAATCTAGCTGCTCTTTCTTTTGCAGCATACTTTTACATCACTCCCCTCTTGCTTTCCTCCATCTCATTCAGAACACAGCCAAATTGTTATACAAAAGTGATATTTCGATTTTTTTTAAAATTTGGAATCAGAATTTTAAGATGAGAAGTCCTTCTTCTAATAAATAATACCCACCCAACTTTCTAGGGCTGAAGTTGACTTTAATAAATTATATAATGGATTCCTGCAACTAGCTTGCCAATGACTTCTGATAAAAATATGGCTATACAATTTGTAATTTAACCTTCACATTCAAGTCAATAATACAATCTAACCTACACAAGAAGAAGCACTCTGAGATTGAGTATAATATATTCTCCATGCTTACATTCCTGGGGCCATTTTTTAAATGATCTATTTTATAGTTATTTTAAAATGTCAGTTACTACAGAATGCTGAATGCAAAGTTCAGCAGTGCAATCACCACCACCACAACCGTCATCACCGGACAGTGTGGGCTCCTTCACAAACGGTAGGTGTTCTAAAAGTTAAATGGTAGAAGGAGTGGAGATGAGCTCTCACAATCTGAGAGCCTCTTAGGTTGGCAACAGTGTGATCATCCGGAAAAGTGGTAAAGTAGTGAGATGATAGTCTCAAAACACTACTTGGAATCATTAGATGGGACTCCTACAGTCAAAGGGATATTTAAAGCAAGAGGGGGAAAATAGGGTATTTGGATGAGAGAAGGTGGTGGGTGTATTTAATTCAGCAGAGTAAAAGTAAATCCTGTTATGTTGTAGGCAAAATATTGAGTAATGATAGGTGTGCTGGTCACAGTCACTCCTGGATGAATTCATGATTCCCCAGCCAAATCTGCACGTTGAAAGAGCTTCCAGTAACTTCCCAGTAACAGAGAACAAACAGCCCAAGGGCTGCTGGAAAATCTGTTGATTTGAGTGAGCAGAAGAGATCCAGGCATGGCATGGAATTCTGTAGCTTTCGCTCTGCAATACCATTTGTTTTAGCCCATGTGGAAGTGGAATTTCTCTGGGAGTCACTAACTTATCACCCCCATGTCTATTTGTTTCTACTTGGTGTTGGAACAGAATCTCTCACTTTTGAAAAAGCAGTTTTCTTTGAATGTAGGGGTGAGAATGTTTGAATTTCCTTCAAAAATAACTACACTCAAATTACAAGGGCCATTTTGTTGTTCTTTAGAAGACAAATAAAAGAAAAACCAAAGCAAAACTGCATAAATAAAAATTTTAAAACAAATAAACTACTGACAAATGTAGCAGGAGTATGAATGAAATATGCTTCCCTAGTTTTTGATCATTTTCTTCTGATGACACAAAAAAACCTTCATAATTTCTCTGCACATTTAAAAGTACATTCTGAGAATAGGAGTATTTCACAATTGTATTCTGTCTCTTTCAGAAAAAACCTGAGTGATATGGGGACTATGGTGGATCTCTTAAGCACAGTAGTATGGCCAGGGACATTCACTCAGACTCACTGAGAAGCTACCACTTCAAGACAACAGCTTTTTGAACAAGAATATGTCCAATGGCATACCTCATAAAAACATTAAAACAGTATCTATTCACAAACACACATGATCTTATGATGCTGGTCTTATTCAGCTATTTTATTTATAGGAACAATTATTTATTTATAAAAGTCATTCTTGGGGCTGACAGGAGGTGTGGTGGTTAAGGGCACTGGACTCCCACATGGCTGACCACAACTCAAGTCCTGGACCTGGCGGCCTGCTTTCTCACACTCCTTCTGTCTATCCCTCTCTGGTCAAATTTAAATAAATAAATAAATAAAAATAAAATAATTCTTTTATAAAAAGTCATTTTTTCCCTTCTAGGCTATGATACTATAGCTACTATGGTTTAGAAAAAAAAAAGTGAAATAAAAAACAAGACAATCACAACCGTAAAACAAATGAAACTGCCAAAAGCAATTTTAGGTAATTTTCTTGCAAAATAATTTGGCACATTTATTTCTACAATATTAATTTTATGAATTAGAAGGAAAGACACAAAAAACATACTGAACAAAGGAACACAAAAAATTGTGTTCTTAGACTGGAGACATTCTAAATTAAAAAAAAAGGATTTTTAGCACTTATGAAAATGTATTTCAAATACATCAGATTACCAAGCAAAGCAACAGTTTGTTATTTATACATTTAGAATGACAATACAAAGAATGCTATTAATACAGTCAGATTTAGAGAGAATTATTTTACTAATTACTCAAAAGTCATTGAAGAATTCTAAAGCAGTTCCTTTTACCTTTGTAGTAGAAATAAATTGAGTTTTGTTATAATAATTTTAAAAACAAAATCATAAAGTCTAATTCAGTGTGCAGGGCAAGGGTCCTTTATAATATGCAGTAAGGATGAGAGTAGTAGAGATTGTAGGTTAAAGATCTGAAAGTAAATGATTTATGATAACAGATCTTTAAGTATTTTCTATATGTCACATCTTGCAATGAAATAAGAGGATCTTACTTAAAAGTTTTAAAATTATTCATTTCAAATAATTTACTTCAAATAAATTTCAAGTAAATTTATCATAAGCTGTTAGACTTTAGATTTTAAAGTAAATGCTGATGACCTTTTCTTAGAATCACAGACTTTTGGAATTGAAAGGTAATTAAAAGATGATTGAATCAACTCTATCACTTTGCACAATAGCAAATGAAAGCCCGGATAATTCAATAGAAATGTACAAAATTATATAGCCAGAAAATCATTGTCTAGTGAGACTGCATTCCCAGGTTTGTCAATGACTAATCTGTTATATTCCCTACCCATTTCATTGATGGATTTAAGTATGGACAGAACAGACACATAAAAGTTTCATTCCTTTTTTTTTTTTTTTTTTTTTTTTAGAGAGAGATTTTTGCTATAGGGCGCATGCACTCATCAGAGAGACAGAGACAGAAATCAAGAAGTCATCTCCCAGGGGGATGGCCACGCTGCAATTCCTTCTCCTCTATTCTCCTGTTGGGATTTTGGGCATGCACGTACATGTGTTTTTAGCCACTGGGTCTATGACTTCAACCATGGTCGACTATGTGGGAGTCCAGCGATATAACTGTTACACCATCTGCTGGTCCCTACGGGTTCTTTTAAGATCTAGTATATATAAATAAATACTCATCACATTTAGATTTTTAATCTACATTTTTAAGATGATTTTTTTTAAAAAAATTATTTTTTAAATTTCGTATTTTTTTTACATTTAATTATTGTACATCCTTATAGCATACAAAATGGACTTTCTGAGCATAAACACTGAATTGTCAGTCCAGCCAAAGACATCATAAGGTGACTTTTCTATTAAAACGGGTATTTTAATGGTTCTAAGGTCATGATTGCAAATGAAGGTGCTACTTTGCAGCCATAATGTATCATTTTCACTTTTCTTTTAAATTCTTTTCATTTATGTCAGAGTAAGAAAAATGGATTTCACACTATTTTAGATAAATTAATCAGTTTGAAAAGCACTGGTTTTTAAAGCAGTTAAACTGCTTTCTCAATCTAATGCCCGAGAACTGATATACAAAGACTAACTCTAAAAGTATATAAAAACATGAAAGAAGGAAAAAGTAAAATCTGTACCTGCAGTTGTATTTTTGTATCTTTGCTGACACTTTTTGTTCTCCATCGTCTTGTGACCCGCTTGTCTTTCTTTGAAATATCTACACAGTTAGCCTACATTACACAAATAGTTAAAAGCAACAAAGTATTATTAAGTTCACACAGGTGATACAAGTACAGACAGAGAGCACAGCAAGTTAGTAAAGTTTCATTGTTAGATCCTACATGCAAACCAGCCAGGAGGGAAAGGCACCTCAAAGTCACAGAGGACACTATAAGCAGAAACAAAAAACTAATGATAAGATACTATTGTCTGACATACAAAATGTAAAGCAGCATTAAAGATCTTTGGCTATTTTTTTCTACATGAAATGGTAATAATTCTGAAAGTATATAACTTATACCTTCAAAGCTATCATTCCGATGTAATACAAACTTAGAAGAATGACTCAGGTAGGCATTACTTCTAGTTAGTTTGTATTTAAATGTAAAACATTTAAAAGCAGTCATTGACACAATTTACACAATGACATTGAGACTCAGAAATAGTATTAATGCCTCCAGAATATACACTAGTCTGCATTTTAGTTATTTCTCTTTGAATGCTACCTATATAGTCATAGAACAATCCAATAAAGATACGTTATTATCATTAAGTCCTTTTACCAGCAGCAGTAACATGTTTACCTGCATGTCAGTGAAGTTAGGTGCTGACTGAGTTCTCTGAAGTATTTCCAAATTTTGCAGGAGTTTGCTAAGTTCCACAAGGTTTGACTGGCAGTGTGCAAGATCTAAAGAAAATATAAAATAAAATAGAGTGATAACTTCTAGGTAGGTCTTTTTTTTTTTTTTTGAGAGATTTTCACTATAGGGCGCGTGCGCTCGCCAGACAGACAGAGAGAGACATAGAGACAGAAAGCGAGAAATCACCCCCTAGGGGGATGGTCACGCCGCAATCCCTTCTCCTCCATTCTCCTCTTGAGATTTTTGGCAAGGAAACACAAGTGCCCAGTGTGAGCTTCAAGCCTCCGGGGCCAGGACTCGAACCATAGTCGGCCATGTGGGAGTCCAGCAACATAACCATTACACCATCGTTGGTCCTAAAAAAAATAGATTTTTAAAAGTTAGGTCTAACATCTGGGGCCAGCAGGTGGCGTACTGGTTAAGGTGCTGATTCCACGGTTGAAGTCCCAGACGTGGCAGCTAGAAAAAACATGCTGTGTGTGTGTGTGTGTGCACGCGCGTGTGCGTGCATGCCCAAAACCTCAGGAGGAGAATGGAGGAGAAAGGACTGTGACATAGCCATACCCCCAGGGGATGATTTCTTACTTTCTCTCTCTGTCTCTGTCTGGAGAGTACACACACCCGATAACAAAAACTTAAAAAATAAATGAAAAATTATGTTAGGTTCAACATCATTTCAAAATCATTAAAAAATTAAATCAACTGAGTTGTATTAAATACTCTTGACAGTGCCTTGTTTTTGTCCATTTTAAAAGCCAAAGAAGAAGTTTCTCAGGATGGAAGTGGCCAAGGGATCAAGTCTGGACCAATATGCTCTGGCCGATTACAAAGAAGATGGTTTCTGAAGATTACTAGGCTCAGGGATGGCAGAAAGAAAAACTATCAACCCATAGTGGAGTGTCACTACTGAGTGTGGCTATAGATGCACTCTATTGGAATTTTGCTATTTATCACTGGATTGCCAGGAAACATAGACTTGGTCTGTGGGCAAGACAATGGCAAAGAAGATAATAGTGGAAGTGACCTAGCATGGAGGACAGAGCAGAGAGTCTGAGAGGGCAGCAGAGGGCTCTCCTGAGGGAATACTCCTCTGTGTGACTGCTTCAGGGCCCAGAGAACGGGAGGTGAAGGAAGTCAGAAGAAACAGGTACAGACATGAGACCACGTCCAAGTTAGATTCCTGGCCTACCCTAAAAAACCAGATGTGCATGAACACACATGCAGTCCCAGCTGCTTAGGAGGCTGAGGCAGAAGAATTGTGATCTCACAGTGTAGGTAACATAGCATGACCGTCTGAAAGAACCAGGCATGGTGGTGCACGCCTGGGGTCCAAGTTATTCAGGAGTCTGAAGCAGGAGGATTGTGACATGGTAAGACCCTGTCTAAACCTCTCCACACAGATCACGGAGAGATGAGGAAAGGTTAAAGTAGGTAGAAGTCAGGATAAGGACAAAATCCAGCTTAAATTGTCATGAGGATGCAGATCTGACAGGTGAGAAGCCTGAGTCATGGAATGGAAAGGGATCTAGTGTATAAAAATAAGAACAAGAAAAGGGCAATGCAATCAAGGGAGTCGGTGTGAGAGATGCATTACTCACAATCCACCTCTTTAGTTTTTGGGTTGTTTTTGTCTTTGTGTTGGTTCTGGCTTATTCTCATAGCCCACCCTGGACAAGAACTAACCTTCTGCACACCTGTCCATTTCTTCAGAGTCTTGTAGCCAGGCAGCCACTTTACTCTGGCCGGTTGTACAGGTTGCAGGGAGGCTGTTGCTGCAGGGTAAAGGGGACTGCCATGGAAAGCTGTTCGATTGCACCTACAAAGAACAAAAACACTGATGAAGTATATGATTGCAAGAAACAGAAACAGTACTTTTTCTTTTCAGACAGGGTCTCACTCCGTTGTGATCTTCCTGCCTCAGCATCCTGAGTGCTGGGACTATAAGCGTGTACTACCACACCTGGCTTTTTAGGGTGGGCTGGGAATTGAACATGGGCTTCCCATATGGCCTTGACCTACCAAGTAGCAGCATCAGCCAGCAGAAAGGAAGAAAGGGCATACCCAAAACATGGAGTAAGCCTTTCGGCTAAATGTGGCATATGCTCAACACAGGCAAATTCATAAATAATAACAACACTCTCATTAAATAGCTATCTTCGTCTTTCAACAACAGTGAAACAGCAAAGTATATAACATCTCATCACAAGGACCTGTCAATTCAAATGCCCGATGACTTTACAATTTTTTTGTCTGTTTTCTTGTGTTTTTTTTTTTTTTTTTTTAATTTGCCTCAGGGCAGATGCACTTGCCAGAGACAGACAAAGAGGGAGAGAGACAGAAGGTGAGAAAGCACCACCAGGGGGACAATCATTCTACAGTCCCTTCCTTCACTCTCCTCTCAGGATTTTGGGCCCACACATACACATATGCCCCTGGTGGGTCCAGGACTTGAACTGTGATGGTGGCCATGTGGGAGCCAGCTGCCTTAACCATCATGCCAACTGGCTGGGCCCCTAATAATTTTCAATTAGTAAGTTGTATTTGATACCGTGAAGTACTCTGAATTCATGACTTAAGGTCTTTCCTTTCCAAGGCTCCCTAGACTCTTACGATCAGCTCAAGGTCTTGCCAACCACATTGATTCCTAAATACATTATCCACCAGCAAGCACGCTGGCATCGCATTAAATGCATATTGAAAATGGTAACATATATTGCATCATAGGAAAGGTCATGATGTATTTTTGCATAGAAAATATGTCATGACTTTTCTGATGACCCAATAAAAAGGAAGTCTTGGCAAATTATTATCTATAAGCAATAAACTTTCCACTAAAAACTAATTTTTTAGTATGAAGTATGTACATGCTAAGGTAAATGCAGTGAACACTCAGTAAAAATTATAGAAACTTATTTCTCCCAGAAACTTAAATAATTTAAAAAGTCCATATTTGACGTTTTTCTCATTTTTTTATTAATTAATTTTTCTTTTTTTAACATTAATTTGCTATACATTACAGTATACAAAATGAATTTTCCATCCAAAATACAGTCTGTTGGCTCAATCAAGCACATCAACATACATGTTATCAACAATTTTCCATTTCTTATGTCTTGTACATTTTGCTTTTTTTTTTTTTTGCCATCCTTGATTCCCTATCCCTAACCCTCAGCCATGTCTCACCCTCCTCCCATTGTCTCTGGTATCCATGATTGCTTTCTATGCCTTCCCCTAACCCTCTGCCATGTCCCACCCTCCTCCCATTGTCTCTGGTATCCATGATTGCTTTCTATGCCTTCCCCCCCACCTCCATTTAATTGATTTGCTAATGAACTTAGTTTGTCTAAATATTTGCAATAGCAAGCACAGCTGATACATACATACACAAGAACCCATGTCTGACTTTAGGCATAAACCTCAGTGAGTAGAATGAACATACTATAAAATAGTACCTAGCTGGGCTATATAGCTTACTGTGGTCATCAAATATACAGTTTTTTCTTTAAATTTTGGTAACAGTTTTAGGTTTTTTTTTCTAATTTTTTTTTAATTTACATTCATTCCTTGAGCATCATCACAACATACTAAATGTGGTTTCCCCTCTAGAGTAAGCTGCATAGTGGCTTAATCATGCATGTTGTCATCCATAAAATTCCATTACCACCTTCATGTATATATGTTTTTTATCCCATGTCTGACCCTCTGCCCT
>NW_006159816.1:4852269-4890610 GCF_000334495.1 Tupaia belangeri chinensis
GATTTCATGGAATAGATTATCAATGCCCTTATGAGTCTCTTCACCTTCTGGGATGCCTATTATCCAGATGTTTGGACGTTTAATTGTATCTAGTACTTCTCGCAAATTATTCTCAAATTTTTGGGCCATTTTCTCAGTCTTCATGGTGGATTTTTTCTAGGCCAGCAATTTTCTCTTCTACATTTGAGATTCTATTTTCTGTATGATCTAGTCTGCTTTTAATACTTTCAAGGGAGATTTTGACTTCTTGTATAATAGCCTTCATCTCTAACAGTTCCATCTGATTCTTTTGTAAAGTGTGAAATTCCTCTTTTAGATCTTGCATGAATTTCCTCACCTCCTGGAACTCTTTAACTCCTTTCTCCTTCCTCTTCAGCAGTTCCTTGTCTCTCTTCTCTTCCATCTCTGTTAGCTTTGCCATTATGAATGTTCTGAATTCTTTATCAGACATTTTCATGATTTCCATTGAACTCTGTGTGGATGAAGAGGGGGTATTCTTTTCCCTTGTGGGAGAGGTATTTTCCTGCTTCCCCATATTTCTTGTGGTCCTGCAGCGATTTCTAGTCATCTGGTGGATGGACAGTTTCTTTCCAAACTTGGAAGTTCAGTCACACGAGTTTTGTATGCTGGAGGCCCAGTTATCAGTGGGGCATCTTCCTTTCTCCCAAAATGGCTAGATCACAGGAGCCATGGACCATATTTGACTTTAATATTCAATTACAACAGATGATGTCTCTTCCAAATCATTATGAAGTATGTGATGCACGTACTTAGGAAGCCCAGACTTATTTATTACCCATGCAGGACCACAAACCAATTAACATTCAGAAGTCTTATCATTTCATACTTAGAAGGCAAATGGAGTGATAAACAACTCCTTTCGCTCTTTATTGCATTTTGATAAATGCAACGGAAGTCTTTCAGCGAGTTACATATTAGAGGTATGTCATTTGTAGCTGGAGCAATAGCTCTTGTGTGAAAATCAGAGCGGAAGAGCTCTCATTCCGAGACAAACAGTAGGGAAGATCTGGTTTCAGCCTTCCATTCTCCCGTGTCACACAAGTTATTTAATAAATAACGCAAGGAAAGAAAATAATTTATTTTGAATTATGTTGACATTGCATCAACAATGCAAGCAGAAGCTGGAAGAACTAAAAAATTAAAATTTTTTACATTTAAAATATAGTTTGAGCTCCAGTTCTTGTTTAGCTTGGTCTAACTCTGAGGTCCATGCTACCCAGTGGTGAGAAGACAGGAGGCCCAGAGAAATTAGGGGACTATTTTGGGCACCTGTACATTCCCTATCTTACTAATCCCTTGACCTAGTTTGCCCCATTTATTTCAAAACTGGTTCATATTGAGCTCAACCCAATACCTTATTCTTAGGCAAAAGTTCATTAAATAGTCCTTGGCAAGATGCAACTACGATTAAAAAAAAAAAGGTAAGGTTTGCAAGCCTTGTGAAATATACTTAATAGGACTCAACAAACATTACTTAAGTAAGTTCCATTGAAATGACAAAAACAGAATGCTGAATATAGTAATGTTTCATTTATTCCGACTTGGTTAATCTTGCAGTGCCTCATGGTTTTTTAATGCTCTGTAAAGAAAATTTCTATCTATATATTACATGTCTCTGGGTAAGCAAACAGAGATGAGCAAAATCTTCACTGAAACATACTTGAACTCAAATCTTGCAGCTACCCACTTTCTCATAGCTGCCTCTGTTCTCAACCTCAGGTGCCAGTTGTGAAACTGGAGCACTCACAGGCAGGGCAGTGTGGCCATGTTTCAGGAAACTTAATTATTGCATCCAAAGCAGAAACAACTGTTTCCCTCCTGTTGTTTGTCTTAACCTTTTTTTTTTTAATTTTCTTCGGATTTTTGCTATAGGGAGCATGCGCTCACCAGAGAGAGAGAGAGAGAGAGAGAGAGAGAGAGAGAGAAAGGAAATGAGAAATCACCTCCCAGTGATAGTCACCTGGCAATCCTTTCTCCTCCATTCTCCTCTTTGGATTTTGGGTATGCATGCACACACACCTGGCATGAGTTTCAAGCCACCAGATTCAGGACTCGAACTGCCAACAGCCACATGGGAATCCAACACCTTAACTACCACACCACCTGTTGGCCCCTTAACCTTGACTTTTTAACAAGTAATAAGTAGCTCTAGCTTTCCATCAACATAGATAATGAACTTGTATTACAGCCTAGTCTGGTGGCTGGTATCATGAAAAGAGCACTGACTTTAGAAACAGGCGTGGGCTTAGATTCTGGCTCAGAGATTTGGTAGCCATGTCACTTCTGGATAAATTCTTCAATGTCTCTGACTCTGGCTATACAAAATATTAGAGATGAATGAGTGTCGAATGCTTTTATACAGTGCCTGGTCACTCAAATAGGTGGCTACTAATATTATTGTCACATTCCACAGCTCATTTGCATTCACTTTATAAGGAAATTTACTAGCCTCTCTCTGGATCATACATCTATTTCAGTTCGAGGCAAGAAATCAAGTTTCACTTTCAAAACATTTGGGTCTTCTTAAAACTATCCAGAAAGGTACCTGATTTCTGGGTGCTGATTAAATATATGTCTACTTACTTGTTGATGTTCTTACGGAGCCACATAAAAATTAGAATGTGGTTCATTTATTAGAAAAGAAAAATAACTGTTAATGCTTTGGTGACTCACATTTCTGTCCAACCATACTTGTGATGAACTTTGATGACAATGCCAGAGAGTGAGTTTACAAAGCAAACTTTCTTTTTCTGTTTTTTTTTGTTTTTTATCAACTGCAACAGGAATGTGTTTGTATAATTTTATAAGCATTTTCCAGGGTTTTTTAGAATAAAGTCATACCTTTCCATCTACAACAGAAACATTAGCAGCTGGGGAGGACTCTGCTGTGGAGGTGGAAGGAAAGATGTGAAAACTCGCATCTCTTGGTGACCTCACAATTTCATTCTGACGATATAACCGGTGATGGCGCAGTTTGGAGACCCATGCATCAAACCAATCCTGAGATTTCACCTAAAACAATGAGCAAGAGGAGAAGATAAGTATGAAGCTGATCTCCTGTCTACTGGTGGAGACAGATCATTTCCCCTAATAATGACAGAGAAACTTCCAGAAGTGATTTCACCTTCAAATGATAGATGTGCTCCTCTGTGTCAAGGTCTATTCTCCGAGCTTTCTTTTTAATCGACATGACTGAGAGTCCAACATCTATGCTTCCATGGACCTTTCCTTTTTGAATCTGAAATTTGAAAAAAAACAAGTAAATAGGCTGGAAGAGTAAATGATTTGATGTGTTTCTGAATTGAATTTAAGTGAACTCAGGCAAGTTTTAACTTATTTGTGGAAAGCAGAATACTGTACCTCTTCAACAAAAAGAAAATGCTTAAGGTTCTGAGATCGAGGTTGTTAAAGTAAGAAAATGTGAAGTTGCAATGACTTCATACCAATCTCAATAAGTAAGACTATTTGTCTTTTTCCTCTTTTGGCCATAATAACCTATACTGTCAATTCTTCCTGCTTCTAGACTGCACAGCTTATATCCCCCCAAAAGATATCCTGGCTCAGCCACAATGGCATAGGCAGTAGGATACCACTGGGTGATACTGTAGCCATATGGAAGGGTTCAAGTCTCAGGTTGGCCAACCCAGGCATACCTGAAGGCACATCTGTAACCCTGACTCGCTGGGAGGCTGAGAGAAGGGTGGTGGGGCCCTGCCAAAGATACTCCCCATCTCTTTCTCTGTCACTGTGTCTTTCTCATGATAGAAAAAAAGTTTTTTAAAGGACATCTTTAGTGGCTCCTAAATTAACTGCAGTCAATCTTTGGTCTATAACCCACAATATACTGAGTAACCAGCTGGAGAACAGCTGCTGAAGCAAACTAGGCAGCTGGGATCAGAGAGTATAGGGCAACTAGCTCATCCTTCTGGCTGCCCACTTCTGTTCAAGGGCACCCAGCTGACTGGATGACAGAGATAAGGACAAAAATGAAAGCTGAGCCCTCTGTTTTTCCCTATACCACCGTAATAAGAAGGAGATCTCCCAGTTCTGAACTCAAACAACTGCTTTGTTTATTAAACAAAACCAATTCGGAATAATTTTAGAAAGTTGGAATTCCCAAGACAAAAGGATGTGCAAAATACAGTTCCAAAGATAGTTTTTAGAAAGACTTTGACAAGAACAAAGTTCTTTAAGTCTCTAAAAAAGTACATAAAAAGAGTTTATTGAGAGATACAGAAAAAAAGCCTATTTATGTTTTCTTTCTAAGAGAGAAAGAGCAATTTTATTAAGGTGTTAGTTTGGAATTTAAGCTTCTGTTTTTAATAACACATCAAGATAGTTAAGTAAAATCTTCATGCATTAGCTTAAGATTTTATGCTAGTCTCAGTATTAGCATAAAATGCACCTTTTATGGAACATTAAAGTTTGGTAGCTTGTTAAATATCACAGGCACAGACATGCACAAAGCTAGTAACTAAGGCACAAGGCTTATGCAATTACAGTGTTTACTCACTTCAAGGAGAATTCTAAAGCAATCTTTGAAACATGTCCTGTGTGCTACTTACATCAAGTGGTGCCTTTGAATACTTTAACATTCCATTATCCAGGACAAAAAAACGCTGCAAGAACCAAACACTCCCAGTTACTGTATGTATTTTGAATTACATAAAACATTCACAATATGGGTCTAACATTGGATGGCATTTAGCAATCAATAGGTTTGATCATTTTAATGTATGCATTCAGTGTATCTGGCCATGGACAGTCGCATTAAACGGTATGGAGATCAAAGCTCTATTTCCATTCAGTTAACCGACCATGGTTCTTTTATGAATAATCCAATGGGGATGGAGTCCTTTCACCATGTTTTTTTTTCTAATAGAAAGGGAATTTTAGGGCCTGCAGCTAAGACTTTCTGAATAGACCACACTGGGATGTTTTTAAAGTGGGAAGTGAGAATAACCTGGGTTAAGTCATAGTGATTCTGTAGGCAATTCCACACAATTCTATGGGGAATCTGTCACCCTGGAAGTAGATTCTTTTTAAAAAAATTTTTTTTAAATTATAAACATGGGGCCCGGCACACCCAGGGAGGTCTCCAGACTTGAACTAGCAACCTTCCCATGCTGGTCAACCTTGCAGAGAGTCGCATTTTACCCTCGCATCACTGTCTGGCCCCTAAGACTGGAATGTATAAAAGCATGGAAAGCAACTGTGGATACTAGAGATAGTGTGGGAGGAGGATGGGCAATGGGGAACAGGAAGGAAGGAATCAAAATTAAAAAAACAATACATTTAATGGACACAAAAATGGAAAATTATCTGGTGATGATAATGTGTAAAGTAGTATGTTTGACTGGACTAATATACGGTACATTTATGCTGGGAAAATTCATTCTGTGTGATGTAAAGATGTACAATATCTAAATGCATAATAAATAAATAAATAAATAAATAAATAAATAAATAAAACATGGGGCCAGCAGGTGGCATGGTGGATAAGGGCATTGAACTCCCACATGGTCGACCGCGGTAAAAAAAAAGGTTCAAGTCTCAGCCCTGGTGGCTTGCTTTCTCATTTTCTCTCTTGCTCTCCTTTTTCTCTCTCTCTCTCTCACTCTCTCTCACTCTGCCCATCTCCGGTCAAATCAAAATAAATAAATAAGTAAAGTTAAATAAAATAATTCTTTAAAAAAATGGTGTGTGTGTGCTCACCAGAGAAACAGAAACCGAGAGATTACCCCCCAGAGGGATGGTCACACCACAATCCCTCCTCCCTCCATTCTCCTCTTAGGATTTTTTTTTTTTTTTGAAAGATTTTTGCTATAGGGGTGTGCATTCACCAGAAAGACAGAGAGAGACAGAGAGACAGAAAGCGAGAAATCACCCCCAGGGGGGATGGCCACGCCGCAATCCCTTCTCCTCCATTCTCCTCTTGGGATCTTGGGCATGCATGCACAAGCACCCAGCGTGAGTTTAAGCCACCAGGTCTGGGACTTGAATCGCAATCACCTACATGGGAGTTCAGTGACATAACCAGTACACTAACTGCTGGTCCCTCCTCTTAGGATTTTGAGCATGCATGTACATGAGTCCGGTGTGAGTGTCAAGCCACTGGGTCCAGGACTAGAACCGCAGTTGGCCATGTGGGAGTTCTAGTGATGTAACCATTACACTTTCTGCTGGTCCTGGAGGTAAATTCTTGAATTTCCCTCAGGATACCATGGATAATTCCTGGAAAATGCTCATGTCCATTATAGAAATCAGTGGACTAGCTCTATAATAAATGATCTAGAAAGGTTAAGTGGCTTTAGCAACATGCTTACAATCACCACTTGGCAAAATGTTTGCATTCCATTACTGGCTAGAGGCTAAATATTATTTTCAAACTACACTAAGAGTAAAAAGAAAAAAAGAGAGGTAACGGCAATTTTTGTCTTCTCCAAGAAGGGCCTGGTCCAGTCTGAATGGGCCTTTAGCCATTTTTGCTCCACAAAACTCAGGAACACTCTGTTGTGATTTTCCTCCTATGGGCAATTCACAAGAGAATGCGCAACTCTCATGACCTAATCAAACAATGGATCCAGTGACCTCCTCTAGGTCTACAGACATAGAGAGTCTTTCTATTGCTCGAAAATTACTCTGCTGGAAAGTTTTTATGTGATTCAGGAACTCTTAGCTGCTGGGGTGGTAGGCAGTCAGGCCTGGGGACAACCTGTGTAGAACTCACAGATGGTCACTCTAACCCCTTTGGTTCAGGAGACAGAAAGTAAGCTCTGAAAGAATCTCCGCAGTTGAAAACACTTGGTTGCTCCATTGTCTTCATCTTGAACAACTGAATAGGCTGACACTTGAATGAATATATGGTGGTAATAGAGATCAGGAGAAAAGGCAATGCAAACAGACTCTCCTAGTATAGTATTTATGTAGTAAAATGTTCAAATGCATAGTCCAGAAAGTTGCTGTCAAACCACAGCTAAAACATGGACTGAGTGCTAAATTAATGACTTGTATAAAATGTGTTCTTTCACCTCTTTTTCCTAATTGTTTTCCATCTATATCTGCCAAAGAATTTAAACAGGGATAACGTATGAGGTATCCTGGGAAAGAGATTAGCAAGGCCATCAGTATGAGAAAATGTGAAGTGTTAAAATCAGAATGACAGGCAAAGATCAGCTCAGAAGGGAATATGGCCATTTGGCAAAATCCAAGAACAATAGTGGAGAGAGATCTCTGACACTGGGATAATATTATGGGTTCAGAGGACACAGTTTCTGACAAGGGAGAAGGCATTTTAACCAGAAGTCCCTGTCCTGTTTTTATCCCTCTTCCAGAGACAGGGGATTGGAGCAGCATTTCCCATGTACTCAATTTTAAGTTTTTCCCTTAAAGCACATAACATATACTTCCTCAATGAAGCTATAATCCATAATCTCTCTGCTTTAAACTAATGGGCAGTCACCGCTTGACCATTTGAGCCCACAAATCTATCTGTCCCGAGAGGAAATCCACGGCAGAGTTGGTAAGCAGATTAACTTGTTCTTCCAGTGATTTTAGAGATGATCTTGAATTGTCTATCAGAGTTTATACTGAAAATGGAAGACAACGTTTTTCCTCTATTAAAGCACAGAATTCTTGCTAGTCAGATCATTACAGCAACATGGTAAAAAATACTCTCTCCATAATTAAATCTGGGAGATGGAAAAAAAAATTTGAGAGGAGAGCAAGTAGTAAAATCTACTTTAAAGGAAAGCAAACAAACTTCAGCAATTTTCCAAATTCAGTTTGCACGACTAAGAATACTTTTAGGGATTTATTCCAAGAAATAAACAAAAATTCATGCATAATGATGTTTATTATAATAATCAAAACCTAGACAATGTCCTCCATGTCCAGGATAGGAAATTGGCTCAGTAATGGTGAGATATGTAATACAAATCCATCCAATGGAAAGCATCTTATCTGTAAAAGGATATTCAATAAGAACATATCCATTCTAGCTTATGTTTAAAAAAAAGATAAGACTACGTAGAAGTTGTATTTTAAATACAAAATATTTTCCCCTTCTTATATATATATTATAGATCAAGTAGGTAAAATAAATTGCAAGCCATATGGTTAAAATAAGGCCTCGAAAGTTAGTTATACACATGCTACCACACTTTCAGTTTCCCATCTAAGGATACTAAATCAGATCCTCTCTATTTATGAAGAAAGTCTGAACTGGAATGTGATAAAAATGTTACCTTGTGCCAGCCTTTTAAAGGCCATTTTCTTTTCTTCAGCATAAAGCCTTCATGTTTGTCTGGTTTCTGGACATTGGTTTGGCCTATTTTCAGCCCTTCGATAATTTCCCAGCTGTCCGCTTCCTGAGAGAAAAGAAAAACAAATCACATGTTTCTTGGTGCTTGATGACACCCTTAAAGCAGATTCTTTTGGAGAAGTTGCTTTTGAAGCAACACTCATCCCACCAGAAGTATGAACAACATTCTGGAATGAATTTCAACATCAAACGCAGCTATGCACTTTGAACTGAAGTGAAAACGAGTTTCCTGGGTAGACCTGAATGTATGTGGGGTCCATCAGAAACTCACTGGAGACACCTTGTCTGTTTGGGCTAGAACGAAATTTTGATTGCCTGTATTCAGAGTGTTTAAAATGCATTTTTTCCAGATAGTTCATTTCTGGGCACAGCACTTTAGAGTTTCAAAAAGACTGTTTTGATGACAAATGTTCAATTAGCATGTGGACCTGGCTTTCTGGGCAGAAATGAAAAGTATGGAGCGATCTAATGTGGCTTGTTACCTGCTATTAACAGTGAAGAACAGCATTGCGGTCACGTCTCCCCTTGGTGAGGCTATGTACATTTCAAAGTACAAGTAAAATGTCTTATTTGCCACAAAAACACCGAGAAGTCCATACTTTCAATGATACTCATCCCCTAAAGCCTGTGGCAAGTGCAACAGGCTGCAAGCTAGCTATCTGGGTACTAGAGTCCACACGATTACTCTTGTCTGCTGAAAATGGATTAAATAATGGTTTCCTCTTTCATAAGACATATTTTGTTCATCTATGATGTCAAACTTTTTAAAAAATAAGTCAGATGATGTTTACATTTTTTAAAAAATGAGTCATCAACACATATATCAGATTATGTCAGACTTTAAAAATCTCAATTTTCTGAAATTCTGTAAGATCTTATGGACCCTCGGCCTGCCAGGTGAAGGATGCCCCCCTTCAGTCAGCCATGGTCTCCACTGGAAATGCTTCTGTTACCGAGCTGGCCCTTAGCAACATCCGGGGTTTTAAAATCCCAACTTCTGGTGATTTCTAAGGGTCCATGCAGCTTTGAACTAATTAGACCTAGCAAACAGTCCCTCAGCTCATATTCTAGCTTTCAGACACTGCCCTTGGGACCACAACAGTGCTCTTTTTTTTTTCTTTTAATTTCTCACAGGATGCATGTATTTGTTGGGGCAGAGGAAGAAAGAGAGAAAGTGAGAAAGCACTCCTATGGGGCATGGTCATGCCACAATCCCTTCTTCTTCATTTCTCTCTTATTTAGGGATTTGGGGCATGCATGGCCTGTTTCTCAAGCTGCTGGGATCTGGGACTCAACAGCATGGTTGTCCATGTAGGATCCAGTCACCTTAACTACCAGGCCACCTTAACCATGGGCTGGCCCAATGGTGCTTGTTGAACAATTAAGAAGTATGGCTCCTGAGGCAGGAATAACCAAGTCTTCTCATACCCCATGGACAAGGGCTATAATCCTGCCTAGACTGCCTGGAGGCAAAATCTTTCATTGGATCCTGCTCTGTGCCTCAGATTCAGAAAGCTTGATGCACTGCCCTCTGCAAAATGCTCCCAGACTGATTTTCAAAGCCGCCTTCTGAAAAGATGTGTTCTATCAGAAAACATCCTTAGATGTATTGTGATTTTTGCTTCGAAGAATTATTTATTTAATTTTATTTCTTTTTATTATCATTATTTTAATTTGCTCACCAAAGAGAGAGAGAGAAAGACAGACAGAGAGAGAAAGTGAGAAAGCAAACTGTCATATCCAGGACTTGAACCATGGCTGGCCATGTGGGAGTCCAGTGCCTAACCACCACACTACCTCCTAGTCCTAGATGTATCTCGTTTAATACAAGGAAAACAAAATGAAAGGATTAATTATACAGGTTTAGAAGTTAAGCACCACTGGAAATAAAGTACTATTATAATATTTGAATTACAAGTCTGGGTACATTCTATTTTCTGGTCCCTTGATAGGGAAGCCAGCCCACTGAAAATCTCAGGGAGGAGTGGAAAAGAGGAGGATGGTATCTCTACTCTTCTTTATCAGTTGCGCCTTTTTGACATAAATAAATTTAGATGTTTTCCTGGTCTAAGAATAAAGCAGGCTGAAGGAGCAGGAACACTGGCTTCCATGAAATAAAAAAGGTATTAATAAATTATCTGCTATATTCCCCCCAGAGTCCAGTGTAGGAAGGCCAGATGTGAGAAGACTAGAACCTGGAATGAATATCAGCCCTCCATGCAGATGCTATTTCACCTTCCAGGTTGCAAAGAGCTAAGAAGCACTGGTTGTAGAATCGGACTAGTCTGTTTGAATTCCTGCTCTGCTATTGACACTTAACAGCTCTTTTAGACTTTGAGCAGGTTACTCTGTTTCTATATTTGTGAAAAATACTTAGACTTCATGGAATTGCTTACCGAGACTATATTTAAAGGGATAATGTGTGTGTGTGTTTTAAAGAATTGTTTTATTTAAATTTATTTATTATTTATTTCTTTATTAATTTGACTAGAGAGGGACAGAATGAGAGAGAAAGAGAGAGAGAGAGAAAGTGAGAAAGCAAACTGCCAGGCCCAGGGCTTGAACCACAGTTGGCCATGTGGGAGTCCAGTGCCCTCAACCACCATACCACCTGCTGGCCCTGGGATAATGTATTAAATACATAGCATAGTGCAATCATGGCAGCTGGCCCAGGGTTTTTATTTTAACTAAAGTTGCTATAAGTACATGTATTTGCTGGAGATAAGACAAGGACAAAGACAGAGAGAAAATGAGAAAGCATCTCCTGGGGTTTGGTATGCCACAATACCTCCTCCTCCAGCCTCCTCTCGAAATTTTGGGCATACACACATGCTTGGCCTGCCTTCCTTCCTTCCTTCGTTCCTTCCTTCTTTCCTTCCTTCCTTCCTTCTTTTTTCCCTCCCTCCCTCCCTCTCTCCCTCTCTCCCCCGCCTTCTTTCTTCTTTCTCATGAGTTTTAAGCCACTGGGTCTGGAACTCAAACTGTAGTCAGCCATGTGGGAATCCAGCTACTTAAACACCATGCGACCTCCTGGGGCCATGCTCAGCATGTTTTTCAAGCTGCTGGTTCTGGGATCCAGTGCTTTAATCACCACACCAGGGGTGACCCTTGAACTCAGTGATTTTTTTCCCCACTAATTTGGCATAGAATTATTTGCTTATCTCTCCTACAGTGAATGACAATAATTTTGTCTTTCCTTCTTTCTTAAAATAAAGAGAACTTGGACCTTTGTATGTAACCGCACATGCCAGAATATACTTTCATCTATTCTCTCTTTATACAGAGCAGAGAAATGCTATGTACTGAAGGCAGAAGAAAGTGGAAAGTGGAAGAAATGTCCAAAACCCCGAGAGGAGAATGGCGGAAAAGGGATTGTGGTGTGACTATCCCCCTGCAGGGGGTTGGGGGTGGGGGTGTGGGGGGGTAATGTCTCACTTTCTCTCTTACTGTCTCTTTCTGTCTCTCTTTGGCAAGTGCACAAGCCCTATCATAAAAACCTTAAAAAAGAAAAAAAGAAATGCCTTACAATTTGCATCACAGCTGTGTGAGGGAATTAGAGTGTCAAAGGTCAAAGTGATTCACAGTTTGCTTGGCCCCAGAGCAGGCATCATGCTATCAGAGAAAGCAATCCTATTCCATCACTGACCTTGGAGAGAGGGACCGGCTCTGGTTCTAGCAATTGCCGACTGACAGAGGGCTCGGTGCTAGAGGAAGCAGTCCTCTCCAATGTGTGGATACTCTGAAAATAAACAGACGTATAGCCCAAAGTTAGATATGGTATTTCTCACATGAATAGGCAAGGAGTGAGATCATAGATCACAGTAAAAACGATTATCTATGTTAAAAATGGAAGTTCCTCAGAAGACCAAGGACAGCAGCAACAGTGGAAAACAAAACAAAACAAAACAAAAAAACTACTGTCTCAATGTACATAACTATTTCCATGGCTTTTATGTCCTCCAGTCTTTCAATCTTTACCATGGTGTGCAGTCAGTATATGTTAAGTGGAGACATATAATGTCTCTCTTTTATAGGCTGGCATGCTTCACTTGGCAATAAATCTTCCATATTCAACCACTTCCTATCAAATAACAGGGTTTTGCTTTTTATGGCTGAGTAGTAGTCCATAGATTATACGTGCCACACTTTGTCAATCCATTCATCTTTTTATGGACATTTAGGTTGGTTCCATGTCTTAGCAATTGTTAATAATGCTGCAATGAACACTGATGTACAAGTGCTTTTCTGACTGAGTGTTTTCCTATTCTTGGGTAGATACCTAGGAGTGAAACTGCTGGATCACACGGCAGTTCTATTTGTAGGTCTCTGAGGAACTTCCATATTGTTTTCCACAGTGGCTGGACCAATTTAATGATGTATAGCAATTGAATGTTTGAAAAAATACCAATTAAAAAAATCAGCATAGGATTATACTTTTTCCTCTTATGAATTTGTTACTGAATTTCTTGCAATGGAGCACGCACACACATCAAAGCCCATAAAGTATGTCTGATATTTTTGCAACTTTATGAGAATAGACCCCCTTATACTTATATGAATTTGCCTTACACGGAAATATATGCTCGTCTCTCCAGCAGGGAACATCAATGGACAAAGAAAAAGGATTGTGTCAAAAAGTCCAGAGCCTGAACATCTTTTAGTCCCTAGAGTTTCTTATAAAAATTCACAGAGAAGAAAACAATTTATCAAATACAATGAAAAGAAGATTTGTACATAGTATAAATAACAGTAGGATAAAATTTCAATAGAAAAGTAGAAGCATATAAAAAGGCAACCCCTGTAGAACATATGAAAAGACATTCACTCTCAAGTAATCAAAGAAATGAAAACGAAAATAATGGTTTCTTATTTTTAATCCATCAGAATCAAGAATGAATTGGAGCTTGGAAAGAAATATAAATTGGGTATGATCTTTCTTAAGATAACTTTAGCAATTCTATTAAAAGCCCTTGAAAAAGAAATAAATACACCATTGACCTAGTAATCCCACAGCTTTACTATAAGGAAATAATCAGACAGGTGTACAAAGCTATAAAAATAAATTGTGTCTATTAAAGCATTACTTATTATAGTGAAATAATATCTAATATATACAAGAATAGGAAATACAAAGATAGTAATGTGGCTTATATTTAGTGATATGGAGTAAATTCCCATGATGCCTGTCAACTGAAAAACTGGGCTACAGAAAGTATATAGCATATGATGATGTTACACATATAATTAAAATTTATTCCAGAATGCTAATGGTAGCTAAACAAAGGTGGTAATATTACAATTGTTTTTTTTTTTTTTATCTTGTTTTTAACAGTTGTTTGGTTATATTTCCTTTTTCTAGAGCCAGTAGGTGGTGTGGTAGTTAGGTGGGTAGATCCCACATGGCCAACTCTGTGGTTAAGAGTCCCAAATCCAGTGGACTAAAAACATCCAGGTGCATGTGTGTGCATGTCCAAAATCCTGAGAGGAGAATGGATGGGAGGGGACTGTGGCATAGCCTTTTCCTTCAGGGAGTTATTTTTCACTTCCTCCTTCTTTTGTCTCTCTCCAGTGAGCATATGTGCCCTATGGTGTAAGAGATTTTTTAAAGAAAGCTTTCTATAATAGATAGATATCATTTCTATATTTGAAAAAAAATAAGCACTTTGAGGAGGATAAATCTGAAAGATATCAGAGAAATAACATAATAGATTAATATTCAGATATTCAGCCAAAAATGAAATACAATGTTTTTACTCTGGTAAAAAGCATTTCACTGTTTCAATTGATTATTAGGTTGGTATTTCACTTACTTATTAAGGTTTCTATGTTTGCTATCTCCCTGGAAAACTATTAGACTAATATTTTTTTTTTAAATCTTTTTTAGTTGCCATAGGATACATGTGCTCACCAGAGAGAAAACAGAGAGACAGAGAGAGGGAAAGGGAGAAAGCACGCCCCAATGGGGCATAGTAACGCCACAATACATTCTTTTCCACCTCTCCAGCCTGTAGGATTTGGGGCATGCATACACAGACACATGTACCCAGTGTGTTTTTCAAGCCACTGGGGCCAGAAAGACAGAGAGAGACAGAGAGACAGAAAGCAAGAAATCACTCTCCGGGGTTATGGCCATGCCGTAATCCCTTCTCCACTCTCCTCTTGGGGTCTTGGGCACACACGCACACGTATGCAGCGTGAGTTCTAGCCACTGGGTCCAAGACTTGAACTGCGGTGGACTACATGGGAGTTCAGCGACATAGCCTATACGTCAACTGCTGCTCCCTATGAATGCACTTTTTTTTTTTTGAGAGGATTTTTTTTGCTATAGGGCACGTGCACTCGCCAGACAGAGAGAGACAGAGAGACAGAAAGCGAGAAATCTCCCCCCAGGGGGGATGGCCATGCCGCAATCCCTTCTCCTCTATTCTCCTCTCAGGATCTTGGGCACGCACGCACACACGCCCGGCATGAGTTTAAGCCACCAGGTCCAGGACTCCAATCGTGGTCGACTATGTGGGAGTCCAGTGACATAGCCATTACGCTAACTGCTGGTCCCCCTGAATGCACTTTTAAAGTAATTAATTAGAAAGAAAATAATCAATGTAAAAGACTGAAGAATTGTTTCTATTTTTTTAATGTGTGAAGAAGCAGGGGGAAATAAGAACACATATTTTGGTGCCAAATATAAAGTTAGACATAGATTAGCAAGAATTTCTAGCCTGACAAATACACTGTGCAGGGACAATTTGGATTTTCTGGAACTCTGATCTTTCCATTTCCAGATTTACTTAAATAGCAAAGAAAAGTGATAATAAATGTGGCTGAGAATCCATTTATGTCCACTGCTTTTCACAGCAGGTCAAAAGCAAAGACGCTATGAGTGCTAAATTGGTGGTATGTTCAGATTTTTGACTGACAACAAACAAATGGGAACGAATAACCTAGGACTGGGATTATTTGCTTTCTCATGTTAATGCTTTGGGTAGAATTCTATTTAAAACACATTCATTAAATCTGAAGTTTAGATTTATTATGAGATCATATAATTAGAAAATACAATGAGAATTTGTTGCCAAAAGAAAACAGTTTTTATCTTCTTTTGTGATGTAATTGTCTTTCCCACCAGACGCTTTCATTTTCTTTTTTGGTGTTTTTTAAATTTTGCTTTAGATTTTTGCCATAGGGTGCATGCTCTTGCCAGAGAGAGACAGAGAGAGACAGTGAAAGGGAAAATGAGAAATGCCCCCACAAGGGGGATGCTATGCCACAATCCCTTGTCCTCCATTCTCCTCCTGGGATTTTGGCCATGTACACACATGCACCCAGCATGATTTTCAAGCCACCAGGTCCAGGACTCAAACCACAGTTGGCCATGTGGGAACCCAGCATCTTAACCATTATGCCAATCGCTAGCCCCTCTTTTTGGTGTTTTAAAATGTAAAATGTAATATATACTCATTGAAATAAATTCAAATACCACTTAGAAATATAAAAAGAAAAGGTAGAAGTTCCCACTCACTGCTAGTCACCATCTTATCTTGCTAGTTTCTGGAGCAGTGATTCTCATAAGGGAATTCATGAGTTCTGGAGATCCCTGAGGCCCTTTTAGGGACTCCGTGAGGCAAAAATTATTCTCATCATAATATCAAGATGATACATTTTCTCACTAGTGGACAGAGGAGTTTTTCAGAGGATACATAATTTGTACTATTTTATTTGACCAGAAAGAGACAGAGAGAAAGTGAGAAAGCAAGACTCCAGGTCCAGGACTTGAACTGTGGTTGGCCATGTGGGAGTCCAGCACTTTAACCACTATGCCACTTGCCAACCCCAATACTGCAACATACTAAATAGAAGCAGATGAAGCAGATGTGAGAATCCAGTTGTCTTAAGTCAGAGAGAGAGAGATGTACAAAAAATGTAAAATAATGCTACTTTTCTCACTAAAATTTGTTTAGTAAATATGGCATATTAAAATGTTTAAAAATGTAATTCAGGTTAACATATGATCATTCTATTGTTAATTTTAAATAAATTAAAAAGTACTTGAAAGTGTTATCCATCTAAATTTCAAATTTAATAAATATTGATAGACTAACCCACATAAACAAAAGCTCTTTAAAATTAAGATCAGGTGGTGGCACAAGAGTAATGAAACTGGTCATCCATGGAAAAGATACTGGGTTTGCTTCCTAAGAACTCCATGGACATGCTGGGTACACACATGGTATGCCACTGATACAGGCTGGCTGGGACTGGGTGTGGATCATGGCATTGGGACTTTGCTGGGGGTACCCCCCTCACTATTTCATTCAGGAAATAAACTTGGGACCAGTGGATGGCATAATGGTTATGTCACTGGACTCCCACATAGTCAACAGTGGTTGAAATCCTGGCCAGGCTGTGTGTGCATGCATACCTAAGATCCCAAGAGGAGAATGGAGGAGAGGGGATTTCAGTGTGGCCATTTCCTCTAGGGGGAGATTTTTCATTTTCTGTCTCTCTGTCTCCCTCTGTCTCCTAGGCAAGCGCATGTATCCTATAGCAAAAATCTCTCTCTCTCTCTAAAAGAAAGAAACTTTTAAAAAATGGCATTTAAAAAAATCGTAAATAATTTTTAAGAGTGTAAAGGATTTCTGAGAACAAAAAGTTTAAGAACCACTGTTTAGAAGCCAGCAGGTGGAATAGCTGTTAAAGCACTGAACTCTTACTGTAGTTACAGTTCAAATCCCAGACCCAGCAGCTTGAAACTCACACCAGGTATGCCTGTGTACATGCCCAAAATACCAAGAAGAGAGTGAAGAAGAAGGGATTGCAGCATGGCCATCCCCTCGGGGGGTGGGGTGGATTTCTTGCTTTCTGTCTTTCTGTCCCTCCAGTGAGTGCACATGCCCTATAACAAAGATCTCTAAAACAAACAAACAAACAAAAAAAAACAAAAAAAACAATGTAAAAAAGAGCTACTATTAAGACTTTGTGTTTGGGGGTCAAATGCTCATAGAGCAATGAAATAGGACACTCTGTAAGCTTGACTCTGGAAAGATCAGGGTTTCTACCTCCCTGAGTATACCATGACCTGGGACAAGCAGAAGCTGGTCGTGTCAAGACTTGTAGTGTCAAGACTCTGTTGGGGCTATTTTTGTTTGTTTGTTTGTTTTTTTGTTTGATTTTTCTCTTTTTTCGGAGAGGTTTTCGCCATAGGGCACACGCGCTTGCCAGAAAGACAGAGACAGACAGAGAGACAGAAAGTGAGAAATCACCACCCCAGGGGGGATGGCCACACCACAATCCCTTCTCCTCCATTCTCCTCTCGGGATCTTGGGCACGCATGCACATGCGCCTGGCATGAGTTTAAGCCACTGGGTCTGGGACTTGAACCACAGTCGACTACATGGGAGTCCAGCAATATAGCCATTACGCTAACTGCTGATCCCTGTCGGGGCTATTGTCTCTTTGTCTCTGTCTTTCTCTTGTGAAAGAAATAACTTTAAAAAACTGCTTATTATTAAAATGGTAAATTTTGATATGCACAACGTTATTACTTTTCTTAAAATACTTCTTTTGAAAAAAAATGTTTTCTCAAAAAAATCAACAAATTTCAAGATTTCCATTAAACTAGTTAATCTATCTTAAACTAAATTACACAAATCTACTCATTAATAATCCCAAACTATCCTGCCATGTTACCCAAGCTTAACAATCTTTGTTTCATGTACTCTTCAAAGACATCTGAGCAAAACTTCTCTAATGTAAATTCCAAGAAAATAAAAATAAGTATTTTTTTTAAATTCATGAGAGGATGTTCCTAAAAAAGAACCATGGGTAACAAAGGTATTGAGTATCAGTGCATTAGAGATACAAAATACTAACCTTACCAACAAATAAACTATGTAGTAAATTATAAATTTATTTAGTCAAATAAATACAATAAAGCAGACTAGAAATTTCCAGTGAAATGCTACTCATTCATTCACTTTTGTGCATTCAGTTAAACAACAAATTATTGTTAGGCACTTGCACTGTGCCAGGTACAGATAACAGAGATATAGAAAACAAACAGCTAGTCAGGAAAACTGCCCTTTTTATGCTAACAGTCTACAGAGCAGTCTTATCAAATAAAAGAACAAGTACCACATATAGTTGCGAACCCATGCATTAACGTCATTTCTAATGGTGATTGCTTTTTCACATTAATTTTTCTGGTAAGGTTTCTTTGATCTGAGTTTTTCTTTAAGGACTCTTCACTTCCATACTTTCAAGTCACTGGGCAATAACACACATAAACATCACCAACCACCTGCCTCCCCCACCAAAAAAAAAAAAAAAAAAAAAAAAACCCTCAACATGGTAACAGAGGTAAAACCAAAAAAAAAAAAAAAAAAAAAACCACAACATGGTAATAGAGGTAAAACCAAGAGAGAAACTTGACCTTAGCAACTATGCAGACAGGTAATAAAGGATTAACTCAAGCAACTTGGTCAGAGGAAGGAAATCAAGTCCCCTAATTTCCAAATCAAGTCACAGACATAGAAATCAATGTGGTATAAAGTGTGATAAAAATGAGTTTTGTCTCTATAGACACTAGGAGATACTTTAAACATTGCCAGAATTTTGTGGATCAGAAAGAAAGGTTAGCACCCATACAACCAGGACCAACCTCAGTAAAATACCTACCCCAACACAATACTAGTTTCTTCTCCACTTAATTTATTATTATTATTTTTTAGAATTCTTTTTAAAAGAGGTTTTTTTCTATAGGACACATGCACTCTCTGGAGAGACAGAGAGAGACGGAGAGACAGGAAGTGAGAAATCACCCCCCAAGAGGGGGTATGGTTAACGCCACAAGCCCTGCTCTTCCATTCTCCTCTTGGGATTTTTGGGCACACACACACATGCACACACACACGCGCCTAGCATGAATTTTAAGCCACTGGGTCTGGGACTCAAACCGTGGTTGACTATGTGGGAGTCCAGCAATGTAATCATTATGCCATCTGCTGGTCCCTCTTCTCCACTTAATTTAACAACATAGTTTATACAATGGAAGAAAAGAGATCCTTCTATTTCAAGTATAGTACAATTAAGTACATATTCAAATTGAGCAAAAAAATCTAAACCCCAAATTTCGTTCACTTGCCAAGGCACAGAGAATCATAAAAACATTTACCAAGACATAGTAAGTAACCAAATACTTTGATCACCACAAATGAGCATATATTTTACTGAAAAAAGTACAATTTATAAAACTACCAGATAATACCCATTGTTATAATTGTAACTACATTCAAAATATTAGCTATTTCATTTAACCATCAGTACCATAAAGAAGAAGCCAATAACTTTTATGCAAACTTGCTGGTCTTACATATGTATGTTACTGGAATCTAACACCGTCAATCCAATAATAAAAGAAAATCCACTACCTTGTATAGCCTTCACATTCATGATTTTTAAAACTAAAAGTCTATCCTTAAAGTACTGTAATTAGGGAACAGCAGATGGGGTAGCAGTTACATCATCAAACTCCCACATGGTCACACATGGTTCGAGTCCCAGACTCTGTGGCTTAAAAATCATGCCAAGCGTGTGTGAATGTGTCCCCAAGATCCTGGGAAGGAAATGGAATAGAAGGGATTGTGGCATGGCCATCCACCTTGGGGGGGGGGGGATTTCTCACTTCTCTTACTTCATTCTGACCAGGTAAGTGCATGTCCCCTAAGGTGAAAACTTCTTTAAAAAACAAAAAGGAATGTAATTACACACCTAGCAGCTCACTATTTCAAATGAAATATCTAAGTACTTGAATAGCTTTTATTTGTTTGTCTTTGCCATAGGGCATGTGTGCTCCCTGGAGAAAGAAAGAGACAGAGGGAATGTGAGAAATCTCCCCCTGGTGGGAAGGTCACACCCAAATCCCTTCTTCTACACAACCCTGTTGAGACTTTGTGCACACACCACACACACACACACACACACACACACACACACACACGTCTCCTGATTCTCGAGTTGCTGCTCCAGGACCCGCACCGGTATAGTATCCAGAGTCTTAACCTCCATGCAAAAACAAAAACACCATATAAAAAAAAAACATTTTCCCCCTGCCATAATCTTGGACTCTAGTTAGATTGTGGGCTTCTTGAAGCTTATCTTCATCTTGGTATCCCATCTCTTGTATCTCCGACTCCATTCTAGCACAACACCCCTACACGTTGTAGCTAATCAAAAATTTCTGGAATTTTTCGGTGTTCTTTCATTAATTTGTAGAGAACAGTCTGTCAGCAATCATTAACATATGATTAGATTTAAAACTGCCTTCTAGTTTTACTTTGGAATTATCCAATAGGATAAAACTTTGGAAAGCATTTGAAGAATCTAACTTTAAAACTGAAAAGTCTGGAAGATTAACTACAGAGCTCCTGCTTATTAGATTTAAAACTATGAATGGTCAATGGGGAACACAGCAAATATAACTGTACATCTTCAACTACAAAAACCAGTTCATTTCATACGGGTTTCTTAAGCTCATAAATTGTGCTATACTATTTCATACTTTTTCTTCACAAAATAGCTACTTTCCTCTTCTTTCACAGTAACTTGGAAACGCATGCCACTACTTTCAAAGTGTTATACACGTTATATAAGAAAGACAAATAAAGGGTTTCACAAACCTGTTAATTATTCTTTTAAAATTAAGTTTCTTCTCAAATACTAAAATGGCAACTCAAATTTCCAGGTCAGTTTTTTAAAGAACGTTGAACGCACAGAAAAGGTGGTAGTACATACCTGTCGCCCCTTGTTCCCCCAGCTCAGAGGGAAGTGATGCATATTTTAGCTGAAAACCAGGAGTCTAGAACACATATTTCACTTTAGCGCTTTAATTTCGTAAACGCATGCTCCCCGGGTTAGCGTTCACTGATCTCAGTACCTCCTGGGCAGCCGGTGGAAATCTGCAACCTGACTGTAGTCTAGTTTACTCAGTACATGTAAACAGACAGACAATGGGACACTTAATAATACCTGAACATTCAGTGCAACTCAGGCAGAGAGGAACACGACTCTCAAACTGAGAGTCCAGGAGATCTGCTAAATGAGTTTCTTATCGCTTACGCACTTTAATTTCATTTCAAAGTTACAAAGGAATTGCTGAAATAGTTTAGGCTGTGGCTACAAATTCCTGTGTAAATTCGCTTTCTTAAAAAATTGTAAATATGTTAGAGAGTCACAGAGTCAGTAAATATTGGAGTCAGACTGCTAATGAAGATTTTCCTCTAAAGCCAAATTCCACATGGTAACTGCATTTTGAGTCTCTGGCCTGGTCAGCCTGAAACACACCAGGCACATGTGTCATTGCCAAAGACCCAATGGGCTGGAGGACTGGAGGAAGTGAATGGCAGCATGACCATGACTAGACCCTATGGAGGGTGCATCTCTCTCTCTCTCATGGCGTACAAAGGCACAGAGAATCATAAAAACATTTACCAAGACATAGTAAGTAACCAAATACTTTGATCACCACAAATGAGCATATATTTTACTGAAAAAAGTACAATTTATAAAACTACCAGATAATACCCATTGTTATAATTGTAACTACATTCAAAATATTAGCTATTTCATTTAACCATCAGTACCATAAAGAAGAAGCCAATAACTTTTATGCAAACTTGCTGGTCTTACATATGTATGTTACTGGAATCTAACACCGTCAATCCAATAATAAAAGAAAATCCACTACCTTGTATAGCCTTCACATTCATGATTTTTAAAACTAAAAGTCTATCCTTAAAGTACTGTAATTAGGGAACAGCAGATGGGGTAGCAGTTACATCATCAAACTCCCACATGGTCACACATGGTTCGAGTCCCAGACTCTGTGGCTTAAAAATCATGCCAAGCGTGTGTGAATGTGTCCCCAAGATCCTGGGAAGGAAATGGAATAGAAGGGATTGTGGCATGGCCATCCACCTTGGGGGGGGGGTGATTTCTCACTTCTCTTACTTCATTCTGACCAGGTAAGTGCATGTCCCCTAAGGTGAAAACTTCTTTAAAAAACAAAAAGGAATGTAATTACACACCTAGCAGCTCACTATTTCAAATGAAATATCTAAGTACTTGAATAGCTTTTATTTGTTTGTCTTTGCCATAGGGCATGTGTGCTCCCTGGAGAAAGAAAGAGACAGAGGGAATGTGAGAAATCTCCCCCTGGTGGGAAGGTCACACCCAAATCCCTTCTTCTACACAACCCTGTTGAGACTTTGTGCACACACCACACACACACACACACACACACACACACACACACACACACACGTCTCCTGATTCTCGAGTTGCTGCTCCAGGACCCGAACCGGTATAGTATCCAGAGTCTTAACCTCCATGCCACCTGCTGGCCCAAATGTTATATTTTTAATATAAGCAAAACAGCAGCTATAAGTAAAACAATTTTAACCTGCCATAATCTTGGACTCTAGTTAGATTGTGGGCTTCTTGAAGCTTATCTTCATCTTGGTATCCCATCTCTTGTATCTCCGACTCCATTCTAGCACAACACCCCTACACGTTGTAGCTAATCAAAAATTTCTGGAATTTTTCGGTGTTCTTTCATTAATTTGTAGAGAACAGTCTGTCAGCAATCATTAACATATGATTAGATTTAAAACTGCCTTCTAGTTTTACTTTGGAATTATCCAATAGGATAAAACTTTGGAAAGCATTTGAAGAATCTAACTTTAAAACTGAAAAGTCTGGAAGATTAACTACAGAGCTCCTGCTTATTAGATTTAAAACTATGAATGGTCAATGGGGAACACAGCAAATATAACTGTACATCTTCAACTACAAAAACCAGTTCATTTCATACGGGTTTCTTAAGCTCATAAATTGTGCTATACTATTTCATACTTTTTCTTCACAAAATAGCTACTTTCCTCTTCTTTCACAGTAACTTGGAAACGCATGCCACTACTTTCAAAGTGTTATACACGTTATATAAGAAAGACAAATAAAGGGTTTCACAAACCTGTTAATTATTCTTTTAAAATTAAGTTTCTTCTCAAATACTAAAATGGCAACTCAAATTTCCAGGTCAGTTTTTTAAAGAACGTTGAACGCACAGAAAAGGTGGTAGTACATACCTGTCGCCCCTTGTTCCCCCAGCTCAGAGGGAAGTGATGCATATTTTAGCTGAAAACCAGGAGTCTAGAACACATATTTCACTTTAGCGCTTTAATTTCGTAAACGCATGCTCCCCGGGTTAGCGTTCACTGATCTCAGTACCTCCTGGGCAGCCGGTGGAAATCTGCAACCTGACTGTAGTCTAGTTTACTCAGTACATGTAAACAGACAGACAATGGGACACTTAATAATACCTGAACATTCAGTGCAACTCAGGCAGAGAGGAACACGACTCTCAAACTGAGAGTCCAGGAGATCTGCTAAATGAGTTTCTTATCGCTTACGCACTTTAATTTCATTTCAAAGTTACAAAGGAATTGCTGAAATAGTTTAGGCTGTGGCTACAAATTCCTGTGTAAATTCGCTTTCTTAAAAAATTGTAAATATGTTAGAGAGTCACAGAGTCAGTAAATATTGGAGTCAGACTGCTAATGAAGATTTTCCTCTAAAGCCAAATTCCACATGGTAACTGCATTTTGAGTCTCTGGCCTGGTCAGCCTGAAACACACCAGGCACATGTGTCATTGCCAAAGACCCAATGGGCTGGAGGACTGGAGGAAGTGAATGGCAGCATGACCATGACTAGACCCTATGGAGGGTGCATCTCTCTCTCTCTCATGGCGTACACATGCCCTAACATGAACTTTTTTTTTCCTTAGAGAAATGTTTGCTATGGGGCATGTGTGCTCACCAGAGGACAGAGATAGAAAGACAGAAAGTGAGAAATTGCCCCCCCACCGCCCCCTGGAGGGGATGGCCACGCTGCAATCCCTTCTCCTCTTGAGATCTTGGGCATGCATGCTCACATGCCCAGCGTGAGCTGTAAGCTGCTGGGTCTGAGACTTGAACCATAGTGGACTACATGGGAGTCCAGCAGTGTAACCATTATGCCATTGGCTGGTCTCCTAATATGAACTATAAAAAAAGTTTAAAAAAATGACTTTAGGGCAAGCCAGCAGTTGGCGAAGGTAGATCCCACATAAATGACTACATAGTTGGAGTCCTGAACCCAGTAGCCTTAGAGACACGTGAGGTGGTGTACCTGTGTGCCCAAAATCCCAAAAGGAGGGAAAGATGAAGAAGGGATAGCAGCATGACCATCCCTCATGGGGGTACCGTTTCATTTTCTCTTTTTCTGTTTTCCTCTCTTTCTCTTTCCAGAGAGCACATGTACCCTCCATCAAAATTAAAAAAAAAAAAAAGAAAATGTTTCACTGTAGAATCTAAGCTTTTGCACCTTGACTCCATTGAAGTTAAAGCTAATTGTTAAATGAAAAAAAAAAATAGAGCAATTATGAATAGCATGTGCCCTCAACACACACTGAACACATCGCAAAGCATCCTCTACCACAACCGTCCATGGATACGAAGAGCTAGAAATGAGTAAAAGTAAAAAGAAAAGAAAAAAGAGTATACCACTCTTAAATAATGTACAACTTCACAGTTAATTTCCTTGCCAGTCTTGAAGGAACCTCAAGGTCAATTTCCAATTTCCTTTTTTTTTGTTTATTTCTTCCTTAAGTGAGAAAGAGAGAACTAGAAAGATAAAGATAAACAGCACCCCCAAGATGGTGCTGGCACTGTGAACTGGCCCCAACCTCAGTCAGCCCATGGGCATGCATGTACCCAGTCTACTCTGCAAGGTCTCTGGAGGCCAACTTGAAACCTTCCCACGTGGGTCAGCTTCACAGACTTAAGTTTTACTGCCCAGCCTCTTAGTTTCTAATTTTTATTTATCAGTAACTAAGAACAAATCAGCTACTTTTTCACTTTGGAGATGCAGAGTATGGTGTAGAAAAAGGAACCTAAGTTTTGCAGTCATATAGACCAGCAAACCAACCCTCACTCTGCTATTACAACATGACTTAGACAAATAATTAATCTCTCTCAGCCTCCGAATACTCTATCTGCAAAATGGAAATAATACCTTGTAAGACATTGCAGGTCACAGAGCTGATACTCAGTCTATGCACAGTGCTACCCAGGGCTGGCTCACAGGCAAGCTCAATAGATGGTAGCTGCCATCTCAACAGTGAACAACACACAAGTAAACGTCTAGGGACCATCCACGCTCCTGCTGCCACAAAAAGATGTCTACAAACACTCCCTTCTGGGAGTCCTTTGAGAGTGATGAATCCATACCTTCCATGGCCACCAGGTTACCCTGTCAACCCAATAACCTCATGACCGGGCATCAAAACTCACTAAGAAAGCTGCCAAAGAGAGTGGAGACAGATGCTCTAGACGCCAGTCAGTGACGGCAGTGCAGACTCTGCACCAGTCTGAATGCCTGAGGCAGAAGGCTTGTGCCGGCTTGACTGCTGTCATCTTAATAATTTCCTTCAAGGAATGTTTTGCTATTCATAATGTGGTAAAATATTAAAATCTAAAGGCCAGGCTGAAGAAGTAGTAATTCTACTCGTTTATAGTAACACCGACTTGTTCTCACTGAAGGATGGCAGAAGTACACCAGTAATGAGTCCCCACATGAGTTTCTCGAAAATGAAAGTAAAAAATTTTAGAAACAGTGGCCAGGAAAGGTTCACACAGCACACCTGGAAACCTTCACGGGAGGAAAGCAAAGTCATCATAGTTTTCTCAAACAGACACAGGAGAGTCATGACAAATTAACAGGTATAGCCCCACATGGAACTGGTCTGTTTTTGAGAACCCTGTATTTGAAAAATACATCTGGACTCAGCAGCTGGTCCACTGATAGCTGAAAGTAGTTCAGCGATCTTGAATATGAAGTAATAAAAGGCACAGAAATAAACAGTGTTTTAATTTCCATGGTTGCCTTCGAGTAAAAACAGAACCAGAATTTACTTATTCTTCTTATTCTTTACTATTAACACAAGAGTGTAACAAAACCACTGGAAATCATGACAACTGAGTAAAAGCATGGAAGAGGGGACTTCAAAAAGACCATGCACATTCTTTTCTGTTTGGTCTGTTAACTCACATAAAGTGGCGTGCCTTCCCTCATAGGTGACTTAGTTTCCTTCTTGCTTGCTTGCTTGCTTGCTTGCTTGCTTTCTCTCTCTCTCTCTCTCTCTTTCTTTCTTTCTTTTCTTTTTTTCTTCCTTCCTTCCTTCCTTCCCTCCCTCCCTCCCTCCCTCCCTTCCTTCCTTCCTTCTTTTCTTTCTACATTGTTGCAATAAGGCATGTGCACTTGCTAGAGAGAGGCAGAGAGAGGGGCCAAAGAGAGGAGAAAGTGAAAAGTCACCCCCAGGGGGTATGGCCATGCCACAACCCATTCTGCTTCATTCTCCTTTTGGGACTTTGGGCATGCATGCACACGTGCCCGGTGTGAGATTCAAGCCCTCATGTTTGGGTCTCAAACTGCAGTCGGCCATGTGAGAATCCAGTGCCCTAACCACCACTCCACCTGCTGGCCCCCATATATATCCTTTAAACATTTCCATGTGTATATTTAAGGCAGAGAGTTGTACTGTCTTGATCACTTTTGTCAACTGAGTATATATATATCTATGGCATGTTTATAATTACTCATAAATATTGCTGAATAAACAAAGAATATAAATTTGCTGTAATACATACAGTGTTTAAGTTTCTGCTCAGACATAATTAAATTTTTCATAAGATTAAATGTAGGTAATAAAGAGAACAGAAAGAGGCCCAGCTTGGGACCAACAGGTGGCATAACAGTTACATTGCTAGTCTCCTCCCACATAGTCAACCTTGGTTTGAGTCCCAGCCCTGGCAACTTAAAATTCACACTGGGTGCATGTGCGTGTGTGCCCCAGATTCCAAGAGGAGAATGAAGGAGAAGGGACTGTGGTGTGGCCATCCCCCCATAGGGGGTGAATTCTCACTTTCTGTCTCTCTGTCTCTCTAGTGAGTGCATGCATCTATAACAAAAATTTCTCTAAAAAAAAGGAAGAAGAAAGTGGCCCAGCTCATAACTCAGTACCTTAAAACTTGTTTGAAAAACTTCTGGAGTTAGGCTTTATAAATTCATTATTAAAATAGCTGACACATTATAATATTTACTATAGTTCATATCTGTTTTAAAGCAATGCACACATAATCCACTCACAAAGTACGACCATGAAAAAAAAAAAACACCACATTTGGCCCAGTTCTGTACCATAGCAGTTAAGTGTTATGCATAGGAGGCTAGATACCAAATGGCTAACTGTGGTTTGAATCCTGGCACTGGACTGAAAAACATATCAGGTTCATGTGTGTATATGGTCAGAATCCTGACTGGAGGGAGGAATGGAGGAAAAAAGAATGTGGTGTGACTATACGCCATTGGGGAAACGTTTTCTCTCTCTCTCTCTCTCTCTCTCTCTCTCTCTGGCAAGTGCACATAACCTCTGACAATAAAAGAAGAAACACATTAATTGCAGAAATTCTACGGGGAAAATGGAAAAGAAAAAAAAATCAGCAACAGCTCTTTCAACATCTTGGTATATTTTCTTGCAGTTAGTTTTAAATGCATGTATACTCGACTATTAAAAACAAAATTGGGGATGATACCAGAGCACGGTGGTTAAGCGCTGCGTGGAGTAGACCAGATTCCACATGGGCCACGTTTCAAATTCCAGTCGTGGTGACTTGAAAAATGGACATGTGCATGCATGGCTAGGATCCTCATAGGAAGGGAGAATGGAGGAAAGAGGATTGTGGCATGACAATTCCCCACTGGGATGCTTTCTCTCTCTCTCTCTCTCTGGCTTGTACACATGCCTCTGGCATAATTGTTTAAAAAAATTATACTACTGTATCAATTTAATAAGCTGTTTATTTTCAATTAGTAATATATAATTTTTCCACAGTATTATATATTCTTCAGAAACATTTTTAGCAGCGGTGCAATATTTCACTATATATGGGTATGAGAGCTTAGGCAAATACCTCCTTGTTGAACATCAGACTGTTTCTAATTTTTTACTACTATAAAAATAACTTTGGGGCCAGCAGGTGGTGTGGTGGATAAGGGTGCTGGATTCCCACATGGCCAACCATGGTTCAAGTCCTGGACCTGGTGGCTTGCTTTCTCACTTTCCCTTTCTCTCTCTCTCTCTCTCATCAAATAAAAAAAAATAACAAATTTAAATAAATAAATAAATAAATAATTATTTAAAAAATAAATAAACGTTTTTTTCACAAAATTTTTTACATGTCTCTTTGATTGTTTTCTTAGAATAAATATTTTTTAAAAGGTGAGTTACTGGGTCCTATAGAATAGTCCTTTTTAAAGATGTTAGATAGTTATTGCTAAATTTTCTTTCAAGAAAACAAAATCAATTAACATGTGTAGCAGTAGTGCATGAGAGTGTCCATTTTCCTAAAACTTCACCAATTCACAATTAGCTCTAAACAGATTTTGAGGTCATGAAGCCCAGCACTTGAAATCTAAAATACACAATGTACACAGAGCTTTCCTTTACCTTCATGGGGAGTATTTGACTTACAGTCAAATACAATGGGTATGGGGCAGGAGGAGGTAAAATTTACTATTTGTCCAAGTTGGAAATCAAATAAAGCAGTTTCACAAACTTACGGTCCTTTGGGATGATGTTTTTATAGTCCTAATGAAACACCTAAAAATATATCCTGCAAAAAGTGAGGATTTCCAATGCCAGGTGAGTGTCAGTCTCCTGAGGAAGCATCTGTAAGTGACAGATTCCCAGGCCTTTTCAACGACCTGCTGATTGAGACCCTCCGGGGTTCATTAGCTGATTATACTGTGGCTCTATTTATTTGTTGTTATCCCCAAGAACCCGACAGGCAGTGCTAAACTCGGAATTGACAGACAAATTTGCAGCTATAAAATTGTTATCCAAACCAAGCCATTTCAAGGTAATAAGAGATAATCTCTACAGTGAAAAACTGATAATGACGGGCCTTAGAGAACCAAAGGGCTCTGGCAGGCACATGAGGGAAAGCAGCAAATAGATCCGCAGCCACGTGATGTTGAGTTTGGAATCATTTGTAAGTAAACAGCCTCTGAGAGCCAGGTGGCAAATGTCTTTCCAGTGGTCTCAGTCTCAGCACATTTGACCTGGGCTGTGTATATGTACTGTACATGCCAAGAAACAGGGGTCACCAAATGGCAGGGATGGCTACAAAGCCGAGACTGCTCATTGCTTTTACTGGAGAAGGCTGATAGCAATTTCCAATAAGGAAACAAGCAATCAACATTTCTTATTTACAAAGCAGTATGTATGGTAAAAATACAGAAAATTCAGAAAGCACAGATAACATAAAATTCATTTATGATACCAGTACTTCATGGTGATAACTATTAACATTTTTATTTATGTACCAATTGGATCATAGTTTTTCAGGCCAATTATTATGGGGAAAACTATTATTATTACTAAGGGGAAAAAATGAGGAGGAATACATTAACTGAAAACAGATATATAAACGCTGTCTTATAAAGTTTACTAAGAAGAATACAGACAGTCCCTTCCCTGGATATTCGGCTTGGCAAGCTTAATTGCAAATTACATAATGAAATGATCAAGGATAGGAGGCCTGGACATTGGATTCCATTAACTGTGGTCAAGTTATGTCACTACTTTTTACCATAGGTTCAGCTGTCTGAAAAGGGTGATGATAGTTCAGCCTTCTACAGATTAAGCTCAGGAAATATTAACTGTTGGGTAGTACTGTGTTATTGTGTTCATGAACTTTGCCTAACATTTAGACTTTTCACAACATGCAATTTGTGAAATGCATCTAAATCACAAAGTTGGTTACAATGTAAGTTTTTGCAAGCAAATATTTTCCCATTGACATTAGTGTTAAGCCCTGAAAACTTGATTCCATGGGTTGAGTTGAATACCAGAAAGGCTAAATTAAAATTGGAAGCAACTCAGAAACTTAACTTAACCTAGAACCAAAAGATCTATTCCCCAGCAGCACTTTAGCAAGGGCATTCTGCAGATTTTCTTACTAGGTTAGTATTTCTCTATGAATTGAAAACTGGATTCCAGAGTCATTCTCTAAATCCCTGGGTCCACTGGAATTCTACATAGAGCTAAAAATTCAAGTTATATTCCTCCATTTGGATGATTTCAAGTTATAATCCTCCTCATCAGTAAGGTTGGAGGTGACTTAAATTGAGCATTAGGTATCAAATCAGGGATGTTTAATTTTTCTCTTTAAAAGTTTGAACATTTTTCTTTGAGATAACATATTTTTCATAACTCAAACATGAAAATAGATTTCATATTCAGAATATAAATGCACTATGTTTTAAAGCAGTATTTTGGTTATTTCATTCAACAAAGCTATTTGAAGAAGATGGTCCAGAAGATTGGAGATATATTCCAATTCAGTTCATGGATATGTTGAGATGTATTTTATCAGCCTGTTTTGTTCATGAAGACCTCTTATGAAAATCCTGTGCATAAGAAAGAGATACGTCTGAGTTTTTAGGCATTTTCTTCACTTATCATGGTGCATGGGCAGCAGATTTGCTGATGGCAGACCTGCAGGGCTGTGTCACTAGTCTATGTCTGCAGCAGGGTATGGACCCATTGAGTCACTGCTGAAGATAACCTTATCAGTGGGCATCACTGAACAGGCCATTGTTGGCTTTGAAATGTATTGCTATTGACAATATGTAGGAAAAATTTTATTTAATCATGTAATTGAAATTTTCGATAGTGGTTAAGAATTGACCATTGATAATGAACATGAATTTTATAAAACCTGGCAAGATTAACTACCAGCCTCTTAGGACTTATTAATATTTTCTCCTTATAATGTTCTTTATTTTATGATCTCTGAGCTTTAACAAACTTTGAATCACTAAAAGGAATGAATGATTGCTATTTTCTTTTTTGACTCTTTATAAAAACAAAACAAAACAGAACATGGACTTTATTTAAGGATTTTCAAGGTCTAACCTGGTAGAGTTGTAACAATTTACTTATAAGAGTCTTTGTCATACGGGAGTTACCTATTCTAAACCCCATATTCTTAGAGCCAGCATTGGATTTTCTGCTATCACTTGATTATAATACAAGCAAGAATAATTGTTGATTATAAATGCAGATCCTTGAGCCTGATCATCACTGCTCAAACTATCTCTATGAGGTTGTCTCAGACATGGATATTTGTAAAAATTTTCTAAAATACGTAAGCATAAAAGTGATTATGCAAACAAACAAAATCCAGTTGGCAGGTCACAAACTTACTAATCCTATTATATGATTTTACCATAAAATAAGTGCTATAGCTGACTGGGAAACAATAATTCTGGTTTTAAAATAAAGACATGCCTCTTACTCCCACCACTATTTTTCACATCTGTGCAGAATGCTCCCAGTTCTGCTTTCGCCTCTCTTTCATTTCCTCAGCCATTTATTCTACCACACATCCACCATCAGGAGTTAGTAGAAAGCTCTAAGCACTCCCCTGCTACCTTGGGACCATCTTTCTTCTACTCTCAAAATCCATTATTTTGAGACTCAGAACTCCCAACCATCTCACTTTCTTTGTTGCCAATTCCTGACATCATTATCCCTCCATAGCTACTAGGGTCTCTGGAGCCTAGCTCATGATCTTTTCTCCATTCATGGTTCAAGTCCTGGACCTGGTGGCTTGCTTTCTCACTTTCCCTTTCTCTCTCTCTCTCTCTCATCAAATAAAAAAAAATAACAAATTTAAATAAATAAATAAATAAATAATTATTTAAAAAATAAATAAACGTTTTTTTCACAAAATTTTTTACATGTCTCTTTGATTGTTTTCTTAGAATAAATATTTTTTAAAAGGTGAGTTACTGGGTACTATAGAATAGTCCTTTTTAAAGATGTTAGATAGTTATTGCTAAATTTTCTTTCAAGAAAACAAAATCAATTAACATGTGTAGCAGTAGTGCATGAGAGTGTCCATTTTCCTAAAACTTCACCAATTCACAATTAGCTCTAAACAGATTTTGAGGTCATGAAGCCCAGCACTTGAAATCTAAAATACACAATGTACACAGAGCTTTCCTTTACCTTCATGGGGAGTATTTGACTTACAGTCAAATACAATGGGTATGGGGCAGGAGGAGGTAAAATTTACTATTTGTCCAAGTTGGAAATCAAATAAAGCAGTTTCACAAACTTACGGTCCTTTGGGATGATGTTTTTATAGTCCTAATGAAACACCTAAAAATATATCCTGCAAAAAGTGAGGATTTCCAATGCCAGGTGAGTGTCAGTCTCCTGAGGAAGCATCTGTAAGTGACAGATTCCCAGGCCTTTTCAACGACCTGCTGATTGAGACCCTCCGGGGTTCATTAGCTGATTATACTGTGGCTCTATTTATTTGTTGTTATCCCCAAGAACCCGACAGGCAGTGCTAAACTCGGAATTGACAGACAAATTTGCAGCTATAAAATTGTTATCCAAACCAAGCCATTTCAAGGTAATAAGAGATAATCTCTACAGTGAAAAACTGATAATGACGGGCCTTAGAGAACCAAAGGGCTCTGGCAGGCACATGAGGGAAAGCAGCAAATAGATCCGCAGCCACGTGATGTTGAGTTTGGAATCATTTGTAAGTAAACAGCCTCTGAGAGCCAGGTGGCAAATGTCTTTCCAGTGGTCTCAGTCTCAGCACATTTGACCTGGGCTGTGTATATGTACTGTACATGCCAAGAAACAGGGGTCACCAAATGGCAGGGATGGCTACAAAGCCGAGACTGCTCATTGCTTTTACTGGAGAAGGCTGATAGCAATTTCCAATAAGGAAACAAGCAATCAACATTTCTTATTTACAAAGCAGTATGTATGGTAAAAATACAGAAAATTCAGAAAGCACAGATAACATAAAATTCATTTATGATACCAGTACTTCATGGTGATAACTATTAACATTTTTATTTATGTACCAATTGGATCATAGTTTTTCAGGCCAATTATTATGGGGAAAACTATTATTATTACTAAGGGGAAAAAATGAGGAGGAATACATTAACTGAAAACAGATATATAAACGCTGTCTTATAAAGTTTACTAAGAAGAATACAGACAGTCCCTTCCCTGGATATTCGGCTTGGCAAGCTTAATTGCAAATTACATAATGAAATGATCAAGGATAGGAGGCCTGGACATTGGATTCCATTAACTGTGGTCAAGTTATGTCACTACTTTTTACCATAGGTTCAGCTGTCTGAAAAGGGTGATGATAGTTCAGCCTTCTACAGATTAAGCTCAGGAAATATTAACTGTTGGGTAGTACTGTGTTATTGTGTTCATGAACTTTGCCTAACATTTAGACTTTTCACAACATGCAATTTGTGAAATGCATCTAAATCACAAAGTTGGTTACAATGTAAGTTTTTGCAAGCAAATATTTTCCCATTGACATTAGTGTTAAGCCCTGAAAACTTGATTCCATGGGTTGAGTTGAATACCAGAAAGGCTAAATTAAAATTGGAAGCAACTCAGAAACTTAACTTAACCTAGAACCAAAAGATCTATTCCCCAGCAGCACTTTAGCAAGGGCATTCTGCAGATTTTCTTACTAGGTTAGTATTTCTCTATGAATTGAAAACTGGATTCCAGAGTCATTCTCTAAATCCCTGGGTCCACTGGAATTCTACATAGAGCTAAAAATTCAAGTTATATTCCTCCATTTGGATGATTTCAAGTTATAATCCTCCTCATCAGTAAGGTTGGAGGTGACTTAAATTGAGCATTAGGTATCAAATCAGGGATGTTTAATTTTTCTCTTTAAAAGTTTGAACATTTTTCTTTGAGATAACATATTTTTCATAACTCAAACATGAAAATAGATTTCATATTCAGAATATAAATGCACTATGTTTTAAAGCAGTATTTTGGTTATTTCATTCAACAAAGCTATTTGAAGAAGATGGTCCAGAAGATTGGAGATATATTCCAATTCAGTTCATGGATATGTTGAGATGTATTTTATCAGCCTGTTTTGTTCATGAAGACCTCTTATGAAAATCCTGTGCATAAGAAAGAGATACGTCTGAGTTTTTAGGCATTTTCTTCACTTATCATGGTGCATGGGCAGCAGATTTGCTGATGGCAGACCTGCAGGGCTGTGTCACTAGTCTATGTCTGCAGCAGGGTATGGACCCATTGAGTCACTGCTGAAGATAACCTTATCAGTGGGCATCACTGAACAGGCCATTGTTGGCTTTGAAATGTATTGCTATTGACAATATGTAGGAAAAATTTTATTTAATCATGTAATTGAAATTTTCGATAGTGGTTAAGAATTGACCATTGATAATGAACATGAATTTTATAAAACCTGGCAAGATTAACTACCAGCCTCTTAGGACTTATTAATATTTTCTCCTTATAATGTTCTTTATTTTATGATCTCTGAGCTTTAACAAACTTTGAATCACTAAAAGGAATGAATGATTGCTATTTTCTTTTTTGACTCTTTATAAAAACAAAACAAAACAGAACATGGACTTTATTTAAGGATTTTCAAGGTCTAACCTGGTAGAGTTGTAACAATTTACTTATAAGAGTCTTTGTCATACGGGAGTTACCTATTCTAAACCCCATATTCTTAGAGCCAGCATTGGATTTTCTGCTATCACTTGATTATAATACAAGCAAGAATAATTGTTGATTATAAATGCAGATCCTTGAGCCTGATCATCACTGCTCAAACTATCTCTATGAGGTTGTCTCAGACATGGATATTTGTAAAAATTTTCTAAAATACGTAAGCATAAAAGTGATTATGCAAACAAACAAAATCCAGTTGGCAGGTCACAAACTTACTAATCCTATTATATGATTTTACCATAAAATAAGTGCTATAGCTGACTGGGAAACAATAATTCTGGTTTTAAAATAAAGACATGCCTCTTACTCCCACCACTATTTTTCACATCTGTGCAGAATGCTCCCAGTTCTGCTTTCGCCTCTCTTTCATTTCCTCAGCCATTTATTCTACCACACATCCACCATCAGGAGTTAGTAGAAAGCTCTAAGCACTCCCCTGCTACCTTGGGACCATCTTTCTTCTACTCTCAAAATCCATTATTTTGAGACTCAGAACTCCCAACCATCTCACTTTCTTTGTTGCCAATTCCTGACATCATTATCCCTCCATAGCTACTAGGGTCTCTGGAGCCTAGCTCATGATCTTTTCTCCATTCCAACTCTTCATTCATTTACTCAAATATATCCTGAGTATACCTATGTGAGATGTGCCGTATGAAGTGCAATGGACACATAACTCAGCCAAAAAATGTCCCTATTTTCATGGAGCTTATATTGCAGTGTTAGGAAATAGAGGAAAGTGATTCAGTCTTAAACAAATAAATATATAACTAAATCTCTAACATGGCAGGTGGTGGCATAAAGTAAAATACAAACCAACTAAGAAGATAGTGAATGATGAGGTCATGCAGGGATGGGCAGAGAGGTCTACCTGAAGAGGGAACATTTGGATATTGTGTCAGGTGTGTGAGCAAGCTGACAGATGACTGGAGTAAGGCCCTGAGGTGAGACTATGTTTATCACATTTGAAACATATGCTGGAGAGAACCAAGTGAGTGAAAACGTGGTAGGAGATGGGGGTCAGAGAACTAGGTGAAACTAAATTATGACTAACCTTACAGACAATGGTCAGTCATTCAATATTATTTGAAAGAGATGGGAAGTCACGGGAGGATGTAGCACAAGAAAATCTCAATCTGGGGACCAGCAGTTTGCGTAATGGCTATGTCACTGAATTCCCATGTAGTCAACTGCAGTTTGCATCCTGGACCAGGTGGCTTAAAACTCACGCCGGGCGCATGTGCGTGCGTGCCCAAGATCCCAAGAGGAGAATGGAGGAGAAGGGATTGCAGCGTGGCCATCCCCTCTGGGGGGTGATTTCTCGCCTTCTGTCTCTCTGTCTTTCTCTGTCTGGCTGGCAAGCACAAGCGCCCTATAGCGAAAACCTCTCAAAAAAAAAAAAAAAAGAAAGAAAGAAAAAAAGAAAATCTCGATCTGACTTAGGTTTTCAAGTGATCACTCAGACTGCTCTATAAAAAAAGACCTATATGATGGTCAAGGGAAGAAACAGGGAGACCAGTTAGAAAATGACAGCAATAGGAACTAGCAGGTGGTGTAATGATTACATCACTGAACTCCCACATAGTCGATTGTGGTTCGAGTCCTGGACCCGGCAGCTTAAAACTCACAATGGGCACGTGTGCGTGCATGCCCAAAATCCCACGAGGAGAATGGAGGGGAAGCAACTGTGGCATGGCCAACCCTCGTCGGGGCGGGGGGTGATTTCTTACTTTCTGTCTTCTTGGAGAGCACATGCAACCTATAGCAAAAATCTTTCAAGAAACAAAGAAACAAAGAAAGAAAAAAAGAAGGAAGAAAGGAAGAAAACGAAGAAAGAAAAAGAAAGTAATAGAAGAGTTGAGAAATGATGATGGCTTAAACCAGGGTGGCAGGGGAGAGTGCAGTAAGCAGTGATCAGATTTTAGGTACATCCAGAAGGGAGAAACAACAGGATTTGTTGACGATTTGGAAACAGGACATGAGAGAGCAAGAGGAGTGACGGCTGATTCTAAGGCTTTGGCACTTATCAAATGAAAGGATGAAGCTGTCATTCATTGATACTGCGAAGACTGAGAAAGAGCAGATTTGAGAGGAAAATTAAGAGTTCAGCTCTTGGGCCAGCCCCATGGCCTGTAATTAAGAGAGTCAGATCCTACATGGCCAACCGTGGTTCGAATCCTGGTCCCAGCAGCTTAAAAAACACACTGGCTACATGTGTACATGTGTGACCAAAATCCTGACGGAATGGAGAAATGGAGGAGAAGGAATTGTGGCATGACCACATCCCATTGAGGGTCATTTTCACTTTCTCTCTGTCTCTCTGGGAATAAAAAAAAAAAAAAAAAAAAAAAAAGAGTTCAAGGCCAGGCCAGGTGGAGATGTGGTGGTAAACGTGGCCGGATGCCACATGGCTGTCTAAATGGTTTGAGACTCATGAGCAGAGACTCTTGCCCCAGAGGAGAATGAAAGAAAAGGGATTCATGACATGGCCATCCCCCAGAGGGTATTCTCTCACTTTCTTTCTCCCTCTTTCTCTCTGGCAAGTGCACATGCCCCATAGAAAAATTTAAAGAGAAAGAAAGATTTCAGCTTTGGACATATTAAGTTCAAGAAGTCTTCTTTTTTTATTTTTTATTTATTTATTTTTTTGAGAGGTTTTCGCTATAGGGCACGTGCACTTGCCAGACAGACAGACAGAGACAGAGAGACAGAAAGAGAGAAATCACCCCCCCCAGGGAGGATGGTCACGCCGCAATCCCTTCTCCTCCATTCTCCTCTCGGGATCTTGGGCACGCACACACACGCGCCTGGCGTGAGTTTTAAGCCACTGGGTCCGGGACACAAACCGCAGTCGACTACGTGGGAGTCCAGCGACATAGCCATTACGCTAACTGCTGGTTCCCCTTCTTTTTTTATTTTTAATTTTTATTTTAGGAGAGTTTTTGCTGTTGGGTGCGTGCACTCACCAGAGAGACAGAAAATAAGAAATCACTCCCAGTGGGGATGCCATGCCACAATCCCTTTTCCTCCATTCTCCTCTCAGGATTTTAGGTACTCATACCCATGCACCCAGCCTGAGTTTAAGCCACCAGGTCTGGGACTTGAACTGCAACCAGCCATGTAGAATCTGCTGGTCCCTATAGAGGTCTTCTTAACACTCTAGTGGAGATCACCCTACATAAGATGGGTATTACTGGGACTAACCTACTGATTCAGGACCAGGGTTCACAAATTCAAATATTTTCAGGAGCCAGGTAGTCAACATAAGGAACTGTTAGGA
>NW_006159816.1:4890632-4891579 GCF_000334495.1 Tupaia belangeri chinensis
TCAGCAGGCAGTGTGGCAGTTAAGGTGCTGGGCTCCCACATAGCTGACTGTGGTTTGAGACCGAGACCTGACTCCTTGAGAATCACACCAGGCATGTGTACATGTGTGCCCGAAATCTCACAAGGAGAATGGAGAAGAGAATGTGGAATGGACATCACCCCAGGGGGTGATTTCTCACCTGCCCTCTCTCTGTCTCTCTGTGGTGAGTGCACATACCCTATAGCAAAAACCCTGAAATAATCGATGAAAAGAACAAGGGAGGACTATGGCCCACTGAAGAGGAAAGGCCTTATCTACACTGGAAGCCACCACTGAGCCTAGTCTGGTGTTCCCAGTAGAAAGCTTGGCTCAATGTCCCTGAGTCTTCTAATTAGAAAATTCAGATTTTTGACAACCAAATCTTGGAGAAAAAAAAGTTTCACACTAGATTCTGAAAGTGCTTGCTTAAATACTATTCTCCCTTCAGAACTCACCAGTGTCCTTAACTTACTAATGTACTTTGCAAAAACAATTTTTTTTGTTTAATATTTCTCTAACTTACTTGATAGTAGGACTGTCTTTTCATATAACTTCTGAAGGGGTGAGCATTCCTTGGCATATATTTCAAGGAATGCTCGTTTATTGATAAGTTCTAAATGTCTAATCAAACTCTTTGTTTTCCCTTTTAAAGTTTAGGGCATATACATTTATGGCAACTTATGGGTCATGGTTAATCTCACACACACTCACACACACACTCACACACACACCATTTTGTTAGATGTTCTAACATCTCAGATCAGACTTGAACGAAATGTAAATGCAATAATTATTAGGGTCTTCTAAACTTGTTACATATGAAGTGGGGTCTTGACCCTGTCACTGGTGAAGTGAAGTCACAGGGGCACTGAGTCCCTCCACCTCCCAGCTCCTCTCGGCACCACCTTGTCGTGCTCAATAACTTAGTG
>NW_006159816.1:4891610-4913661 GCF_000334495.1 Tupaia belangeri chinensis
GAGCGTTATTACCAGGCACAGATGTTCTTTATTTTGTTTACCCATGAGGAAGGACGAAGAGAGAGAACAAATAAGTCTGGGATATAAACTTTGGAATAAAAAGGCAAAACTAATATTGTTGCAAGCTTTTAAAAATATTCTCCAGGATATATTAAGACATTTGAGGAGAAAGGCTTGTCACTGAAGAATCAGAGGATGTACTCTGTATAAAAAAACTCGTGCTACAGCTGAGAAGGTCAGTACACACACAGATAAACAATATTAAAGTGTCAAATACTGTCAAACAGTTCTATAAAAGTTCAGAGAAGGTAAGGTAAGGTTGGTGTGGCCAGTAATAGTGTCACGTGAGTGTTTTTGATTAAGGAGGCATGAGGCTGAGAGGAGGACATGGGAATTCCATGCAGGGAACATGGGCAGTTTTAGGACCCTTGAGCAGGGAAGACTGTACAGGCTGGAAGGAAACTGAGGTATGAGGATAGACTGGAGCATCCCAGATACTAAGGAATCTGGTCTTGTTATGGAAGTAACAGTCTTCGATGGGTTTTGAGCACGAATCTGCCCTAGTCAGGAAATCTGAAATGGTGAGGCCATGAAGGAGATGACAAGCAAGCACACTCTGTAAGACCTTAGGTATAAGTAATGCAAGTCTGGGGTAGGGAGCTGACAGTGGGGACAGAGGAAATTGTGATTCTGAAGAAGGACGTGATCAACAGAAATTAACTGACTGAGGGGGAAGAAGCAAAGGAGAAAGGCCTGGCACAGACCCTGGGTCTCTGAGAGAATGGTTATACTCATAGCAAATAGGGATGGAAGGCAGTAGTACTTAGATGTACAACTGTTCGTTAGCATTTGGCACGAGAACTTGGGGAAGGACAGGCAAATTACGTGCATTGAGATACCACTGTGGGGGCCAGCAAGTGGCATGGTGGTTAAGGTACTGGACTCCCACCAGGCTGATGGCAGTGTGAGTCCTAGACCTGGTGGCTTGTTTTCTCACTCTCTCTCTCTCTGTCTGGTAAGTGTGTGTACTCTGCAGCAAAATAACTATGATGACAAAATAAAAATTAAATAATTACTTTTTTTTTCTTTTTTTGTACAGGTTTTTTGGCTATAGGGTGCGTGCGCTCGCCAGACAGACAGAAAGAGACAGAGAGACAAAGAGCAAGAAATCACCCCCTGGGGGGATGGCCACACCACAATCCCTTCTCCTCTATTCTCCTCTCGGGATCTTGGGCACTCACACACACGCACCAAGCGTGAGTTTAAGCCACCAGGTCCAGGTCTCGAACCATGGTCGACAACATGGGAGTCCAGCAACATAGCCATTATGCTAACTGCTGGTCCCAAAATTAAACAATTATTTTTTTTTAAAAAAGACATGCCACTGCATATTCTTAGCAATGTGGCAGTCAGAGTCAGGTGTATCTACAGAAAATGATGTTCTCAGCAGTGTGGAACTCCTTCGCATCTATGACTAACTTAGAGCTGGGGTTTGCAATTTGGCATTATGTATATATGCCATTCAAATAAAAAGAATAGATAAGATTCAAGGAAGACTAATTTATCACATTCTGTGTACCTCATCACTATGAAAACAGTTATTACAAAAATATATATGCATATATAAATACTGTATCATGTGACGCCACAACACAGGATCACTCCAAATTTCTGAGTTCTGTAAGTTAATTCTGAGTTTTAGGAGGTGACTGAGATAGGGAAGGAAAAACAGAATTACAATTTTTCTTTCTTATTCTTCTCTTGAGGGAGATGGACAGATGCAAAACAGGAGTCAGGAACCAGAGGAGAAAGTGTTTGGGAAATTTCCCACCTGCTGAGATAAATAAGAATGAAAACAAACTTTTTCTGTACAGAATAATAACCATTTGTGTAAGGTCCCTTACTTTTTTAGAATTCATTTTCAACTTAATGACATGCTACTTTCATTCCCATTTAATTTCATTTCATTTGTAAAACTTTGCATTTGCAAGCCAGTTAGAAGCACATCCCCCTTCACGCTCTCTCAAAGACTAGGTTTTGGTTTTCCCCAGTGGTTTGTGTACTGCCTCTGGAGCTTCCCTGCAATAGGCAATCAACAATTCTCCAGGGTGAGCTGGGTCAATTCCTTCCTTCCCCCAGCAGTCAGGTAGTCAGTCCATGCTTCTTAAAGTGAATCTCAGTTTAAATAACTAAGTATAAATACTGGGAAGCCTGCAAGACTTCCCTTAGGCATTCTGCCCCTCCCTGTAGTCTGCATTCTAAAAAGAAAAAAAAAAAAAAGAAAGAAAAAAATGGTTTTAAATAACACAAAAGCAAGGGTAGGTCTTCCTGATGTTATGTGTATACCTACAGAAAATTATGTTTTCCTGTGGAATAAATTAAATGTCAGAATTAGGTAGCAAACACGTCCTATTCGAATGGCAGTATATCTGCATAAAATAACAAACTGCTTTATGCTCTTACCTGCCTGCCCTCCCTTTGGGAGGATGTTGACGAGGAGGCACTTCTGTGGGTTGGAGTGGCTGTTTTATGAGCAGGGGATATGCCCTTCTCGTCTGCACTCATCGCTGCAGTTAGTCTAGTTACGTGCACCCAAGACCATCCCAATCTTCTTTAAGACTCACAGTCAAAGAAGCAGATGATTTTTTAGCTGCGTTCCATTTCATGAATCAGGCGTGACTACGTAAGAGCAGGCAACGACCAGGGGGTGGGGCTGGGGGGCACAAATCACCTAAAAGCAAAAGAAACAAAAAAGCTTCATGTAAGTAATTTACAAATTTACATCATTATGCCACAATGATTAATGTTAACTTGCATTAGTGAGCTAAAGAACTCTGACATAGTAGTGTTTCTTCCTCCAGATGTTAAAAAGGGGGATAAAAGTGACACTTTGTAACAAGTCTGTCAACAAGGAAAATAAAAAGAAACTATATGCTATAGTCATATTCTTCCCTTACAATCTCTGTTTTAAAGCAGATTACAATGCTATATTTTGGGTCCTAATGCCAAAATATATCAACTCCTTACCAAGAAAGTTAATTTCCCTTCCTGAATGGATTATAATAAGAGCTCAGTCCACGTTTGTCTTCAGTTTAGTTCAGCCATGTCATCACACGGTGGTTAAATCCGACACAAAGGAGGCAGTTACAGAAGGGTGAAGGCATCTTGTCAAGCTGTGCCCCAGCATTTGTGAAGGAACCAGGAAAACACACACCCTCAGTTACATGTTTCTGTAAACCACAGCATGTCTACAGGTGACCCTCAGCAATCACCAGCTTCCAAGCATCTATAGATTGACAGGCACAGGTGGAAACAGCGCCACTTGAGCTGCTTCACTTACCTACAGCCAAGAGACACTTCATCAATGTTTTTTACTTTTTTTTTTTTTGGAGAGGTTTTTGCTATAGGGTGCACATGCTCACCAGATAGACAGAGAGAGACCATCCCCATCCTAGGGGGGATGGCCACGCCGCAATCCCTTCTCCGTTCTCCTCTCGGGATCTTGGGCATGGCGTGAGTTTAAGCTACCAGGTCTGGGACTCGAACTGCAGTCAACTATGTGAGAGTCCAGCGATGTAGCCATTATGCCACCTGCTGGTCATTAAATAATGTTTTTTTTTTAGAGGTTATTTTGCTATAGGGCGTGTGTGCTTGCCAGACAGAGAGAGATAGAGAGATAGAAAGTGAGAAATCACCCCCCAGGGGGGATGGCCACGCCGCAATCCCCTCTCCTCCATTCTCCTCTGAGGACTTTGGGCACACATGCACACTCGCCCGGCATGAGTTCAAGCCACTGGGTCCAGGACTCAAACCGCTGTCGACTACATGGGAGTTCAGCGACATAGCCATTACACTAACTGCTGGTCTCCTATCAATGTTTTTTAGTTGGATTCATGAAAGGAAGGTTTATATTATTAATACTAAAGTTAACTGTGTGTCAGAAAGAAGCACTGTTAAATTGGGCTTGACTCCAACATAAGCACACTATTCTTTTTTTTTTGTATTAAAGGTAAGACAAAAAAGCTTAACCACCTGTGACCACAATGACAGACCACTAAGGCAAACTTTATCCTCTTCTAAGAGGGAGGGCGGCCAAGTTCAAGCCACATCTATGGTAATCCTCCTTGAAGGAAGCACAGAACACTCATGTAGGTTTATTTGCATAGGTTAGAAGATAAAGTTGCTGGCAATAAACAGACATCAATTTTTAGAGCAAAGAAAAGCGAGACCAGAGTGAGAGACGACGAGTTAAATAATCAAAAAGAGATGGAAGATGTACGGACATGTGAAGACAAATGGTGAGGGAAACTGACACATGTAGAAATCAGAGCAGAGATCTGAAGGATGAGTTAACCTGCAAGCTGGCTGTCCAGCAGGGCATGATCGAGGAACTAGTGCGGTCACAGGCAGTAACGTGCAAACAAAGCAAGGCAAATACTGGTCCCTACAGGCCCTGTACGCCATGTCGGCTACTATAGTTTAAATTGTCCCCTCAGAAGCATGTGCTGGAAACTTAATCCTCAAAGCAATAGTATTGAGAGGGGTCTGATGGGATAATCACTATTAAAAGGACTAGTGGGGAGTCCAGCAGGTGGCATTTTCTTTAAGGTGCTGGACTCCCATATGGCCAACAGCAGTTCGAGTCCTAGACCTAGCAGATTGAAAATCACACCAGTTGTGCGTACGTGTGCATGCCCAGCATCCCAAGAGCAGTTTGGCAGAGAAGGGATTATGGTGACCATTCCCCTGAGGGGCGTGATTTCTCAGTTTCCCTCTCTCTGTCACACTCTGGTGAGCACATATACCCTATGGTAAAACCTAAAAACAAACAAAAAGGACTAGTGGGAGTTGGCTTTCTCTTGTTTCTCTGAGATGTGAGAACACACTATTGCTCCATTCTGGATGGTGCAGCATTCAAGATGCCATCTCGGAAGCAGAGAGACTGGGTCCTGACCTTCCAGCACCTTAATGTGAACTTCTGAGTTTCCAAGACTCTGAGAAAGACATTTGTGTGCTTTATGAATTACCCAGTCTCGGGTATTCAGCAGCATAGAAAGACTAAGACATTGGCATTTTGATTTTTATCATAAATGTAGGAAGTTATAAAGGGGTGTGGCACAACCAAATTTGTGTCTCCAATAGGTTATTTGGTCTCCGTAAGGAGAATTGAATCGTGAAAGTAAGAAAGAGGAGGGAGGCCCGATCAAGGAACAAGAGACATCAGGCTCCAGTGGTGGCTGGAACTCTTAACAGCATGTCCTGTTCGTTGTGACTGGGAGTGGAGGAGATAGGAAGGCAGGCATTCTGAGTAAGAAGTGATCGAAAGAAATTAAGGGTTGACGGAAAGGTCCTAAGAACGGCTGCAGGCATGCTGAGTCTGAGGGATCACAGAGGCACTCAAATGGAGACGAACAGTTGGAAATGGAGGTCAGGGAAACTGAAGCTGGAGACATGTCTAATTGATTACTTAACAACACAAATGTAACGAGTGATTTATGTGTAGACCATGTAAATTCTGCATGTTCAATAAATTAAATTTTGTGTAGGCCTATAGATACATAGATGTAACTTTGTTATATGTACTCACCAGAGAGAGAGAGAAAGACAGAAAGTAAGAAAGCACCCAGCAGGGGAGATGGCCACACCTCAGTCTCTTCTCCTCCATTCTCCTCTTGAGATTTTGGACATGCCGGCATATGTGCCCAGTGTGTTTTTCAAACCTCCGAGTCTGGGACTTGAACCACATAATCAGTCATGTAGGACTCAGCTGCCTTAATCTTCATACGAGTGGCTGGCCATAGAGATATTTTTTTCAATCCGCAACACTATATTAAAAGATAATGTGATCCTAGACCAGCAGTTGGTGTAATAGCTATGTCGCTGGACTCCCATGTAGTCGACCAAGGTTCGAGTCCCGGACATGGTGGTTTACTCACGTCAGATGTGTGAGCGTGTGTCCCCAGGATCCCGAGAAGAGAATGGAGGAAAAGGGATTTTAGAGTGGCCAAGCCCCCTCGGGAGGTGATTTCTCGCTTTCTGTCTCTCTGCCTCTCTCTCCTTCTGGGGAGCCTATGTGCCCTATAGCAAAAACCTCTCAAAAAAAAAAGATAATATGATCCTGAATGAGTTAATTGGGATGTTAATGGTTACCTGGATATAGAAACTTTTAGAAAAAACAATCCCAATAATGAAAAGAGGATTTTTAGAGACCAGCATATGACCTAATAGTTACATCACTGAACTCCCACTTAGTAAAATGCAGTTTGGGTCCTGAACCTGGAGGCTTGAAACTCATGCTGGGCATGTTTGTGTGTGCCCAAAATCCCAAGAGGAGAATGGAGGAGAAAGGATTGTGGCATGGCCATACCCCCCCCTAACTCCCACCCCCACCCCAGAAAGATGATTCCTCACTTTCTGTCTCTCTGTCAAGTGCACGCACCCTATAGCAAAAATTTCTCCTTAAAAAAAATAATAAACTGGAAAAAGTTGGACATTTTAATTTAATTTAATTTTTTTGAAATTTTTACTATAGGGTGTGTATGCTCACCAGAGAGACAGAGACAGTCAGAGAGACAGAAAGAGAGAAATCAACCCCTCCACCCCCAGAGGGGATGGCCACATGCCTCAATCCCTTCTCCTCCATTCTCTTCTTGGGATCTTGGGCATACACACACATGTGCTGGCATGAGTTTAAGCTGCAGGGTCTGGGACTCTAACTGTGGTCGACTACGAGGGAGTCCAGTGACATAACCATTATGCCATCTGCTGGTCCCAAAATTGGACATTTTTTTCCCCAAAATTGGACATTTTAATGAACAGAACAGAATAGAAGTTTTTCCTGTCATCACAGGAAAAAATAGAAGCTACTTACTCAAAAGACTTTAAAACTTGCTCTTGACACAAAACTAGTGAGTGTGAGTAAAGTTTCTGAAGCCGAGCTCTGGTGCCAGCAAACAGAAAGCAAGAACACTGCTCAGATCTTTTATTTGAAGTACTTTGCTTTCTGGTCCAAGATGTTTACAAGAAGATGCTGACACTTGAGCCAAAGGAATAGAGGTTTTGTGATGTGTTCAAGGGCCCTCAAGGGATGAGGTTGAAACAGTCCAACTCATTAGACTGTTATCCATTTGGAAGTAAATTTATTCCAAGTTACGCTTCCTCTGCTGGACTTTGTTCCTTTTTCTTTTTCTGTTAACTCTCCAAGTGCAGTTTCCTCATTTACACCAATGCTAACACTTTGATTTTCAGGTTATCTTGCTTATGAGGAACGGGCAATATTATGGTTGAATTATAATTATGAATATGTAAAAAAGTAACAAAATAAAGAAAAGGTGAGAATTTAATTCATTCCTCATTGACTTTGAGGTAATTGTTTTTATTAATATTTTTGTTTTTTTGGTTATAAAAACAGTTTCAGGTTTCTAATGTAAAGTTGAATGAGATGACCTTTAAATATTTGATCACCTGTTTTATTTCAAAATGTATTAAAAAAAATAAATCCAAATGCTGTTAGAAGGTTGCACCTACTTATTCCTGATTCCTAGTGTATGGAAATTGCTGTGACATTTAAAAATACTTATTTCTATCAAAGCACATTTTCAGAAATCACCTAAACAACATTCTAAACCAAAGAAAGGCCATGTATTTTAAAGTCAATATCAACATAATTATAATACTCAATGAGAAGAGTATTGTTGCTGAAAATAACACCAATATGAGCTGAACATGTAATTTTTCTGTCTCCCTTTTTCCTTCATCTCAGTGGGAACACTGCAAGTATCGCTAAGTGTTGTAATATTAGCATTCACACTGAGTGGCATAAAATTCAGATTTATGACCGAGGGACCTAATTAAAACAAAAGGCAGTAGGGGAGACTTCTAGAACTTGTTGTTCATTGGCATCACAAACTGTATGTGTCCAGAAAAACATCTGAAACTTGGGACTATTTAACCCAGGCTCAGTTGTGACATGGTCACAAATAAGTGCCAAATCACAGGGGTTAACAAGTAAGGTCTATTTCTTGCTCATTTAACTATCCTTCAGGTAAGCTGCAACCTACTCTGAGTCTTCCCTGTTCCAGGCTTTAGAAGCAGCCCAGTCACCCCTGAGAGAGAGGGAAAGGAGTCACGTAATTGTAGAGAATTACACTTGGGATAACAGAGCGTGGGATAATTCTTTTTACACTTTTTGTTTATAGGTGGCTCTTCTCACCTCTACCAATAATTGATTGACCAGAGAAAGTCACAGGCCAAGCTGAGTGTGCGATACATGAAACCATGGTCCTCCCAGCAGGAGACGCAATCAATACCTGGACAAATAAAACTTATTATAAAATTTATTAGAAAATAATAAAATTATAGATGAAAAATATTTAACTTGGCTCTAGTTTCATCACCTATAGATAATCCCTGTTAATACTTTTTGGTTCTATTTTAACTAAAGTAGGAGAATAATATTCATACTACCTACAATATACTTTTTACATTTTTTTTTTAGGTTTTTGCCATAGGATAGGCATGCTTGCTGGAGAGAGACACAGAGAGAGGACAGCAAAAAAGAAAGAGAGAAATCACCCTTGAGGGGGTGGGGGAGTGGCTGGCCATGACACAATCCCTTCTCCTCCATTCTCCTCTCAGAATTTTTGGCATGCACGCACACGTGGCTGTGCCTGGTATGATTTTCAAGCCACTGAATCTGGGACTCAGACTACAGTCAGCCATGCGGAAGTCCAGTGTCTTAGCCACCATGCTACCTGCTGGCCCAGATATGCTCTTTATCAATCAATAATACATCACAAATAGCCTTCTTTGTGAACGAAATATTAACAACACTATTCTTCATCACTATAGATAAAAGGCCGCCACACAGATATACCACAATACATTAACCATCCTTCTCTGGGGACATTTAGGTTGTATTCAATATATTTTGAAACAATGGGATTTATTGATACACAAAAAAAGGTTCAAAAGGATTACATAATTACTTTTTTTTTTTTTTAATTTGTCAGAGGAAGCATGTGTTCTCCAGCTAAAGACAGAGAGAGAAACGGAAAAAGCACTCCCTGTGGCCACATCAGAACCCCTTCTCCTCCATTTCTCCTGTTGAGATTTTGGGCACACATGCACGTGCGCTGCGGTCCGGGTCTCACACTGTGCAATTGGGCTCCAGTCACTTTAACCAGCATGCCACCAGCTAGCCCTATAATCACTATGAGAATGAACCTCTTTGTTTCTCTCAATACTTTTTGCTTTATCTGATATCAGCTGTTCACTTTTTGTCTCCAAGTAAATAATAAAGCTCTGTCCATTCTTTCATGTTTAAATTTTCAGTATCATTTTGAACTCTGTGTCCCTCAAGTAGCAACCAGGTTGGGCTGTTTAAAAAAAATCTAATTTTATGGAAGGTTTTCCCATTTCTACTTACTGGTCTGCAGTAACTAATATTTGGCCTAACCTCAGCTCTATCACTATACACTTCATCCTTCTAGCTTTTCTTGGTTTCCTTTAATGTCTTTCAGCCTCCCTCTTATAATCTGCCCTTCACAGTACTGGCTTTTCCATGGTTTTAATTGATTTTTATATTTGCCAGTAATTAGAAAGACATAATTCCACTTTTTTTTAGAATTTTTTACTTTTGGAGAGGGGTGTGTGTACTTGCCAGCCAGACAGAGAGAGACAGAGAGACAGAAAACGAGAGATCACCCCCCAGGGGGGATGGCCATGCCGCAATCCCTTCTCCTCCATTCTCCTCTTGGTATCTTGGGCACACACACACACACACACGCCCAGCGTGAGTTTTAAGCCACCCGGTACAGGATGCAAACTGTGGTTGACTACATAGGAGTCCAGCGACATAGCCATTACACTAACTGCTGGTTCCAAGAATTATTTTTTAAATTTTATTTATTATTATTTTTAAATTTTCTATAGGGTATGTGCATTCAGGAGAGAGCGAGGGATAGAAAAGGAAAGTGAGAAAGCAAGCTGCTAGGTCCAGGACTTGCAAGCCAAGTGGGAACCATCACGCCAACTGCTAGCCCCTGTAATTCCACTTGTAAAGTTATGTTTATGTTTCCATTTAATTTTCTCTAAATCATACTGGAACTTTTGGTGTGTAAGTGACAGAGTCAAGAGTAAAATGGTATCTTTTGGGTCTGATCCTATAATATAAGCCCTCTCCCCTCCAATCACTTAAGTTTTTTTCACCTAGTCCTTTTCTCTGTCCACGTGACTTAATCTGGAGTTTTAGAGAAGTACACTTGACATTTAATGCACTACAGAGGAGTTGCTACCCCTTTCTGTATTGAAGCTAACCAGGATCTCAAAGGGTGAGGATGAACTATAAGAAAAGCAAAGCCTTTAAGACGGTAAGAAAAGAAGTCTTGTTTTTTCACTAGTAAAGTTAAGGAGTATCATGATCAAACTCTGTTGAGGTTTTCCTCAATTCAACACAGAGCTTTCATAAAATTACAATCTAGTCCTCTCTAATTTTGGAATTCAATTCCAAGTTAGTGTTTTGGTTATGAGTAGCTTGTCTTTTTCTAGCGTTTGCTTGACTATTTAGAGAGGTTTTGGGGGAAGCACATTAGAAAAACCTAGGGACCAGCAGGTGGCGAGGTGGTTGAAGTGCTGGACTCCCACATGGCTAACGGTGGTACAGGTTCCGAACCTGGTGGCTAGCTTTATTGCTTTCCCTTTCTCTCTCTCTCTCTGGTCAAATTAAAACTAATAATAATGTTAACAAATGGAAATAAATAAATATTTTTTTAAAAAAAGAAAGAAAATCCTAGACACAAGCCACGCTTGTACAGCTGGGTGGGATGAATTAGTTTTCTATCAGAATCCTCACCAAAGCTGGGTCAGGTGATGGTGCAGTAGTATCACAACTGGATCCACAGGGGAAAGACCCTGGGTTTGCATTCTGGGCACTCCCTGAGTATACTGGGCACATGTATGTGTGCTATGATCTGGACCAACTGAGAATCGGGGTAGATCATTGTGGGGAATTGACAAGGGACTATGCCTTCCCCTGTGAAAGATAAAATAAAAAAAAAATTTTTTAAATCAGAGAGACCAAAAGGTTGCATGGTCGTTAAGGCACTAGACACTCCTATATGATCAACCACAGTTCGAGTCTTGGGCCTGGTGCCTTGATTTCTCACCCCCCCCCAATCTCTCTCATGAAATTAAAATAAATGAATGAGTAAAATAAATAAATAAATAATTCTTTTTTAAAAAGTTTTAAAAAAAATCACCACCAAAACAATGAATGCCTTTTATAATTATAGTCATTATATACTAATTTTTCCTTAAACAGTTGGGGTAGGGAATCTTTTTCATTTCTAAGCTCATTAACCCACAAATGAGAGAATAAGAAAATTAAGGACTGATTTCAATATGATAAGCTGGAGGGATCAGCAGTTAGCCTAATGGCTATGTCGCTGGATTCCCATGTAGTTGACCACAGTTTGAGTCCTGGACCTAGTGGCTTAAACTCATGCCAGGCACATGCGCATATGAGCCCAAGATCCCGAGAGGAGAATGGAGGAGAAGGGAGTGCAGCATGACCACCCCCCTGGGGGGGTGATTTCTCGCTTGCTGTCTCTCTGTCTCTCTATGTCTTTCTGGAGAGTGCATGTGCCCTATAGCAAAAACCTCTCCAAAAAAAAAAAAAAATAGATAAGCTGGAGACTTCTAAGATGGTGTAATCACTTTCTTAGTAAATGACTAAAAGGCAGGCTCTAACAGGACTAGAAGCAATAATAATAATTAGTACTTACTTCAGGAAATAGTGACTACCAATTGCCACAACATTCAAGGAATATCTGCCAGAGTTACTTCATTCAGGACCAAACCGTGACACTGAAATCAACACACAACTCCCATTCCCAACACAGCAAAGTGGTGTTCAGGAAAAAAGTCTGCCAAATTCTCCTGGCTTCCCCAAATTGGAGAGGCAAGAGGTAAGAGGCGCAGGGAAAAGGCTCGCCGTAGGTCAACAGCTCTGAGATCACCGAGACAGCTTTTTTGGCACAGCATGTGCACAGCCCTGTGTCTCACTAGCTGTTTTCGTTAGTCTTGGTTTCCCATGAGCATCAAGGACTTGCCTCAACTTACCCCTGAAATACAGTCTCCCCCTCCCAAAGCTGACCTTCTGGGCCAGTCATTAACAAGACTAAGGAGGAAAATAGTACACAAAGACAGAAATCCACTGATTGTGACTGACCAAAACTCTACTGCCTTTCCACTTTCCTTAGGTTTTTACTAAGTAAATAGACAAACCTACACCCTTTGTCACCTAGCACACCAGAGTAAATTTTAAGAGACGGATTGGAATGCTATCAAGTATAGTCGGCAAAAATAATCTTTAGACAAAGAACACAGCTTTTATAAAGAATACAAGTAAAGTTGGGGTCAGCAGGTAGCATAGTGGTAAGGCGCTGGACTCCCACACAACTGACAACGGTTTGAGCCCCAGACCTGGTGGCTTGCTTACTCTCTCTCTCGTCAAATGAAAAAGTCACTGGACCCAGTGACTTAAAACTCATGCCAGGCACATGTGTGCCAAGGTCCTGAGAGGAGAATGGAGGAGAAGGAAATGTGGCATGGCCACCCCTCTGAGGGGTGATTTATCGCCTTCTGTCTCTCTGTCTCTGTCTCTCCAGTGAGTACTCCTGCCCTATAGCAAAAATCTCTCTCTCCAAAAAAAAAGGAAAAAAGTAAAGTTAGGAGCTTTTCTTTATGGAAGCTCTGTTATTTGTCCAAAATTTGTGTGTGCCACACATTTTTTGGTCAAAATATTATTTCTGTAAAATAAAATTTACATCTGTGAAAAATTACTCCTCCACAGGAAAGAAAATTACTATATCGTTAATCTATACATACATAGAGGGCTTATTTAGAGTGTTTGTCCTAAAGAAAAAAGTGAGGTAATTAGGGCACAAATGCTTTACATTTTCATAAAACTTTAGAAAAAGAATAGCATTTTTGGTTAAGAGATACGGCAAGTTCAGATAGATTGGGAACTGGTATAGTAAAAAAAATTTAAAGAAAAGAATGATGCTAGCATTTAAATGCAATAATTAAAATGATAATAATGATGTACAAATTATTCTGCAGAAAATCTAATCAGTGATAAAAAGTAAAATTGAGGAAATCATCTTGAAAAAGAAAAAAAAGGCAAGGAGATAAATGGTGAACAGAAGGTGTAATAAATATGAGAACTATATATAGATACTATCTATGTATGATAATAACCCTGAACAACAAGGAAAAAGAAAAATAAATGGGATTTTAAAGAATTCCTGAACATAAAATTTACATCAGAAGAATTCAATATGAAAATTAAAAGAATCACTCTTTTTTTAAATTAATTAATTTAGTTTTTTGAGAGGTTTTTGCTTACAGGGCATGTGCACTTACCAGAGAGACAGAAACAGAGAGACAGAAAGCACGAAATCACCCCCCAGGGGGGATGCTCATGCCGCAATCCCTTCTCCTTCATTCTCTCTCGGGATCTTGGGCACGCACCCACATGCACCTGGCGTGAGTTTAAACCACTGGGCCCAGGACTCAAACCGCGGTTGACTACATGGGAGTTCAGCGACATAGCCATTACGCTAACTGCTGGTCCCCAAAGAATCACTCTTTATTAGGCAAAATTAGTTAAAAGGAATTCAGAATAAGAAAAACCCTAGTGAAATTGCTGAATTAAACTGCATTCTCAGAAACAATCCAATATATCACAAATTAATGAAAAAGTAGAAATTAGAAGGAGTTAATGCTAGAAAATTTCAGAAAATATACTCTCCTAAGTATATCTTTAGTAAAGAAAAAATCAAAACTAATATTGTAGAATATTTGAAAATAGACAAAAGTAAAAACCAAAAGCACTCAATCTTGTGCCTCCTTTTCTTTCTCTATCCTTCCTTCTGATAAAATGGATTCTCCAGTTAGCTCTAAAATGAAAGACTGAAAATAAAATACAAAGAAAATACAATACAATTCTATGAGAACATTTCATATTTTAAAATACAGAGCATAGCTAAAGGTATAATAAAAGAAAAATGCATGGCCCTAATTCTATGCATTACTAAATATGAAAGAATAAAAACAAATGTATTGGGACCAGCAGATGGCATAATGGTTATGTTGCTGGCCTCAGACATAGTTGATCGTGGTTTGAGTCCTGAACCCAACAGCTTAAAACTCATACTGGGGGGAACCAGCAGTTGGTGTAATGGCTACGTCGCTGGACTCCCACGTAGTCGACCGCGGTTCGCATCCCGCACCCAGTGGCTTCAAACTCACGCCGGGCGCGTGTGCGTGTGTGCCCAAGATCCCGAGAGGAGAATGGAGGAGAAGGGACTGTGGCGTGACCATTCCCCCTGGGGGGTGATTTCTCGCTTTCTGTCTCTATGTCTCTCTCTGTCTGTCTGGCAAGCGTACGCGTCCTATAGTGAAAAAACCTCTCCAAAAAATAAACAAAAACAAAAAACCTCACACTGGGTGCATGTGCATGTGTATCCAGAATCCCAAGAGGAGAATGGAGAAGGGACTGCAGCATGGCCAACCCTTCTGGGGGATGATTTCTTGCTTTCTGTCTCTTTGTTTTCCTGGTGAACACATGCATCCTAAAGAAAAATCTCTCTAAATAAATAAATAAATAAATAAATTAAAAAATGTATTAACATTTATAATTTCTGAGATTAGAAAATACAATTTAAGTAAAGTATAAATAAACTTCAAATAATTGAATTGATACATCAAAGGACTATGATCCTAAATTAACAAAACGATTAACAATTATACTAATTAGATCAATGAAAAAATAACCAACCAGGGAACCAGCAGTTAGCATAATGGCTATGTCGCTGGACTCCCACGTAGTCAACCGCGGTTCGCGTCCTGGACCCAGTGGCTTAAAACTCACGCCGGGCGCGTGTGCGTGCGTGCCCAGGATCCCAAGAGGAGAATGGAGGAGAAGGGATTGCGGCGTGACCATCCCCCCTGGGGGATCATTTCTTGCTTTCCGTCTCTATGTCTCTCTCTGTCTGTCTGGCAAGCGCATGCGCCCTATAGCAAAAATCTCTCCAAAAAAAAAAAAAAATCAACCATAAATATATAAGTAAGGTTATAAAAAGAATATATCCAAGGGATGAAAGAAACTAAATTATAAGATCATAGGTTAATAGATTATTAATCTATGATTAATAATTTAAACTGATAGTAGATCAAAGACAAAATATCCTACAATCACTCTGACAGACTTAAAGAACACCATCCATTTTATATCCACTGCCCAACTTTTAAAAACTATAAATATTGGACTATGTGTATTTTAAGTTTATGGCACTTCTGTACATGTAGTTATGTAAACACATACACATTGATCCAGCATCAGGCTTAATAGGAATGGTTTTACTAACATTTCCATTCACATCACCAACAAGATAATCATGCTGGTTACTGCCCTACAACGCTGTTCTGAAAGTGCTAGCCAATGGGTAATGTTACTGTCCCTCTGAAATGCTCAAAAGAGGGGAAAAAGCTTTTAGGAAAGTTACTGGTTACTCAATCCTGGAAATTAAGAAATATCTTTTGCATAAAAGACCTAATTTATAAAAGCCTCCAAAGTAACATTAGACTTACACAGGACCTATACAAATAATCTCTGTTAGTACACAAAGATTACCTATAACAGTTAAAAATTGTTAAATTTTTACCCCAAGTACTTTCCCTGTGCTCAGCACTGTTTCGAGGGCTTTACAAATATTAATTCATATGATTATTTTTACATCAGTATGCGATATTTTCACTTCCCTTTCTTACGAATGTGAAAGCAGGCCCTAAGGGCAAGGTCACCAGCGTGGTAAGTCAAGGATCTAGGCTGAGAGACAGGATGCGGGCTACAGCTTGGGAGCCTAGGCACTCTGGACTGTGCACAGGCATGTTCACTGCAGCACAGCAGGTGACAGAAGCTCAGCCCACATGTGAGCTCAGAGGAGAGTGGTGACTGCATTATGGGACCTCCAGACCATGTTCTGTGTGCAGCCTTCAAACCTGATGGTAGAGGAATGGGATAAAGGTAGGAAAAGGAAGAATGAAAAGGAATCATATTTTTCATCATGTTTAACTATAAATCTGAACTTGTATTTGAATTGACTTTTACTTTGAATTAAATATTTTAAAGCATTTATTAACCACACATTGATACGATTTAATGCAACTGTTATGAAAATCATGACGGGAGTTTAAGAATTTGGCCATATTATTCTGAAGTTTTTCTTAAAATTTAAATGTGTGAGAATACTGAAGAAAATTGTGGGAAAAATTAGAGATGATTATAGTAAGGAATACTATATGAATTATAATTTAATATATGATCCCCTACCATATGATAAAGGTATATGAGAGCTATGCTAGTTAATAGTCATACAAGGTCAGAAAAAAAAGATGGGCCAATGGAACTGAACAGAAATATTAGAAACTAATCTATACATTGGTTTCTAAATTATCAATATGGGTTAAAAAAAATCCATGGGCACTGAAGCTGTAAAACATACTCAATATGATGAGATGTCAGGACACCAGATTTTACTGTGAGCCCATGCCAAGGACAATTTCAAAAAGGCCATTATGATACTATTACTTCATAATTATGCCAGTACTAATTTTCCAAATATTTTGGACCAGCAGATGTCATAGTGGTTATATCACTGGACTCCCATGTAGTTGAATGTGGTTCGAGTCCAGGACCCAGTGACTTGAAGATCAAGCTAGGCACGTGTGTGTGTGTGTGTGTGTGTGTGTGTGTGTGTGTGTGGCCAAGATAACAGGAGAAGAATGGAGGAGAATGCAGTGTGGCCATTCCACCTGGGGGGTGATTTCTCACTTTCCCTGTCACCGTTTCTCTTTCTCTGTCTCCCCCTCCGGCTAATGCACACATTCTAAGCCAAAAACTAAAAAAAAAAAAAAAGTCAAGTACTTTTTAATGTGTTATTTGGTCTCTGACCTTTGTCTATGTGTTTTGAAAGGAAGACTGGGTAACGCCATAAAACATATTTTAATGAGAAAATTAATATTGAGAAGCATGACTCCTGATAGCTGCTAAGAGATACCTATCATCAACAGTACAAAGACTTTTTGGTAACAACAGGAAATAAAAGATTTCACCTGTACTCTGTGACCTTAAGTACCAATCATAAATCCATGGTGAACGTGTACAAAGTCTCACTAAGGAATCAAGTGACTTAAACACCACGTGTTCTGTTCTCTGGAGATACTTCCTTCAAAACAACCACTTCCGTGCTGAGTTGAGTATGCTGATGAGTTAGCTCAGACAAAATTACATAGGCTAAACATGTCCCTGAATTAACTCTCACGCATTGTTGGTAAGAACAGAAAACGATGTAGCTGCTGTGGAAAATGGTGTGGCAGTTCCTCAAAAAATTAAAAACAGAACTATCACATGACTCAGCAATTCTACTTTTAGATATTTGCACAAAAGAACTTACCGCAGAGGTTTGAATAGATATTGTACACCCATGTTCATAGCAGAGTTATTTACTATAATCAAAAGGTGGAAATAATGCAAGTGTCCATCAATGGATCAAAGGATCAATAAAATAAGGTATATTCATAAAGGGATATTATATCATCTTAAAAATGAAGCAAATTCTAAACATGACAATGTGGATAAACCTTAAAGATACTATGCTAAGTGAAACAAGCCAGTTGTGAATGGACAAATACTACATGGTTCTGCTTATACAAAGTCCTTTAGAGTAGTTGAATTTACATAGAGAGAAAGTACAATGGTAGCTATCACAGTCTGTGAGAAGGGGGAAAAGAACAGTGGGTGTTTAATGGATACAGAGCTTGAGTTTGAATGATAAAAACAATTCTGGAGATAGAGGGTTGTGATGGATACAGAGCAATGGGAATGCACACAATGCCACAGAACTGTACTCTCAGGGTTAATTAAATGGTCATTTTTTTCTTTATCCATGATAGAGAGTGTGCATGGGCATCCGAGACTAAGAGACAGGGAGATAGAGTATCCTCTACAGATTCTGTCATGCCGTGATCACCTGCCTCCTGTCCTGACCATCAGATCACATACTCACACACTTGTGAAATTATTTCAGGCTGGCAGAGCTGGGGATTCAAAACCAGGTCCCTACATGGGATCCTGCTTCTCTTGAGAAGCATACCACCAGTGCACCAAATTTGTCACATATACTTTTTTTTCTTTTTTTTTCTTTTCTTTGGAGAGATTTTTGCTATAGGGTGCGTGTGTTCGCCAGACAGACAGAGAGAGACAGAGAGACAGAAAGTGAGAAATCACCCCCCAGGGGGGATGGTCACACAGCAATCCCTTCTCCTTTCTCCTCTTGGGATCTTGGGCACGCACGCACATGCACCCAGTGTGAGTTTTAAGCCACCGGGTCCAGGACAAGAACCACGGTCGACTACGTTGGAATCCAGCGATATAGCCATTACGCTAACTGCTGGTCCTCTGTCACATATACTTTTACCACAGAAAAAATAAGCTCTAGAATTATCAGCTATACTAAGTTATTACATGAGCATTAATTTTATACTATTTTATGGTTAAGTTTCATCTTTTGAAAGAACTCTGCTGACCTATTAGACAAAATTGTCACTACAATCTGTATTACGTCTATACTCACATATATTAGTATACACTCCACTATGTTTATTTGATTGATTCTGCAAGATCCTTGATGGTTGGAACTATGTCAATTTTGTCACTATAGTTCAATGTTATGATGAGCCTCACAAACTACCCAGAATGTTTATTGAGCTTATCATTTTAGTAGATACCCTAAGTTATTCATTATATCTATTAAGTACAGTCAATTATAGTCACAGACTGCCTGTAGACTGCCTCTAATGTCAGTTCTTTAATTTTACTGTATGTACCAAAGATAATTCAAAATAACCCAAATTATGTGCATCCTGGAGTTTACTATTCAGTAGTCCACTAAAGAAAGACTGTACAAAGTTCAACATTTCCCTAGAGAAAAACCTCTTGGTTGTCCTAAAAAAAGACCTCTCAGGCTTCTAATGGTACTCGAGAGGCCTGGGGCATTATTAGGTTCTGTTCTCCCTGGCACTGAGTTGTACATTAGGAACAGTGAATATAAGCAACAACGTTAATTCTTTCAAAACACCCCTAATGGGTTGGCCAGGCTGCACACAATTATGGCACCCACCACCTACCTAAGCTACTGCTATCATATACCTAATTACAGCTATTTCATGGTCAGGAACCTTAAGGTGACTCTTGAAGAACTTGTCATACCCCAGAACAGCAATGTTTCCATAGACTGTTAGCCACATCTCAGGGTGCCCACAATTCTATTCAATACTTGTGTTGGACACCAAGCATGAGTGTTGGCTTCAATTGTTGCTCATTCCCTGTTACAGGAGGAAGAAACAGTGGCATAACTGATTATCTATTGCCAGGGCCCATGATTGGGGCCTTTAGAACTCATTTAATTGGGACATGGTAGTCTTGGCGCTTAACTAGTGGCGAGCCAACTGTGTATATCTCCCTCAGGCTTCCAAGACATCATCTTGGGAACCTAAAATCAGCCACGCTGTGTGTATGCCATGCAAGTCCTTTAAACCGGGGCTACTGTTGTTGTTCTTGAGAGTTGATTATTAAACATTTACCGGTATACCACTTTATACATCTTTTGGTGTTCTATGTTTGTAAACAAAAAAATCTCATGCATTGTGTTGGATTAAAAACCATTCCCAGCTCTGCCATGTCCTAACTATCAAACCTCAGGCAATTAATCTCAGCATGCTTCATTTTCCTCTTCAATAAAACGGGGATAATAATTCTATTTCATGGAGTTGCAGGAAATTAACTGAAATAATCTGTACAAAATGCTTACTATTACCATATATCTTCTTCTAAGCCCATTGTGAGGGAAAACAGCCTGAAGGACACCATATGCTTCCATAAGAACATCAACTTCCTTCATAAGCATGTTCAGGGCATTCAAGTCCCAAGAGTTCCAGTTTTGAGACTGACTTGACCTATAGCAGTGTTTTATTTGAAATCCTTATGAAAAAGGTTTGCTAATTTTCCAACAGAAAATAAAGAATAATTGGGAAAGAGAAATAAGTAACTTCAAAAAACCTACAAAACAGGGACCAGCAGTTAGTGTAATGGCTATGTCACTGGACTCCCATGTAGTTGACCACAGTTCGAGTCCTAGACCTGGTGGCTTAAACTCACACTGGGCACGTGTGCGTGCGTGCCCAAGATCCTGAGAGAAGAATGGAGGAGAAGGGATTGCAGCGTAGCGTAGCCATTCCCCCTGGGGGGTGATATCTTGCTTTCTTTCTCTCTGTCTCTCTCTGTCTTTCTGGCGAGTGCACGCGCCCTATAGCAAAAACCTCTCCAAAATAAGAAAAAAAAAATCCTACAAAACAGAAATTAATACATAACTTTAGATTGTTAAGTGGATTTTGTGGCATATCATTGTTTTAAATATAGCCTACAGGGACCAGCGGGTGGCAAGGTGATTAAGGTGCTGGATCCCTCATGGCCAGGCTACGTGGTTCGAGTCCTGGACCTGGTGGCTGGAAAATCGCAATGGGTATGTGTGTATGCATGCCCAAAATCCCAAGAGGAGAGTAGAGGAGAGAGGACTATGGTGTGACCATCCTCCCCGGGGGGGGTGATTTTTCACTTTCCCTCTCTCTCTCTTTCTCTCTCTGGGGAGTGTGCATGCTCTATATCCAGAAAAGAAATACAGCCTAGGGACCAGCAGTTGGCATAATGGCTATGTCGCTGGACTCCCATGTAGTTGACCACAGTTCGAGTCCTAGACCTGGTGGCTTAAACTCACACTGGGCACGTGTGCGTGCGTGCCCAAGATCCTGAGAGAAGAATGGAGGAGAAGGGATTGTGGCATGGCCATCCCCCCTGTGGGGGTGATTTCTCGCTTTCTGTCTCTGTCGCTCTCTGTCTTTCTGGAGAGCGCACACACCCTATAGCTAAAATGTCTCCAAAAAAAAAAGAAAGAAAGAAAAGAAAGAAAGAAATACAGCCTCACATAAACACAAGTAAGAGCATGATCAAATATAACATTTATTAAGATTAATTTTAAGTCAAAAAAATTGGGATATTGGTATTAAATGAAAGAATGGTGGTCCTGATGGCTTGATAAATCATATTCAAGGTCCAGATAGAGTGTCAGCCTTGTAGTAAATTACGATTAAAGAAATAGACCTTGGGCCAGCAGGTGGCAGTGGTTGGGGAGCAGGAACTCCCACATGGCAGACTGTGGCTTGAGTCCCAGACCTGGAAGCTTGCTTTCTCATTGTCTTCCTCTGGCAAAACTTGTGTGAAAAAATAATCATAAATAAATTAACTAAATAATTCTTTAAAAAAAAGAAGAAATGAACCTCAAAAGGTCTGAGTTCAAGCCTTCCTTTTCCAGTAGATCATGTGATCTTATGTCTTGGTGAAGATACTAGCAGTAAAGACATGTCTGTGCACAACTCAGTCCCTGAGATTTTATGAGAACCAGGAAAGTGGTAGTTTAAAATACATACTCATATGTTGGGTTAAAGCTTGCCAGACTGAATATAGAATCTATTTTATTCCAAAAATGTCACTGAAAACAATGATGAAGGAACACTTTTTTTTTCTTTAAAAAAAGTAAAACGCATGAGAGAGAACAAGAGACAAAAGTAACAGAGCTGGAAATTACATTTTCAAGTGGTAAAATGTCATCTGGGTCATTAGAGTGTCCTGTCATAAAGACTGTGAGAGGAAGCCGATGGCACTCAAAGGAAGATTTAACATGTCACTTGCTATTGAACTAGGATGAAAAAAGCTACATTTCCCTAAACCCCAAGCTTAGAAAATTCCAGGACTAATTGATTACTACTAGGGTTCTAAAAAGTGGTCCCAGGCCTAACATGTCACCTAAGAACTTACTGAAAAGCAGACCCTTTTTTTTTTTTTTTTTTTTTTGAGAGGTTTTTTTGATAGGGC
>NW_006159816.1:4913998-4925586 GCF_000334495.1 Tupaia belangeri chinensis
GCCAGACAGACAGAGAGAGACAGAGAGACAGAAAGCGAGAAATCACCCCCCAGGGGGGGTGGTCACACCGCAATCCATTCTCCTCCATTCTCCTCTCGGGATCTTGGGCATGCACACATACATGCCCGGCGTGAGTTTTAAGTCACCGGGTCCGGGACGCGAACCGCGGTCGACTATATGGGAGTCCAGTAACATAGCCATTACACAAACTGCTGGTTCCTGAAAATGCAGATTCTTGAGCTCGTCCATACATGTGAACCCACATCCCTGAGTGGTACCCAGCAATCTGTGTCTTAGCAAGGCTGTCACTGGGCAACAGGTGTGGTGTTGCAATTAGGCTGCATTCTCTACTGATCTAACACCAACACTAAAAAAATGTGATACGGTATTAGACAAAGATGCATTCTCGTCATAGACCTAGAGCCTTAAAAATAAAGAAACTGGGACCAGCAGATGGCATAACGGTTACATCACTGGATTCCTACATAGCTGACCGTGGTTGGAGTTACAGACCTGGTGGCTTAAAATTCATGCCAAGCATGTGTGCATGTGTGCATCCTGAGAGGAAAACAGAGGAGAAGAAATTGAGATATGGCTATCCCCCCTTGGGGGTGATTTTTCATTTTCTGTCTCTGTCTCTCCAGTGAGCGTACGTGCCCTATAGCAAAAATCGCTCTAAAAAAAGAAAGAAAGAAAAAAAAAAGAAAGAAATTGATTTCTTCTTCAGCCTGGAAGGACGTTGTTGTAGAGGAACAGTAAATACCATGGGTTCCAGGGCTTTGGTGAAACCTCAGGGGTATGGCCTTCTGGCCAAGCGTCTGTGATTTCATATTGTTAGAGCATTTGCTGTATCCCTGAGTGTTGCAACTTTCTGTAGGTTTGCTTTACTACACAGTATCTCCATTTATGAATAAAAAGAAAAAATAAAGCTAAAAGCTCTCTCGTGAACCAGCTAGAATGGACTTTTGTTGCCCACTAACCCTTGAAATAGCAAAGTCTCTTGGATCCCAGATTCTGAAACCAAGAGGCCACACAGTCACTGTCTGACTAGACCAGGAGCCTGCAAACTTTTTATGTAAAAGGTCAGGCTTTGTGAGCCATGCACTCTCTATCGTAGCTGCTCAACATTCCCAGTAGAGTAGAAAAGCAGTCAGAGACTATATGTAAATAAGACTGGCCATGATCCAATAAAACTTTATTTACAAAAACAAGCTGCAAGCCTGAGGAGGTCTGTTGGCTATAATTGGCTGACCCCTGGGTGAGACTATAAAACATCAGGATGCATTCTTATGACCAAATGTTGAAGAGTCTACAGATTACCGAAAAGCTTCCCATAGCAGGTGGGTCTATTAATGCATACTACAGTTAGTAAATCGTTTATGCAAGAAATTCCTATTTTAATTGCTTCCTGACAATTTTAGATCACTCTATCTCCCCTAATGTGAACAAACATACTCTATGCTTAGAAATACACAGATTAAAAAATACCACGAAGACAAAGGGTAGAGAAGTTGATTTGTTTTGTTTGTTTGTTTGTTTTAAGGTTTTTGTCATAGGGTATATGCACCCACCAGAGAAAGTGAGAGGGAAAGTGAGAAATTACTCCCTTGGTGGGGGCATGGCCATGATTCAGTCCATTCTTCTCCATTGTCCTCCTGGATCTAGGGTATGTACCTACATGTGCCTAGCATGATTTTCAAGCTGCCAGGTCTGGGACTTGAACCATGGTCGGCCATGTGGGAGTCCAATGTCTTAATTACCATGTCACCTGTTGGTCTGAAGAAGCTTATTTTAATTAGAGTAAACTTTTTTTTGAGAGAGAGAGAGATTTTTGCTATAGGGTTCGTGTGCTCACCAGAAACACACAGAGAGAGGCAGAAAGTGAAAAAACACCCCCCAGGGGGGATGGCCATCCTCTGGCTGTGTCTGAGGAAGCCCTGCCTTTGGACCAGCAGATGGTGTAGTGATTACATTGCTGGACTCCCACATGGCTGACCGTGGCTCGAGTCCCAGGCCTGGTGGCTTGAAACACGCGTATGTGTGTGTGTGTGTCCAAAATCCTGAGAGAAGAAGGGATTGTGCATGGCCATTCTCCCTAGGGGAGTAATTTCTTGCTTTCTGTCTCTGGCTCTCTGGTGAGTGCATGCATCCTGTAGTAAAAATCTCTCTCTCAAAAAAAGAAAACCCTGACTTGGGACCAGCAGATATTGTAGCAGTTACATTGCTGGACCCCCACATGGCTACCAGTGGTTCGAGTCCAGGACCCGGTGACTTGAAACTCGTTCTGGGCATGTGTACAAGTGTGCCCGAGATCCCGGGAGAAGAATGGTGTAGGGATTGTGGTGTAGTCATCCCCCCTTGGGGGTGATTTTTCATTTTCTGTCTCTGTCTCTCCAGTGAGCGTACGTGCCCTATAGCAAAAATCGCTCTAAAAAAAGAAAGAAAGAAAAAAAAAAGAAAGAAATTGATTTCTTCTTCAGCCTGGAAGGACGTTGTTGTAGAGGAACAGTAAATACCATGGGTTCCAGGGCTTTGGTGAAACCTCAGGGGTATGGCCTTCTGGCCAAGCGTCTGTGATTTCATATTGTTAGAGCATTTGCTGTATCCCTGAGTGTTGCAACTTTCTGTAGGTTTGCTTTACTACACAGTATCTCCATTTATGAATAAAAAGAAAAAATAAAGCTAAAAGCTCTCTCGTGAACCAGCTAGAATGGACTTTTGTTGCCCACTAACCCTTGAAATAGCAAAGTCTCTTGGATCCCAGATTCTGAAACCAAGAGGCCACACAGTCACTGTCTGACTAGACCAGGAGCCTGCAAACTTTTTATGTAAAAGGTCAGGCTTTGTGAGCCATGCACTCTCTATCGTAGCTGCTCAACATTCCCAGTAGAGTAGAAAAGCAGTCAGAGACTATATGTAAATAAGACTGGCCATGATCCAATAAAACTTTATTTACAAAAACAAGCTGCAAGCCTGAGGAGGTCTGTTGGCTATAATTGGCTGACCCCTGGGTGAGACTATAAAACATCAGGATGCATTCTTATGACCAAATGTTGAAGAGTCTACAGATTACCGAAAAGCTTCCCATAGCAGGTGGGTCTATTAATGCATACTACAGTTAGTAAATCGTTTATGCAAGAAATTCCTATTTTAATTGCTTCCTGACAATTTTAGATCACTCTATCTCCCCTAATGTGAACAAACATACTCTATGCTTAGAAATACACAGATTAAAAAATACCACGAAGACAAAGGGTAGAGAAGTTGATTTGTTTTGTTTGTTTGTTTGTTTTAAGGTTTTTGTCATAGGGTATATGCACCCACCAGAGAAAGTGAGAGGGAAAGTGAGAAATTACTCCCTTGGTGGGGGCATGGCCATGATTCAGTCCATTCTTCTCCATTGTCCTCCTGGATCTAGGGTATGTACCTACATGTGCCTAGCATGATTTTCAAGCTGCCAGGTCTGGGACTTGAACCATGGTCGGCCATGTGGGAGTCCAATGTCTTAATTACCATGTCACCTGTTGGTCTGAAGAAGCTTATTTTAATTAGAGTAAACTTTTTTTTGAGAGAGAGAGAGATTTTTGCTATAGGGTTCGTGTGCTCACCAGAAACACACAGAGAGAGGCAGAAAGTGAAAAAACACCCCCCAGGGGGGATGGCCATGCTACCATCCCTTCTCCATTCTTCTCTCAGGATCTTAGGCATGCACAAACATGTGCCTGTTGTGAGTTTTAAGTCGCTGGGTCTGAGACTCAAACAGTGGTTGACTATGTGGGAGTCCATTACACCATCTGCTGGTCCCAGTAAGAGTAAACTATTTTCAAATTCTACTTTGATTGAAAGTCCTATCTGTGGGCAAACTAATGGAATAATGGTTAAGGTAGCTGGATGCCACATAGCTGACAGTGCTGTTCAAATCCTTGACCCAGCAGCTTGAGAAACAAGCCAGGCAGCATGTGTGTAAAAACATCACAAAATGAAAAGTGGAGGAAAAGGGATTGTAGCATGACTGTCTCCCATGGGGGGTGGGATGTGCTTTCTCACTTTCCTTCTCTTTCTCTCTCTCTCTCTCTGTCTCTCTCCGACGAGCACACACACCCTTCCCATGTGAAGAGACCTGCAGTTGGCATAATGGCTATGTCACTGGACTCCCATGTAGTTGACCACGGTTTGAGTCCCGGGCTCAGTGGTTTAAACTCACGCCAGGCACGTGTGCATGTGCACCCCTGATCCTGAGAGGAGAATGGAGAAGAAGGGCCTCTGGCATCCCCCCTGGGGGGTGATTTCTTGCTTTCTATCTCTCTCTCTCTGTGTCCTTCTGATGAACACACGCACCCTATAGCAAAAACCTTTCCAAAATAAATAAAAATAATAAAAACAATCCCATGCAAAAAAGATTTAGTAAGTTTCTGGGACCAGTAGTTGGCGTAATGGCTACGTGTCTGTACTCCCATGTAGTTGACTGCAGTCTGAGTCCCGGACCGGAGGCTTGAACTCATGCCAGGCATTTATGTATGTGTGCCCAAGATCCTGAGAGGAGAATGGAGGAGACGGGATTGCGGTGTGGCCATCCCCCCTGGGGGGGGATTTCTTGATCTCTGTCTCTCTGTCTCTGTCTTTCTGGTGAGCGCACACACCCTATAGCAAAAACCTCTCCAAAGAGAAAACAAAAGATTTACTAAATTTCACCTGAAGGATAAAAACCCTAAGTAGTCCAAGAAAATTTCAAGAAAATGCATCAATTAAAAATAAAAGGCAAACTACCTGTATGTACTATCAGATTGCTATAATTTAAAAAGTTAAAATGAAGCATTAAAATCAGGCAGACTTTCTCTAGTCCCAAAATGAGCAATGGGACAAAAATCTAGAGTTCAAGAGTGTCCAAGCAATGGATTCTCCACTCCCACCATTGTCCCTGCAGCCTCTTTCTGTAGCTTCTTTGCAACTCTCAGCAACACTGTACTTGATTTAGTATACGTTTTGGCATTTTCTTCACCAGTATTTTTCTTTTGGAATAATTTAGATTTGCAGAAAAGTTACAAAGATACTACAGAGAGTTCCTTTATACTCTTCACTCAGAAATTCCTTCAGTTTGCACATATTTTCAGAAGCTGACAGAATAAGAGATTTTAATCTTTATTTATAGTGCCAGTTTTTAAAAAATGAGACATTTGGAAGTAAATTCAAATGTCAAACTTGTACTTATTGTTTAAATAAACTGGATAGTATTTTTAATTTTTTAAGAAGTTTTTGCCTTAAGACTTATGCACTCGAGGAGACAGAGAGACAGAGAGAGGGCAAGTAAGAAATCACCCCCCAGGGGAGATGGTCACTCCGCAATCCCTTCTCCTCCATTCTCCTTCCTGGGATCTTGGGCACGCACGCACACACGCTCAGTCACACACAGCCAGTGTATGTTTCAAGCTACTGGGTCCAGGACCCAAACCATGGATAGGCCATGTGGGAGTCAAGTGATGTAACTGCTACACCATCTGTTGGCCCCTCAAATTTAGTATTCTGAACATGAAAAACTTCACTGAGCAAATCACCCTTCATTTTTCAGCTCAGAAAAGGCACAAACCATGACACTTTTAAGCATAATATTATTTTCGTTTTCTTCACATTCAATTACATTATTTGTGTCTGTCCCCAGAGATGCCACCTGTCTTGCTCCCTGCTCTCCCTGTTATATCTGGGGTCTGGAATAGTGCCTGGTGCACCCTGAATAGATATTCAATAGATTTACTGGACACATGAATGCATGAATGAAAGAATGCCTACATGAATGAGCAGTTTAGATATAGCAGGGATGATGGAATACACACAACTTACTGAGTCTTTCCTATATGAACTGTATTTTGGAGTCACCAAATACTGTCTGACCAGAGTACGCTCTTTAAGTAAGAAACCCGTTAATACATGTAATAGAATGACAGAATTGGGAGAGAACCACCATTTTTATAGTCTCTAATGAAATAACATATTCAGACAATGATTATTGGTAGATAAAATTAATAAGCAATAAAAATTGATGCAGGAACTTCACAATAGAGAAATCAAGATGTTACTCCCCCAAGCTCTTGTTTAATCTTAGCCTTACTAAAAGTGGGCTTCCAGATCCTATGTGACTCCTGATGTGACACTACATAAAGCACATAGCACTGAGGAAGCAGAATTCTTGCCAAAGAATTTAAATCTGGGTCCAATCAAGCCTCTAGACGTAATTTCCAAGTTCTAGTAAATTTGAGTGATAGCAAAAATAAATAAATAAATAAAAGCAACCAGTCAAACTCACTCCACTTTTACTGGCTATGCATTCAATGTACAATTTACTTATCAAAGTGAGACTAAGTCTGTCAGTGATTTGGGTGACCCATTTTTCTAAAGCCTCACTTAGCAAATTGAGAGACAGTATGCAGAAGGAGAGTTGATCTAGTGCACAACACTTCTTTGGACAAAGATTCTCATCCCTTGTTCCCATTCTGTTCAATTGGGCAAGAAGGAAATTTTGGAGAGAAGAGCTGGAGAGAAAAGCTTACTGCTGGCCTGCTGTTTCCCCCTTGGTTCCTATCTCTCTCCAGAATTAGTTGCCTCTTGAGTTAGAAGACACCCCCTCCTCCCTGTTGGGGCCAGCAGGTGATGTGAGGTTAAGGTGCTGGATCCCACATGGCTGACTTTGTGGTTCAAGTCTCAGATCTAGGGGCTTGAAAATCATGCCAGATGGATGTACCTGTGTGTTCAAAATCCCAAGGAGACAGAGAGGAAGGGACCGTGCATGGCCACTCTCTCAAGGAGTGATATTTCTCACTTACTCTCTCTCTCGGGATACTGCATGTGCCCTATAGCAAGAACAAAAAAAATGACAACAACAACAAAACCCTTTAACCTAAGGGAAAGCCAAGGATAAGAAGGAAGGAGGAAGGTAAATGGTATTAGCACTGCCAATTCTTGCTTGATATTCTCTCCATTTCCACTAACTGGTTATCCTTAAAACAGATAAAAGGAAGCAATCATCAGCTTTCTTACTGTACTAGGATAAAAAATTCTTTCTCCTCTTCCAGTGTTTGACTAACCAGGTTAAAGCCTCTGACTGGCTAGTTGATTTACTGAATTTACCATTTTTTTTTCTTTTTTTAACATTATTTTCCATGAATTTTTTGAAATCTCCCTCATACAATTGAGCCACAACTCAGTGAACATGGGGAAACAAATTTCCAGAATACTCCTTCAGAAACAGGTACGGGCAGAAGCTAAATGGGTTTCTAGTATCAGAACCACTGGGAAGCATGTTGGTTTCTCCCAACTTGAGTTTAGCTAATCCACACAGAGAAATACTATATCCATAAGGTTCTATGGTCGGAAGTGCTTTCATGGTTAATATACTTCATTACCACTGAAACCTTTAGGTCATGAAATATCAGATTCTGAGATGACAATCTCAATGTCTGGAAAAAAATTATTCAGACCACATCACTATGCAAATTAGCCTCCCAACGAAGGACAGTGAACCCTCTTACTTAAGAGAAGTCTTACTTCCTCACAGGTAAGTGAGGCAAGTGTCCCCTTAATCCCAGAAAGTCATTATGATCAAAGTGCATGTCTTTTATATGGACATAAATGCTAAAATAATGGCAGAAAATAAAGACCAGAGTGTTATGTGTAAAGCACATAGGAGTGACTTCATGTTAGGAAAGGAAAATAAATTGATGCTTAAAGCTGGATTCTTCAACTCAAATGCCTATAGGGAAGACCGGTTGGGTTAAAGACTAATAAACTGCAGTATTTGGAATAATAATAAGACTAGACTTCTAATCTTCCAAAAGAAACCAGCTATATGATTTTTTATATAAAGTTTCCAGATTTTCAGATATTAGCAATGAATTTAAAAGAAAAATTTTAATAGGCTAAAAAAATTATAAAACTGTCAATGTATTGGGGCCAGCAGGTGATGTAGTAGTTATGGACTCCCACATGACTGAACGTAGTTCAAGTCCTGGACCTTGCAGCTTGCTTCATTATTATTTTTTTTTTCTTAGAGTTTTTTTGCTATAGGGCACATGCGCTTGCCAGACAGACAGAGAGAGAGAGACAGAGAAACAGAAAGCAAGAAATCACCCCACTGGGGGGATGGCCACGCTGCAATCCCTTCTCCTCCATTCTCTTCTCAAGATCTTGGGCAAGCACACACACGCACCCGGCATGAGATTTAAGCCACTGGGTCCGGGACGTGAACCGCGGTCGACTACATGGGAGTCCAGCGACATAGCCATTACGCTAACTGCTGGTCCCCTTGCAGCTTGCTTTCTCATTTTCCTCTCTCTCTCTATCTCTCTAGTCAACTAAAATAATAATAATAATAATAATAAATAAAATTAAATAAGTAATTCTAAAAAGAATTTATAGTGTAAAAGCTTACCTATGGCTACCAGTCTACAATCTCTGCTCTAAAATGTAACTTTAAATAATACAGTAATAAACAGAACGTTTTTCATTTAACCTGAATATATAAATTATTGGGTCATAATTTCTGCTCAACAAAAGTCATAAGGCCATGCAAAGAAAGGGAGAGTGATGAAAGACTACATGAGGAACTTTCCCCAAATTACATGTCTGAATTTTCATCACCACTACCACCACCACTCCTTGTGCCCGAGACGAATAAGCAGAAAGTGTATGGTTTACAAAAGTTCCTCAAGAGCACTAATGCCATATTCTCCCACTCTGGGGATTGCTGACCTTGAGAAAGTTGAAAGCTTCGAATAACTGGAAGATATTTTCCCAAATTGTAAAGACCAAACTCTCTGGGTCTAAGATGGTCAAATAGCATAAAAGGTAACTTTGAATATAAAAACTGCAAATACCGTCAATAACAAGGAAGTCACAGTAAGTATCACTAGTTCCACATTAGTAATTTCAGTGCCATGTACAAAGAAAACAACTGTTTGCCATGAAAGAGAAGCCAGGATAACATTTTGGTCCTTTTTAAATTTAGGCCTGTGAGTTCATTACTCAAGAAAGGAAGAATGGTGTCTTGTTTCCACATGATGCCTGACTGCAAATAGAAAATGTTAATAAATATTTCATAACATTTTTCTATTTGTGTCCTTAAAAAATAAAACAGAACTTTTTGCTTAGAGTGGCTAAACATAACCAGGATTACGACATACTATTCTAAGGTCTGACGTCAAATAAAAGATGTAAAGAAACACCTTCCTGTTACTGGTAAGGTCTCATTAATCTGTTTCTGTTATAAACACTTTCTAATCAAATCCTGCTTTTGGTTTCAGGCCTGCATTCTTCTCACTCACCTTGTACCCAGGAGTCAAGGCTTCCAGCGTGGCTTTATGGTCAAAGCTGATCTGCAGTGGTTTATCCTCAGATGGCTCCGGCTTTTCTCCTTAGGACATGTCTACTGACCCTACCATCTGGGCTAATTATAGAAGTGGCTCCTTAATTTCCTTCTTTTGCTGTTTTCCCAGCAAGACAAAGAACCTGAAAAAGAGAGATAACAGTCAAATTGTCCATCTCTACAGAACTTATATGAGATTTTCTCAGGGGGACTGTCTATTACCAATCAGAAAACTCCTCAAATTCATCATCTTTTTTTTTTTTAAAGAGAGATTTTTGCCCTAGGACATGTGTGCTCACCAGTGAGATAGAAAGCAGGAAATCATCACCCCCAAGGAGAGATGATGGCCATGCCATAATCCCTTCTCCACCATTCTCCTCTTGGGATTTGGCGCACACAGGCACATGCACCAGCATGAGTTTCAAACGACCGGTTTTGGTACTCAAACTGTGGTCAGTCACATGGGAATCCAGTGCCTTAACCACTATGCTGCCTGCTGGACCCCTAATTTATCTTTTAAAGGAAAAGTTTATGTGGGAAGGTGTCTCAGCTTTTTATTTCCTCTTATCAATCTCAAATCCGCTACCATTGAACTCCTCAGCAATCAGTCACATTCATAATTAACATCTTCCCCAGAGGTTGCAATATTAAAACACTCCATCAATAAATTAAATATTTTCTAAGAGTGGACAAAGCACATTTTGCAGAACCATATTTAACCCTCCAAGTAAGTGTAAACTCATACAGGGTTTTAAAAAATAATAAATATAATGGGGCCAGCAGGGGGCGAAGTGGTTAAGACACTGCACTCCCCCATGTTTGACAGTAGTTTGCGTCCTGGACCTAGCAGCTTGAAAATCATGCTGGTACATGAGTGTGCATGTCCGAAATCCCAAGAGGACAATGGAGGAGAAGGGATTGTGGCATGGCCATCCCCCCCAGGTGGTGATTTCTAGCTTTCCTTTTCTGTCTTTCTCTTGCAAACACACACATCCTATGGAAAAAAACTTTTAAAAAATAGTAAATATGAAGACGTTTTATCATATATGCACATAAATATGTAACCACAAGTACCCTGATAAAGACACATGAATATTTCCTACATTGCCTTACAAGAACATTCATTGTTGCTAAACTCTAAGAATGACGCTTTAGCAGACAAAACTGACTATTGCTAAACAGCACAGTTCTCAACTTGATGGAATTTTTTAGAAAGGTTGAAAAAAATAAGAAGAAATAAGTATGTTCATTTTAAAGAAAAAGAAAAGGAAACTTGATAAGTAATCCAAAGTAGGAGCTATAATTAGTTACTTTGATCCTGAAATACGATAGCATATTTTTCCTTTCAGCCATATACCTCCCTTGCAAGCTCCTTTATTCACAAAATAGTCTTACAAATGACCCCCAAGCTTTGATTTTTAAAACCCTGTTCTCTCAGTCTATTTCTGTTTTCTCTCATTACTTATATAGAAAGAAAAGATAAAACAAAACAAATGCATGCACTTGTGCACATGCACACACACACACGCACACACACACACACACACTCATACACACACATTTTGAAAGACTATGGCTGTCTGAAACTGTGAAAGATGTATTTTAACTCAGCATCCTTTCTTTCATTGCTCCTTTAAGTGCCATCTTTCTGCAAAAACTGTTGCAACCACCTACTATCTCTTTAAAAAACATTTTTTCCTGCTGGGTTGTAAGACAGTTCTGGGTATCTTGCAGGTTCTAAATAAAACTTAATCATTGATTATGGCAATGACATGGAAGAATTAAGGTTATGGTCCATTGAGATTATTTTTGTATGGTCAGCATTATGTCTTTTTATTTTCTACAAATACTACTCAATCTATGCTCCTTAATCTCATACATGAATAGTCTTCACACATACAGAAACATACACAGTCTGCATACATCATAATAGTCTACATCTATACAGAAACATACGTAACAGTCTGCATACACACATACAGAAACTCTCCCAACTACCAGTTTTTAACTCTTTCCTATGATGGACTCTGCCAGGTTCTGGAAAAGGAAAGGGCACAGTAAAAGGAGGAAAATAGAAAAAGAAGTATGGCCAAGAGCCACTGTGGTATCCTGCAGTTCTTTTTGCCCACCCCATTCTTCCCTAGTTTCATTCTCTGTAACTCCTACCATCCCCAAATGGCAAGTGAAAAGGCAAAGGAAAATAGAGAACCAGGTGGTAAGCAAGATTAAGATTTCC
>NW_006159816.1:4925722-4932329 GCF_000334495.1 Tupaia belangeri chinensis
CCCTGCTTCCCTCACTATGAAGAAGCAGAAGGGAGGGAGAAGGCAGGATGAGTCATGCTAACTGTATCTGAGAAATTTCTCCTTCCTCATGCATCACATCACTCACACCATGTAATGACTGCGTAAATCAGACTTGGCTAGAGGAGCATTTTTCTACATTGCTCTTCTCTTCCCCCATAGTCTTTGCCAGTATATCCTTCAAAATCCAGCTCAAAACTCCAACTTCCAACTCCTTCATTGACCTTCCCAGATAGAAAGAAGCAGCTGCTCACTGCACCTGGCACTTTAGGTTCATTCTAGTCAAGTGAGACTGCCCTGGATTATATCTCTTATGTTCCCTTCCATACTGTGCATATTCTGGAAAGCAAGAAATGGTCATTAGCTCTCCACACAGTGTGAGTTAAAAATGGATCTGTTATTGTCCATTTTGCTATTAATAGCACAAAAGTGAATATTAACAGTGTGTATACAATGTCAAGAAATAGAGAGTTTTGGTTGGTTCTGAAACTATAGTTAATGTTTATGTGGACATTCTACACAACCTTCAAAAAGACAACGATCAAGACAAAATGTAGTGCCTTCGGGGCCAGAAGGTGGCATGGTGGTTAAAGCACTAGCCTCCCACATGGCCAACTACTGTTCAAGCCCCAGACCCAGCAGCTTCAAAAATCACAAGGAGTATGTATGTATGCATGTGTGTCCAAAATCCCAAGAGAAGAATGGAGGAGAAGGTATTGTGGCATAGCCATCCTCCCTAAGGAGTGATTTCTCACTTTCTCTTTCTCTCTCTTTCTGATGGGCACATATGCCCTTTAGAAAAAAAAAAATGGAAGGAAAAAAAGGTAGTGCCTTCTATAAACTTCATGGTGACTGAGTACTCTGGGTTAAAAATTACCACCATTATTATACATGGTTCAAATATAACCATCATCTTTGATGTACATGAGCCAGGAACATTGGGACTATCTGTCTTAATTCAGCTTCAAAAGCTAGATTAGGATAGGCAGGTTTATATCATCACATTTATATTCCAAATTTCCATGCTAATATATTAAGTTTTTTGGGGGGAAACAAGAGAGTTTACTGGGAACCAGCAGTTAGTGTAATGGCTATGTCGCTGGACTTCCACATAGTCGACCGCGGTTTGCATCCCGGACCTGGTGGCTTAAAACTCACACCGGGCGCGTGTGCGTGTGTGCCCAAGATCCCGAGAGGAGAATAGAGGAGAAGGGATTGTGGCATGACCATCCCCCCTGGGGGGTGATTTCTCGCTTTCTGTCTCTGTCTCTCTCTGTCTGGCGAGCACACACGCCTATAGTGAAAACCTCTCAAAAAAAAAAAAAAAAAGAGAGAGAGTTTACTATGTGGCAACTCAACCTTATTTTAGCCAGGAAACTGCACAGGTTTTGTTTTTACCTTGTACATAAACTGCAAGGCAGAAGTCCAAAGGTGATAAGTCATAAAGTTTGAGGCTGATTACTCCTTGTGACAACACACATTGAAGATTAATTCTTAAAGCTCTAGTTAAGAAATATACTCAAAGAATGGAAGAGGTTACTTCTTTTACAAAGTATAACCAAAATCGATGTTTTGTTTTGTGCATGTGTGTGTGTTTTTTGCAGCACTTCTGGTTTTTATCAACATACACACACATACACAAAAGTAATCATATTCTAATTTAATGATATCCTCCACAAACCAAAAAGATTCCCAGGCCCTCTTAAGTCATTAATAAATTAAAAGTTGTAAAGGTTAGAAAGATTGATATGACAAAGTCTCCCACATGAACCCCTACTTGGGTAGGAGTCTCTGGAAAATCTCATTCAAGAGAGCTTAGTGATTTGGCAATGATTCCTCTTGAATGGCTCATTCAGGAAGCAAATGAACCATTATCTTTGCAGCAGAATTCTTCCTCTAAGCTGTGTGACTAATCCTCCCACAGCCTGAATTTTGCCCACTATACACCATGTTCTTATGTAGTGCACTCCCTACACACTCACACATTTCTTATTAAAGCCATCAGAGACCATAATGTATTCTACTGAGTCTAGACTGTCTAATGTAGTTACCAAGTAAATGCATCTAATGCAAATAGAGACAAGATAAAGCAAGCTCCATCACTATGTAAGATAATAAAGGAAAGATTTTTAAATAGCAAAGATAATTAAAAAAAAACAGAACAACCAGAGAAGTATTTATATAAAGGTAGTAATCTATACAGAAAAGTCTATTTCACAACAAAAATAAAAGATGAGACACTTCTATTCTCTGTACACACATGGCCCATGGTTTTATTTCAGTGATCACACCATTTCCACAAAGAAGGAGTGGTCTCAATTTAGGGTTAAACATCCTAAATTGCTTTTTCAAAGAACGATAGCCCAAGATGCAGTACGAGGACCTTCTTTATTATCCTGTTTTCTCTGTCTACAGCCACTGCTGTTAGTGAAATGATCGTTGTTTTGCTTTATTCACTAGCAGCAATGTTTAGATAAGAAGTTGGTTTTCTCCTTCTACCTGAAGTAAACCTAAGTACACACAGAGTTTCTATATTGTGCCTAAATCCCCAGAGAATTTTCAGTGCTATAATCCAGTAGATTTTATGGAAACAGTTTATACTGGGGTAACTTCCTGAAGATGAAAAATACAAACTCCAGGGACCAGCAGTTGGCGTAATGGCTATGTCACTGAATTCCTATGTAGTCGACCATGGTTTGAGTCCCGGACCCAGTGGGTTAAACTCACGCCGGGCGCGTGTGCATGTGTGCCCAAGATCCCAAAAGAGAAGGAATTGTGGTGTGGCCATCCTCTCTGGGGGGTGATTTCTCGCTTTCTGTCTCCCTGTCTCTCTCTGTCTTTCTGGCGAGCACATGTGCCTATAAGATAAACCTTTAAAAAAAACAAAACAAAACAAAACAAAAACAAAACAAAACTCCATGGGTGCCAGCAGGAGAAGTAGTGGTTAAGGTGCTGGGTTCCCCACATAACTAATGGTGGTTTGAGTCCCAGACTCAGTGGCTTGAAAATCACACTAAGTATTTGTGCATGTGTGCCCAAAATCCCAAGAGGAGAGAGAGCAAAATGGAGATTATGGCATGGCCATCTTCCCTCTCATTGTTTCTGATGAGTGCACATGCGCTTTGGCAAAAACCTAAAAAAAAAAAAAAAAAAAAGAAAATACAGAAAAATACAAACTCTAGTTACTTACTAAGCCACTACCATGGCTTTCTTGTTAACAACTAAAGAGCAGAAGACTTTCAAACTAGAAAAATTAGTAAATCTCATTAGCACTACTGTAGAGTACCAAAGAATTTAAAATTCACCAGCTGGAGTAATGTATTAGCATTTCCATATGTGCCTTAAGTATTGATTGATCTAACCACAATGGGGAGTCGATTATGTAGTTACTACATGCAAACATCAAAACCAGACACTAAAAAGGATCTAGAACCCAAACAATCAGCAAAATAAGGCTCCTCCCCTCAAGAAATTTAGAGTTCTGGCACAGACAGTAGGAAAGGCATGTGAATAATCATATGCAGTTACAAAAGCAAAATATATGCTATGGACTTTCATGACATTAAAAATATTAACTATAGCTTGGAGCCTGTGGGCTGGATGGGAAGCAGAAGTTGATTAAAAGAGGAGGCATTTGAAAGATGAGTAGATTCATACAGGTAGTAGACAACCATTCATGAATAAAGGACATTTCAAACAGTGAGGAAGCAGTATAAAAACCAAGAGATAGAAAAGTAGAGTTTGTAGTTCTCGTACTCACAGTTTAGGGTACAAAAAAGGTGAGAGAGGGAGAAGAAGCCAGAGAAGAACTTGGAAGAGTGTGGAAAGTGTTAAACGGCTGGTGAAAGACTAGATTTCCCTGTACCAGCTGTAAAGTACAGAGCAAGGTTCAAAACAGGGGAGTCACGTGATCAGGTTTCAGAGGCAGATTAAGAGGCAGGAAAAAACTGACTGGATGAAAGTGGCAAGAGCGCTTCCAAGACCACATTAACGGCCCAGAAGAGAGGCTGGAGCTTCTTAGGAGAATGGGCACTAGGAAAGGACAAATGAAGAATGTATATAGCCTCATGTATTTCTTGTTTTATCAAAATAATCAATGGGAAATAAAATTCATTTTTTCAGAAACATGATCAAGGTAAAATAAGATACATTTGATTTGTAAATGTAACTAAACTAAATATGCCAATAAACTAACTGACTCAACATAAATTGCTGATGTCTGTACATTGCAACACTGGCCTGACAGTTTTTAAGTTCAAAAGTTAATGGTATACAAAATAGAAAGCCACTGGGGCCAGCAGATGGTGTAGTGGATAAGACACTGGACTCCCATGTGGCCAAATACAATTTGAGTCCCGGATCTGGTGACTTGAAAAACTCACACTGGGCACATGTGTGTGCCTGCCCAAAATTCTGAGAAAAGAATGGATTGTGGCATGGCCATCCCCCCAGGGTGATTTCTCATTTTCTTTCTGTCTCTCTATCTCTCCAGCAAGCACATGTACCCTATAGCAACAACAACAACCTCTCAAAACAGAAAAAAAAAAATAATAAAAAAGCTATAACTCTTGAGGCCGGCAAGTGGCATGGAGGTTAAGGTGCTAGACTCCCACATGGCAGACCACAGTTTGAGCCCTGGACCTGGCAACTTGAAAATCACACCAGAGGCGTATGTGCACATGTGTCCTCAAAAAATCCTGAGAGGAAAATGGAGGAGAAGGGATTGTGGTATGGCCACCTCCCCTTAGGGGAAGGGATTTCTCACTTTCCCTCTCTCTGTCTTTTTCTGCCTCTGTACAGTGAGCACACATATTCTATGGCAAGCCTGAAAAAAAAAAAAAAAGAGAAAGAAAGAAAGCCATAACTATTAAGGCACACTTGTAGTTACCTCATTAAATCTTAGGACAACCTTACAAGTGTCTCTAGATCGCAAGCCTGAAAAAAAAAAAAAAAGAGAAAGAAAGAAAGCCATAACTATTAAGGCACACTTGTAGTTACCTCATTAAATCTTAGGACAACCTTACAAGTGTCTCTAGATCTTAATGAGATCAAGAGTAAAGACTCTGGGCTGGCTCCACAGCCTCATAGTTAAGGAAGATGGATATTGCACAGCCAACCATGCAGCTCATGTCTCAACTCAGCCCTGTAGCTTAAAAAAAAAATTACTTTAACCCTAACTCAAATGCCAGACACAGACCCAAAATCTTGACAGGATGGAGAAGCGAAGAAGAGATTATGGCATGACCGTACTCCATTAGGGATGCTTTCTCTATCTCTCTATCTCTCTCTGGCAAGAAGATACCCCCCCTAGCAATTAAAAAAGAATGTAAAGTTTTTTTTTTATTTATTATTATCATACTCTTGTTTATATTACATTGAATCACATATAACTTTACAGTATATTACATTTCTTTTTCCAGAAGGAATACTATGCATATCAGTCAATATAAAGACATCAAAATTCCCATCATTATCATCAAATAGCTTTTCATTATTTTTTCCATATTATTATTATTATTCTAATTATTTTTTTAAAACATTCAATCACTATTTATCATTTTGCTTGTAAAAAGACTTCACCCAACATGAAATACTAAGTAAAGACATTGGAGCTCAACTACCTAAGTTCAAATCTTGGCTCAGCCAATTACCGGTAATATGACCTTGGGCAAATTACATAGCTTCAATTTCACAATCTGTAAAGCTGGAGAGAGAATAGTGCCTACCTTTTAGGATTACCCTAAAGATTATATTAGTTGATATATTCAGCACTTAAAACTATGTAAAAACTTGCTATTATAAGTATTTATTGAAAGCTAGAGTTAAAGGTTACAAGAAATCATCACAAAGCAAAACAAATTGACCTTGCTCACATAAACCCCAAACTTTAGTTACATGAGTTAATTAACCAGAGAATACCAATCAAGAAGGCCCTTTTCACTAATGCTTTATCAACTGAAAAGTATTTCAAGCCTATCTAATAAAATTACTCTATTAACCTCCAATAACTGAAAATACCAGCTCAGAATATTTCCAAAGGCACACCACAGGTACAATGAAATAACTCCTTTGAAAAAAAGAAAACCAGAGCTGCTTTTTCCTGAGCAGCAGATCAATGGACACCTCCTTGCTTACAAAGAGCCCAATATAAAGGGAAACTGCTAAGTGGGAAATCCGAATGAAAGATAAAGAAGCCTAATGACTCAGCTTTCAAACAACTTGGTTTCTTGTTTGCTCAAAAAATGAGATATTAGGCATATAGCACCACCCAGCTGACCAAAAAAAAAAAAAAAAAGTAAATAAGCTATGAAATGTAGATACTTCATTGAAACCAAGGAGGAAACAAAATAAATGCATGCTATATGCCATAACTGACTTTCATCTTAAGTTACAGGGTTACATAAAGTTTGCAGGGCTGCTTCTGTTGACAAATTTAAGACAAAAAAATTATTTTGGTCCATACAATAAATATTGCAATTGTTTAACACTATTTTTTGGCCCCCAACAAATTGCCAAAAGGATCACTTCACTCTTTATTAATGACATAATAATCAAACCTTAGGTTAAAACAATTGATTTAATATAGAAA
>NW_006159816.1:4932360-4935541 GCF_000334495.1 Tupaia belangeri chinensis
GGGAAAGAGGGAATAAAGCCCAAATTCCCTGGCTTCATATTAAAAGTCCCCCATGATCTAACCTCGACCAACTTTCCAGCTTTATTGTCCATAATATGCTTTTTAAAATATTCAACCAAACAAAACTTGCAATTCCCCTAATTATACTCATTCATTGCCTACTCTGTTTCTTCAAGCTAGAACAATCTTCCCTCTTACATCTCCAAAGTCTAACCCCACTCTTCCTTTCAGACCCTATGTGGATGACATGACACCATTTCCTATGGTCTAGCAGAAATAATTCTATAGATTCTGAACTTGCACAATCCTTGCTCAGCAATTCTTGGACTTTCCTCAGTCCATCTGATAAGAGTTATTGACACATATGTCTTTTCAAGACTGGATTTCTTTGAGGGCAATTTCTACATCTGCTCCTTCTTTCTAAGTCCAACTGCACTGTGGGCACATGGCAACTCCTCATACTTTTTGCTAAAGCATCCAAGAGAATGCCAAACTGTGGTAAAGATAATTACGACTGATCATTTAAATCAAGTGGATGGGTAACTGTATGCAGGAAAGCCTTGCTGAAGAAAGGCTTCAGTTAAAGAGATATACAATGGGGCCAGCAAGTGGTGTGGTGGTTAAGGCACTGGATTCCTGCATGGTCTACCCACTGGCTTGAGCATCATACCGAACATGTGTGTATACATGCCCCAAATCTTGGCAGAATGAAGGGAAAAGGATTGCAGTTATGACTATCCCCCCCGTGGATAATTTCTTGTGTTCCCTCTTTCTGTTTCTCTCCTGCCCATACTCCCTATGGCAAAAACATATGAAAAAAATAATAAAAACTTCCAAGTTAGACATATCACAAGGTGATTAGATGAACCATAGATAGCCAGTCTACTGAAGACTCAAAACACTGCCTCTGGGCTTTGAATAAAGAGCTCCAAAACCTGTGTATACAGTGACAAATCAATCACCTTCTCTAATATGACTTAAACTCTAAGTATGCAAGGACCAGGATGCAAAAATCAGAGAATCTAATATGTAAGAGAGCTCACAAATGCCTCTAGGGAAAGCTTAGCCAAGAGCGGGAAAGATTAGCCAAGAGCCCCTAAACCTTGACAATTCAATATTAGTTGGGTAGAGGTTGACAAGTCCTAACAATTAGCCCACTTCGATTGGGCTCATTGAAATGCTCACTGGATGATAAAGTGGAGGCTGACTTCACTCTTGTGTGAAGCTCCAGACCTGTTCTGATCATGTAGTCTTGCCAGACCGCTGGGTGGCTGCCCACTGTCTGCAGTCCTATGGTCACAGATGGCATTTCTCTTCCTACTCAGTTAACAGACTTTACATAAATGAGTTTTAATATACACCTATAAAGGTAAGCAATATTTCTAGACCCTAACTCCTGAAAAAAATAGATAATGTAAATCCTAAACCCAGATTAAAGAACAGACTCTTACAGGGAAGTCTTGTCTCAGAGCTGTGTTAATGAAGAATTTTCTGCTAGATGCTCTACCTGAGATGGTATCCCTATCAATGACATCTGGAACATTCAGTTTCCAATATCACATTGCTGATGTCTCTTGGATTACTGTAATGACAACTGAATCCTTGGGCAGGTAGCAGGAATTGGTAAGTGTTTTAACTGATTGAGTGTATAAAATAATTATGAATTATTAATAATATTTGAAGTACAAATATGTCTGTTCAATGAGAACTCAGGTCAAACTAATATTAAAAATCATTACTAGATTAGATAGACACTGCTAGTGCAATGCCCATAAATTATGCAATGTTTTGAAATGATAAAACAGATCCTAAACAGTTTGTATAATCTGTATTGTTTTCAATATATAGCTTTGCTGAATAACTGTCCTAATTTCTCTTCAAGTCTTTCTCTTCTATCTCCTAGACTACTTTGATAAAATTATTTCAAACTGCCCCATATTTCAGGCCTCTTCTGTATCTCCTCATTTAAATTTCCAGTTAGTTTCCACAGTTTCTTACATGTTTACTCATTAGATCCTAACAAAAGTTAACAGTCAAATAAAGCACACTAGTATTCTTATGACTAAAGCTCCCTGTATTTAGATTGATGGTATTGGCAGTAAAAGCAGAATAAATTCTTAAATGCTGAGACAGTAAACAATGCCATCCATCATGACTCAAAGGAACGGGAATTTAATTTGATGTTGTAGACGATAAGACAAAAATGAATGGGGCAAACAGGGTAGGCTATATCATCACATAACAGTAATTCCCTTGCAATTGAGAGCTTCCTTTGGGAAGAGGTGGAAGTCTGTAGTAACATGGAAAGACAGCACAGAACTTGGCAACAGTTAAACAGGTGACAGCAGTCAGAATGGAGATTACCATAGGGGGGCATGGACCGGGAAGAGCATGGGAAAATCTTCCTGTGCTAGAAATGGTCTTTATCTTTGGTGGCCACACAGTGGCACAGCAGTAGACCCATCCTGAGCCCCACCCTAACATTGCTGCAGGAGCCCTCTCGGGCTCTCCCTTACTACGGTGAAGTCCACAGATCTGTCCTACTCAGAGAAAGGAGGGAAGCTGTGTCCTGAGCCGGTGCCATGATGCTCTGCGAGGCAATCCCATAAGAAAAGGATCCCTGTTCAGGTCCAAGACCTCCGCCAATACATCAGGCACATGTGTGCCTGTTTTCTGAGGCTGGCTGAAGCTAGGGGTAGATCACAGAGTCGAGACCATGCTAAGGTGCATGCTCTCTCTCTGTCTCTATCACTCTTGGAAGAAATAAATAAACAAAATAGCCAAAAAATATTTCTACATCTTTGTCTGGAGGTGATTCTGTATATAGATAGAAAAATTAATTGTGCTTATGTTTAAGATGTGTATACTTGTAATATGTATATGTTATACCTACTTAGAAAATCTAAACAAGCAAAACCCAACACATTTATTTTAAAACTGTTAGTATTCCCAAACGTTCAATAATTTATTCATTCTAATATTTACTTGCTGCATACTACTATGGTAAGCATTACAAGCACCCCTACACACGATTCTCTTTTTTTCTTTTTTTTTGAGAGATTTTCACTATAGGGCACGTGCGCTCGCAAGACAGACAGAGAGAGACATAGAGACAGAAAGCGAGAAATCACCCCCCCAGGGGTGATGGTCACGCCGCAATCCCTTCTCCTCCATTCTCCTC
>NW_006159816.1:4936085-4956354 GCF_000334495.1 Tupaia belangeri chinensis
TCGCCTCTCGGAATCTTGGGCACGCACGCACATGCACCCGGCGTGAGTTTTAAGCCACTGGGTCCGGGACACAAACTGCGGTCGACTACGTGAGAGTCCAGCGACATAGCCATTACGCTAACTGCTGGTTTCCATGATTCTCATTATTAAAGAGTCTGATGCTAATGAAGAAAATCACTTCGGGTAGTGCTACTCATTTGACAATAAATCACATGTCCCCTTATGACACATCATCTGTTCTTTTCTTCAGTTCCTTGACATTTTATATGCTGCTCAAATTTACAGCTGGTCTCAACTTAAAATGTATACTCCTGGGGACAGCAGGTGGCATAGTGGCTAAGGTGCTGGACTCCCATACAGTAACTGTGGGTCAAGTCCCAGACTCAACCAGGCACTTGTGCAGATGTGCCCAAAATTCCAAGAGGAGAAGGGATTGCGGTGTTGTCATCCCTCCTGGAAGATGATTTCTCACTTTCTCTCTCTGTCTCTCCAGCAAGTGCACACGCTGTATAACAAAATCTCTTTAAAAGAGACAAAAAAAGAGGGGAATCAGCAGTTAGTGTAATAGCTATGCCGCTGGACTCCCACATAATCAACTGCGGTTCGCATCCCGGACACAGTGGCTTAAAACTCACGTCGAGCACGTGTGCATGTGTGCCCAAGATCCTGAGAGGAGAATGGAGAAGGGCTTGCGGCATGACCATCCCTTCTGGGGGGTGATTTCTCACTTTCTGTCTCTATCTCTCTCTCCGTCTGTCTGGCGAGCACACGCGCCCTATAACAAAAACCTCTCCCCCCCAAAAAAATTAAATAAATAGACAAAGAAAGAGGGACCAGCAGTTAGTGTAATTGCTATGTCGCTGGACTTCCATGTAGTCGACTGTGGTTCGAGTCTCGGACCCGGTGGCTTAAACTCACGCTGGGGGCGTGTGCATGTGTGCCCAAGATCCCAAGAGAAGAATGGAGGAGAAGGGATTGCGGCGTGGCCATCCCCTCCGGGGGTGATTTCTCGCTTTCTGTCTCTCTGTTTTTCTCTGTCTGGTGAGTGCACGTGCCCTATAGCAAAAACCTCTCCAAAAAAAAAAAAGAGAGAGAGAGAGACAAAAAAGAAAGGAAGGAAGAAAGAAAGAAAGAAAGAAGGAAAGAAAGAGAGAAAGAAGCCTCCATATACTTCTTGGTTGTTTCAAACCTTTCCATGCCCTTAAATGCCTAGCACACTGTCTTGAGCACAGCAAGCATTTGACAACATCTTGTTTATTTACCCATCACATCACTATCCTTTCTCAACTTCAGGCTTCCTGCCCCATGCACTTTTCTCTGCTCCCTAAGTAATCTGCAAACCTGAAAAATACTTAGTACATGGCCTACATATACTTACATATATTCTATACTGCATCTACCAGTAGAGTGTGGGATTTGGCTTATGTTATTCTCATCTTTCAATAATTCTTTCATCCTATAAATAGAGCTTAAGAATGCAGAATAGGTAAAGTGGGGAAAGTAAAGAGATAACAGAGAGACTCATACCATTGAGAAGGAAAATGATAAACCTTGCTCTGATAGTTTGTGATAAACTGGTAAGAAAAAAATAGTCCAGCCTCTCTGGCTTTTTCTTGCTTCCCACAGTGTTAAGGCCCCACAGATGACATATGTATCAACAGATCCAGAAAACGCCCTTGAGGATACAGTGCTTATCCATCTCCCAGCATCTCTCTTTTTTTTAAGTGAGATCTTTTATAAGGTCATTAATGAGAAAAAGATTTAAAAATACCAGGAAAAGGCTTAAATCCCAAAATTGAATGTAGGTAACAAAAGTTACTATTGCTCTTATAAATAGAGGCAGGCAAGTTGAAAGAACTGCGAATTGTTTTTGTTTGATCATTTTTCTCGAGAGTCTAGTGGATATAGCAAGTCTCCCATTATCACCTGTAGTCACGAGACAGTAAGGGTTGCCCTCTGAAGTCCCAGCCTCACTCACTGTGACCTGGAGTACCTGAGCAATGGAGCCATCTGGTCCCTCATAAGAGCCATGCCCACAGATGGAACAAGTTGATCAACCACCAGCCCCGTGGCTTGCAACATGGACCATGCTAACATAACAGAACTGGTTTCTTTTTGGTTCTGTCACTGATCTTCAGAGGTAGAGTCACAAATGCTGCGGAGTTTTACTTTCTGTCCTTTTCTGAGAAACCTGCCCATAGTAATTTATAAAATATTGGTAAATTGCAAATTTGTTATAACTCACTGTAATTCCCATAAAATGCCATAACTTTAACTCCAGGGACCAGTAGTTGGTGTAATGGCTATGTTGCTGGACTCCCATGTAGTCGATCGCAGTTCAAGTCCCAGACCCAGTGGCTTAAACTCATTCTGGGTGCGTGTGCGTGCATGCCCAAGATCCCGAGAGGAGAATGGAGGAGAAGGGATTGTGACATAGCCATCCCCCCTGGGGGTGATTTCTCACTTTCTGTCTCTCAGTCTCTGTCTCTCTGGTGAGTGCATGCACCCTATAGCAAAAACCTCCATCTCCCAGCATCTCTCTTTTTTTTAAGTGAGATCTTTTATAAGGTCATTAATGAGAAAAAGATTTAAAAATACCAGGAAAAGGCTTAAATCCCAAAATTGAATGTAGGTAACAAAAGTTACTATTGCTCTTATAAATAGAGGCAGGCAAGTTGAAAGAACTGCGAATTGTTTTTGTTTGATCATTTTTCTCGAGAGTCTAGTGGATATAGCAAGTCTCCCATTATCACCTGTAGTCACGAGACAGTAAGGGTTGCCCTCTGAAGTCCCAGCCTCACTCACTGTGACCTGGAGTACCTGAGCAATGGAGCCATCTGGTCCCTCATAAGAGCCATGCCCACAGATGGAACAAGTTGATCAACCACCAGCCCCGTGGCTTGCAACATGGACCATGCTAACATAACAGAACTGGTTTCTTTTTGGTTCTGTCACTGATCTTCAGAGGTAGAGTCACAAATGCTGCGGAGTTTTACTTTCTGTCCTTTTCTGAGAAACCTGCCCATAGTAATTTATAAAATATTGGTAAATTGCAAATTTGTTATAACTCACTGTAATTCCCATAAAATGCCATAACTTTAACTCCAGGGACCAGTAGTTGGTGTAATGGCTATGTTGCTGGACTCCCATGTAGTCGATCGCAGTTCAAGTCCCAGACCCAGTGGCTTAAACTCATTCTGGGTGCGTGTGCGTGCATGCCCAAGATCCCGAGAGGAGAATGGAGGAGAAGGGATTGTGACATAGCCATCCCCCCTGGGGGTGATTTCTCACTTTCTGTCTCTCAGTCTCTGTCTCTCTGGTGAGTGCATGCACCCTATAGCAAAAACCTCTCCAATAAATAAATAAATAAATAAATAGCCTTTACTCTGAAATTCCTAATGAGTCAGGAACACAAGGAAAACTAATGACCATCTAAGAGACAAGTTTTATTTTTTTCAAGATGCCTTATTACTACTAATAAATAAACCCAAATCTAATTTATTGCTTTCACACACACACATACACACATTCTCCTGGAGACAATCATTGAAGTCATGCTCCTGGGGTGATAGGTTAGTAAAGAGCTGTATGGTTGGTGTTAGCTCATGAAAATAAGAAATACCCTGATAATTCACTGGGCTCAATGTGATCAGCTCTCTTTTTAGACAGGGACTCGCTCTGTTGCTGTGTTGTGATCCTCCTGTCTCCATCTCCAGAGCAGCTGTGACTACAGTGCATGCCACCACACCAGCTTCTATGGTGGGCCTGGAATCTAATCTGAACTTTCTGTGTGGCCTCAGTCTGCCAAGTAGCAATGGCTACCAATGTGTAGTGCCACTTCTAGGCTTCAATGTGTTCCTCCCAGAATCGAGACCAGAATCCCTAACAGGCCATGCAGACCTCGTGATCTGCCCTTGGCTCCCTCCTTGCTTTATCTCAAGCCACATTAGTCTTTCTTTTAATTCCTTAAGCACGTTCTGTTTCCTCTGTCTGGAACATATTTTCTTCCCTTTCCTTATCATCTAGCTCATCCATTTGGGGCCAGCAGTCAGTTCCCCAAGGAAGTGCTCTCTGAGACTGTAGGCTGGACCAGATTTCACTATTACACAGTCACAAAAAAATCCTGCGTTTTTGTTTTAGCATTTATCACAGTTTACAATGAGATATTTCTGTAATTTTGTTCAGACATATGTTCTACTCATGAGTCTATAAGCTTCTAAAGGCTAAATGGTGCATGATAAATATCTGCAGAATGACGTAGGGGGAGAGGGAGAGAGGAGAAGAAAAAAAGGCAGAGGAAGAGAGGAGAGCAAGAGAAAAAAAATGGAAAAGAAGGCTTCAAAATTTAGTAATGTTTTAGTCTTGTCACATTCAGACCAGGGGTAGGAGAAGCATCCCAACCAGCTCACACTACCAGCAAAAGGCTGCCACACTTTCAAGATCTGGCCTAAACTCTCCAACTAAGAGCCAATGACCTCTAATGTGGCTGGGGGAGAAGTATTCAACCCTGGAACTGGAACTTGGAAACAACGAAAACTAAATTAACATTGTCTTGTACAAACTTTTAGGGGCTGTGCTTAATCATTTTATAGAAACACACTTTAATTATTATTATTATTATTATTATTTTGCTGAGGATATGTGTGCCTACTGGAGACAAGGAGAGAGAGAGAGAGAGTGAGAGAAAGAGAGAGACAGACTATGCCTCAGGGGAATAGCCACATTGCGATCCCTTCTCCTCTCGGAATTTTGGGCATAATGCACACACAATCAGTGTGTTTTTCAAGTTGCCAGGTCTGAGACTCAAACCACACAGTCAGCCACGTGGGATCCACCCGCTTAATTATTATATCACCAGCTGGCCGCCAAACACACATTTTTTTTAATGGACCATGTGCGCATGCACCAGCTGGCCGCCAAACACACATTTTTTTTTAATGAACCATGTGCACATTTACCTGTGATCAGGCACAGCTATGACTGGAAGAGGACTGTGGCATGGGACCCTGTTGGAGTCAGTCTCTCTTCTTTCTCTCTTTCTGTCTCACAAGAAATAAATCAATATATTAAAAAATAAATTCTGTCTCACACATTTGCACAAACGCACATCTATGTACATAGTTGCTTATCTTTGCAAGTCCTTGAGCTTCCTAAGCACAGAATGAGAGGCAAGTTTTGCAGGAAGGAGCCTGCCATGTCCCTAAACACAAGTTCATTGTCAGAGAGAGAAGGGAGTTGATCACCAAGCATTCAAATACAGCAGGAAACACACTCACCAGGTCATGGTCTGGGTATGCCACTGTATATATACAAACTGCCTACCATCTCTGAGGGGTGGTCTTTTTATTTATAAACCAAGAAAGCTAGACTGCTAGATAACTGCAAAACTCCTTCCAGCTCTGACAATCTATGCTTTTTATACTTTTGGCCAAGATCATACTAACACCTTGTTTCCAGAAAAGAATTACGGGACGAATTCTTCTTTCCTTTCTCTTCTTCTTTTTTCTTTTTTTAATGAGATTTTTGCTATAGAGCACGTGTGCTCACTGGAGAGACAGAGAGATAAAAAGTCAGAAATCAACCCCCACCCCTCACACCGCAATCCCTTCTCCTTCATTCAGTCTCCTCTCTGGATCTTGGGCACACAAGTACACACACCAAGCATGAAGCTGCCGGGTCCAAGCCTTGAACCACAGTCAACTATGTGAGAGTCCAGTGACATAATCACTACACCATCCACTGGTTCCTAATTCTTATTTCATAAAAGATAGCCTAGTTAGAAAAAAGTAATTGTTTAATTTTGGGACCGGCAGTTAGCATAATGGCTACGTCGCTGGACTCCCACATAGTCAACCACGGTTCGCATCCTGAAACCGGTGGCTTAAAACTCGCGCTGGGTGCGTGTGCGTGTGTGCCCAAGATCCCAAGAGGAGAATGGAGGAGAAGGGATTGTGGCATGGCCACCCCCCCGGGGGGTGATTTCTTGCTTTCTGTCTCTCTGTCTCTGTCTGGTGAGCGCACGCGCCCTATAACAAAGACCTCTAAAAAAAAAAAAAAGAAAGAAAAAAGAAAAACATTTATAAATAAAATCTAATTTTTCCATCCATTTTCATTACAAGTTTGAAACTATATGACTCAAATTGATTGTCAAAATACTGAGTCTAGAACTTCTGACAAGAATTAATGAAGTATTAGGGGCTGGCTATATGGAAGATTGTATGGAATTTAAACACATTTTCTCCAACTATAAATTTCAACTCTATTTGATTTCTTGCCTTTATCCCATATTTTCCCAAATCATTAATTCCAAGAAATAATTTAAATAAAGTGGAGGACATCTATATGCACTGATATCACCATCCCCCAAGATTTTCCATTTAATATAAGGCCACTAGGATGGTGAAGATAGCGTGTGCCCTAACACCATACCTCTAAAAAGTGAGAGATTTGGAAACTTAAGACATTTCTCTCTTCTCAGTAATCTACTAGATGCCACAGCCTGAAAGACGGGAGTATTGCCATATCAAAAGAAACTCTGCTCTCATTACACTGTATTTCTGTGACGTCTATTTTAAAGTATAAACATTTCCTCTTCTTTGAAAATAAATATTGGGGAGACCAGCAGTTAGCGTAATGGCTATGTCACTGAACTCCCACGGAGTTGACCACGGTTCGAGTCCCGGACCTGGTGGCTTAAACTCACACTGGGCACATGTGCGTGCGTGCCCAAGATCCTGAGAGGAGAATGGAGGAGAAGGGATTGCAGCGTGGCCATCCTCCCAGGGGGTGATTTCTCACTTTCTGTCTCTCTGTCTCTCTCTGTCTTTCTGGTGAGCACACGCGCCCTATAGCAAAAACCTCTCCAAAAAAAGATAGATAAATAAATAAATATTGGTAGAGTCAGCAGGTGGTATGGTGGTTAAGGGTGCTGAACTCTTACATGGCCAACAACGGTTCAGTCCCAGGCCTGGTGGTATGCTTTCTTGCCCCCCTCTCCGTCCTTCTCTGGTCAAATTAAAATAATTAAATAAAGTTAATTTAAAAATTTTTAAATAAATAAATATTGGAGCCAGCAGGTGGTATAGAGATTGAGGCACTGGACTCCCACATGGCTGACTGTGGTTCAAATCTTGGATCTGGTGGCTTGAAAATCACTCTGGATGGGACCAGCAGGGGGTGTGCCAGAAGGTGGTATAGAGATTGAGGCACTGGACATTCCCACATGGTCGACTATGGTTCAAGTGCTGGACATGGTGGCTTGCTTTCTCATTTTCCTTCTCTCTGTCTGTCTTTCTCTGATCAAATGAAGATAAATAAATGAATAAATAAAAATTAAATAAATAATTCTTTAAAAAAGAAAAAAGAAAATAATTCTAGGTGCATCTGTGTGCATACCCGAAGTCCCAGGAGGAGAATGAAGAAGAAGGGATTGCAGCATGGACATCCTCTTTGGGGAGTGATTTCTCACTTTTCCTCTCACTTTTTCTGTCTCTCTCCAGCAAATACATGTTCTATATGGCAAAAATATTTGAAATAACTTATTTTTAAATATTAAAGTTAACTAAACATAATGAAACTTTAAGTGGAATTTACATAGATTTAGGAAATACTTCTTTTGGAGGCAAATTCTGAAAACTAATAATAATAAAATGGAAGATGTAATATGTAAACAATTAGGAATATGTAACTCATTTATTACAGATATTTAATTTGAAAACTGACATATTTTCAAGACTGGCATATTAGAAGCAGTATGGGCAGTTTTCCTAGCAAAGCAAGAACATTTACCTCTATATTGAATTCTGAATTTATCTAAGGACTAAATAAAATAGTTTAGATCTGCATTTGAAATTATATTAACATGCATACATGTAATGTTTCGTTTTAGGTAGCACTGTGTGCATAAACTCATATACCTCTATGCCTATTAATACAAAATAACAGTCAAAATGCCTTACACATTTATTGCCTCTCATTAAATTATAACAGCAGCATCAAAGTTTGAGATCAGTAGAAGAAATCTGACAAAAATGATGACATAGAATTCTCTTGACTATAAATAAACATCAAAACCACCATGGGCAAGAGGGACCTATAACCAGTTAATTATCATGTCTTTACATATTGAATGTCTCATTTCTAAAGCTAAAACTCCTTTTCCAAGAACATGTCCAAAGCAAGAAAGCAGCTTAAGGAGGGTCAACCAAAGTTGAAATACGCTCAATACAAAACTTTCCATTTGAACTGCTGTAATTTATTTTCTCATCTCTTACTTCACACGATCACTTTACATCAAGGTCTCCAGTCATTCCTGTACTACGGAAGCCAGTGACTAATATTTAAGTTTCACCTTCTTGAATGCCTCCGCAACTAAGATGTGTTCAAATGTAGCTTTTGTGAAAGGGCAAAGGAGTAGACAGAGAAGCAGAGATATTTTGAGATCCCTTCGAAGTTCTATTTTCTATGATTTTAGAATTATATCCATAGCTTCTTCTATTTTATCTTACAGCCTTTACTTAGTCAGCTAATCATCATTTTTTAGTTAGTTCTCTTAGGAGTTTAACTGTTTTGTTGAATTACAGTGCTTTTGAAGAACAAATTGAATATTTGGGTGCATCGGTAGCGTTTTACAAAAGTCTACAACTATGTAATTACCACCCAGATCAAGGTATAAAACATTAGCCTCCCAATAGAGAGTTTCTCAAAGAACCACCATTCTAATTCTAAACAAAGTTCTTTCGACCTTTAAGCTTCATACAGATAAGCATCAGTTTTTTTTTTCTTTTTTTGGAGAGGTTTTTACTATAGGGCGCGTGTGCTCGCCAGACAGACAGAGAGAGACAGAGAGACAGAAAGCAAGAAATCACCCCCAGGGGGGCTGGCCACACTGCAATCCCTTCTCCTCCATTCTCCTCTCAGGATCTTGGGCACACACGCACACACGCCCAGCGGGAGTTTAAACCGCCGGGTCCAGGACTTGAACCACAGTCGACTATGTGGGAGTCCAGCGACATAGCCATTATGCTAACTGCTGGTCCTCAATTTGTGTTTTTTGACTTGGGTTTTTTTGTGTTTGTTTGGCCAGAGGGTGAGTGTGAACACAACAGAAAGAGAGAGTGAGAGAGATAAGGCATCTCCCCCAATGGTGCCCAGTCATGCCATAATACTTTTTCCCTCTGTTTCTCCATCCTGCAAGGATCCTGTGCATAAGCCCAGGATGTTTTTTTAAGCCACCAAAGATTTGAACTATGGTCATCCATGGGGGATCTGGCTTCCTCTCTAACACTCTAAACCACTGAGCCATGGAGCCAGACAGTAATAATCAGTGTGTGTGTGTGTGTGTGTGTGTGTGTGTGTGTGTGTGTGTTGCTAGAAGGCATGTACGCTTGCCAGAGAGAAAGAAGGAAAGGGAGAGGACAATGTACCCTCCTTGGAGAATAGTCACATTGCAATCCTTTCTTCTCCATCTCTCCCTCCTTTTGGAATTTTGGACATGAATGCACACACACGCAGCACGTTTATCAAGCTGCCAGGTCCCAGACTTAAACTGTGTAGTTGGCTATGTAGGATAACTTCCTTAGCCACCAGGCCATGAAGTTGGCACAAGAATCAATTTTTTTTTTTTTTTTGGAGAGGTTTTCGCTATAGGGCGCGTGCGCTCGCCAGAGACAGAGAGAGAGAGACAGAAAGTGAGAAATCCCCCCCCCCCCAGGGGGGATGGCCACGCTGCAATCCCTTCTCCTCCATTCTCCTCTCGGGATCTTGGGCACGCACGCACACATGCCTGGGGTGAGTTTAAGTCGCCGGGTCCAGGACTTGACCCGTGGTCAACTACGTGGGAGTCCAGTGACATAGCCATTACACTAACTGCTGGTCCCAAGAATCAATTTTTAACCTGAAAGCTGCTCATAGCCATCCACTGAGGCGTGAAGGTTTCATTGAGAACCACAATTTATCACAAAGGAGAAAGAGGTAAAGATATAAATTGATGAGTTTAAGTAAAAACAAACAAACAAACAAACAAAACCCTTCAATTTAATTAGAAGTATTAGTAGAGACTCATATAGTAGTTTACTTAAAGGTAAAATTTTCCAATTTTATCCTATGAAAAAACTTAGGAATAATGACTAATCAAATAGTAATTACCATTCCTGGTACCCATATTGTGTCTTGAAATACTATTTTCATTAAAAGTAACCAGAACTCCTTGGCAAAGTGACCAATTCCAGATCTAAGGACAAAAAGTACAATGAGCATGAGTCATCTTATCTATCAAAGAATAGTAAGACTATGTGTACATAAATACATAAGACAGAGAGACACACACACGTACGTTTTGGAAGCCAATTAGAACAGAGACTGCTAGTAAAAAATGGAACATTTTTTATGAATTCATTTATCAATTCATGAATTTTTTCATTCATCAAAAAGAATTATTTCATCTTTTCTTGCTTCCTGGCCATCTTGGTGGCTGCTTTGGTTGGGGGCCATCTCTCACCTAAGACAGGAAGATGGTGGCCACAAAGAAGATGAAAAAGTCACTGGAGTCGATCAACTCTCGACTTCAACTTGTTATGAAAAGTGGGAAGTACGTCCTGGGGTACAAGCAGACTCTGAAGATGATCAGACAAGGCACAGCGAAGTTGGTCATCCTCGCCAACAACTGCCCAGCTTTGAGGAAATCATAAGTAAAGTATTAAGCCATGTTGGCCAAAACTGGTGTCTATCACTACAGTGGAAATAATATTGAAGTGCGCATAGCATGTGGAAAATACGACAGAGTATGCACACTGGCTATCACTGATCTAAGTGATCTGACATCATTAGAAGTATGCCCAAACAGTGAAAAGTAAATCATGTAATATTTTTCTTTAATAAAGTTTGCCAGAGCTTGTTTTAAAAACACTGAAAAAAAAAAGACTACCAACGGGTTGAAATATATCAACTGTGTTTAAGTTCATAAGCTTACAATGATCTTCTTAAAAATATGTATTAGTCACCTCTAGAGGAGGCCAGCTAACCAAGTCATTTTTAAACTGGTAACTCAAGGGAAAGATTCAAGCATTTATTCTGCGTTTCGATTACATATCATAATTGAGGCCTTGGTACAGAATAGTTACTCTTTATAGAAACATTGCAACTGGAGCCAGCCAAGGATGTAGTGGTTAAGGTGCCGGGCATGGTTAACTGAGGTCCCAGACCTGAAAGCTTGAAGATCAGGCTTGGCGCCTGTGCGTGCACTCCCAAAATCCCAGGAAGAGAAAGGATTGCATTGTGGTCATTCCCCTGGAAGGTGATTTCTCACTTTCCTTTTTTTTTAATTTATTTTTTAAATTATTTTTATATACATCAATCACATTTAGCTTACAAAGTGAACATTTCAATATGTGAACATTTCTCCCCAGTCCAGTTGATCAAAATATCTTCAACCTATAACACCTCACCTCCCCATCCCATCATGCTCTGCCTCCGTATCTTTCCTCCAAATGTCCTTCTTTAGGTCCCACTTCTCCTTTTCACTGTCTCTCTCCAGTGAATGCACATACCCTATGACAAAAACATCAACAACAACAAAAAAGGAACTAATAATTGAAGACGAGTGTTAGAATTATAAGTTTACCATCTTGCATCTCCTAATGAAAAACTGGGATCTTGGAAATGATCATTAATCACTGCTATGATTAGCAGAAGCCAGTCAAATCCTCAATGAACTTCATATGGGGAAATAAATCATCCAGTATTGGCTTACATTTACCTGAACAGCAAAGGGAATAAAAGCCAAAGTTAATTTTATCTTTTGAATCTCTTCTTTCCAATTAGTTAAGAGAAGCTACAAGTAACTCAGCAATGTCAATGCATAAGCTTTCTTTGGGAAAGAAACTACCACCTGTCAAAGGAGCCAGAGGCACCTATAAATTAGTTCATCCTTAGGTTCACTGCATTACATATTTCTTCCTTAAATGCTAAAAGTAAGAATATTTCTGCCTTTTGGGGGAAGGGATAGGGAGTCTATGTTGGCCTTCTCCAACCTAAAACACAGATAATTAAATTAAAGAATTCAAAGAAAATTCCTTACAGAAGACAAATACATTTAAATCTAATTCTATTGTTGAATTCTCACTGATTTCTTTTAAATTAAATGAAATTAAATTAAATGCAAGCTCTGAGTACAGTAATTTAACCACTATTTTGATCATTTCTCTTCTACTTAATTAGCAAAACTAAACCATTAAGTAATCTCATTAAAATTTAGAAGGCAGGTAAATGACTTTCTGGATCTTATTATCAGTACTTGACCTTAGGTCAACATAATCTCAAAACAAGTTTGATCAAGAGACCTCCAAAAACATGTAAGCAGGTATATATGTAAGGTATATATGGGGAAATAAGTAAGGATTAGGAGGAGTAGGGATGCATCCCTTTTAAGCAAATGACTAAGCAACTTTATAGGCAAATTATTTAAGGGTGCAGCATCCCTTCCACTGCCAACTTCTGAAAAGAATCAGTTCTGTCACTGGAGAGTATGATGGAGCCTTCATAAAGAAGATGGCTTGTCTTTCCTTGTGTGCTCCAGTAATGAGATGAGGCCAGGGCCTGGGCGTTTTCAGGGCATCATTCAGGAATCCTCTTTCCTATACCTATGATATGGGAACAGAGCTCCAGACTCAATAAAATAGCACTAATCTCAACCAAAAGGCAAGAGCTTGACAGACATGATGCTGAATTAAAGAACCCGGACACAAATAGTACATATATTTATGTCTCCCCTCTAGCAAAGAGAGAGAGAGATTGCATTCATATGAAGTTCAAGAACAAGTAAAACTAGTCTGAGATGAAACAAATCAGAAAAGGCTGAGTGGGGAGGACATGAAGGAATTTTCCGGGGAAACAGAGCTATTGATATTATGATCAGAATGTAGGTTATGTATGTATATCCATTTGTCAAAACTGTACAGTTAAGATTAGTGCTTTTCAGTGTATGTAAACCTTGCTTTTAAAAACTATTTGAAAAATGACCATTTTTTCATTATGTGAAGCTGGGACTTGGTGACTGCATAATGTACGCAGGCATAATATCAATAATAGCGTGGTGGGTACATGGGTGCTCACTGTACTATTCTGTTTACGTTGTGCATGCTTGAAACTTTCCATAATAAAAGGTCTTTTTAAACAACTAGAGCTTTAGGCCCCTCTCCACCACTTAGTGGCTATTGGTTCCCTGGGCAAATCTCATTCTGAAACTCATTTTATTCATATGCAAACTGGAGAGTATAACCCTTACACACGTCATTCAAAACCACCCTGGAACAATGACTAAATACAGTGGAGAAAACGTGATTAACAACAACTTACTGTGCATAAAGTCACAAATGGTTCAGATGATGGATATACTAACTGCAGATTTAATTGTTATACATTGTACTCATGTACTGAAACAACCCATTGAACAACTTATGTTAGTAAAAAAATATTTCACTAAGAATGTATAGACACAAACACACATATATATACATATATTGCACAGTAATATTAAAATTTAAAATCATATATTAAAAAAATTATGGGTTATTGTTCAGATGAGGCAATGAATATCATAGAAATTTCTAGGGTCAGCTCTGAGGACTGGTGGTTAGGGCGGCTGGATCCACATGGCTGGCCATATAGTTCAAGTCCTGTACCCTATGGCTTGAGAAACACACTGGACAAATGTGCATATGTGCCCAAAATCCCAAAAGGAGGGAGAAATGGAGAAGGAAATGCAACATGTCCATTCGCTCATGCTTTTTCCTTTCTCTCTCTCTCTCTCTGTCTTTTTGTCTCTCTCTGCTGAGTATACAAACTCTCTACTCAAAAAAAGTAATTTCTAAACTATGAAGTAATACAAAAATATAGCAGATTAATAATACTCAAGATTTCTAATTATTCATAGACTATATTCCATGTTTTAGGAGGTCATCAATGTGTTTCATTAAAACATGAAGTGTAGCTATTAACTTTTCAATAATTGCTGCCTGAAAAAATTAGTCGTAGAACTGATATTCTAGAAGTTTAAATAACAAAAATGTGATTTATATTTGTTTACAAAGTATACTAGATTTCTTCTTTTTTTTTTCTTTGAGAATTTTTTTTGCTATAGGGCGCATGCGCTCACCAGAATGACAGAGAGAGACAGAGAGATAGAAAGCGAGAAATCACCCCCCAGGGGGGATGGCCACGCTGCAATCCCTTCTCCTCCATTCTCCTCTTGGGATCTTGGGCATGCACGCACATGCGCCCGTCGTGAGTTTAACCCGCCGGGTCCGGGACTTGAACCGCGGTCGACTACATGGGAGTCCAGCGACATAGCCATTACGCTAACTGCTGGTCCCCTAGATTTCTTTTTCATAATTTCCTAATAATGCAAAAATTTGGGTCTTAAAAAAAATTTGTATTCCTTGAACATGCAAGTACACATACATTGCACATACAGTGACTTGATGGCTAAGAAAAAAGAATGCACATTCTGATAAGTTGATTTAGGATTTTAAATGATCTGAATAATTCATGTTTCATGACTGAGAATCAACTATTACAAAATCCACCGAAGCTTGACCATCCAAAATAATGTTCATGAGTTTATATCAATTTACATTAGAGATGGAATTGATTATATTAGAAATGAGAAAGCTAGACATTCGGCCTTCCAATGTTAAGGCTCACTTATATTCAACTCAAACCAAGTTAAAAGGGGACATATGGATCATTCCTTTATTTTGTTTTTTAAAATTTATATATAGTCTGTCATAAAGCACGTTATAGAGAGAGATGGAGAAAGAGAGTTCCCATTGTAAAGTAATTCTGCTCTAATAGCTCTGGTCAAATGGGTTGGCTTGGTTTTCTGTTACTGGCCCAGATTTCAGAGTGAGCAAGCATGCAGGGAGACATTAATAAACACGTTACAGGTTTAAAAAAAAATGTGATTACAAGAAAATCACTTGGGTATGTTCTTTTGTACTAATCTTATTTTCAAACAATAGATGTATGCACCAAGTGCCTACTTGTGGTGTTCTAGTATCTCTTTTGATCCAGTTTATCCATTTATCTCGGCTCTCCGTCAGCTCCCTCAGCTCTGCCATGCAGTGACCTGGCGAGCTCCTCTTCACACTGCCTCAGACGCCTCAGCCTCTCTTTTCCACATGACTACCTCAAGAAGCGTGGCTAAACCTACCGACTGCTGGGTTTTAGGAGTTGCCCGAGGAAGACCGTCTGAGCTGCTATTTATGAAATTTCTAAACAAAACATGTTTGAAACTGCCCACTTCTCATTCCTTTGCTATGGTAGAAGACATTACACAACACCACAGCTAAAGGGCTGGTCAGTTCGAGATAAACCAAGCCTTCAAACTAAAACCCAGCTTTCAGTCTGTTAGCAAAGCCTTTACAATTTAATCCCACAAAAATACTAAAGCTATGTTGTATATAATATTTTTCCTTAGAGTCTAACATCTGTCACAAAAGGAATCTTTTCTAACTGGCTGCACAGCTTTCTCTAAATGCCAGTTATTCGCTTTTATCTTCGAATTTAACAGAACTGTACAGCTTTTCTAATCAACCAGGAAAGCTTCCCTATCAGTCATTGAAACCACAGGATCGTCCATGTGCCCATCAAGAGAGGAGATGCCCAGGAGCAGCTGGGTTTCTCAACTCTTTCAGGCTCCAATTTACTCCCTCCTCTAGTACAGAAATCACAGAAGGATTTTACCACCCTCTTCCAATTTTGTTCATTTTACTGAGTTTGTTCCCAACACTCATTTAAACTCAGGCCCTGATGTCACACTGTGATGTGAAAAGAATCAAGGTGAGGGATTGGGTACCTTAGTAGAATTAAAGACAACCTCTATAGGACTCAATCACCAAATCTACTAAGCAAAACTCTTAGGAAGTTTTGTGGGGCAATGAATGGATATTATAGAATTACCTCCTTGAGAATTTCTGTTCTAGAAAGCACCAGTGAGTGAATATGGTAAAACAGCAGTATCCCAAGCTTTTCACAATCAATTGGTTGATTTAAAAATACTAATGCCTCCTGTTTGGCAAACTTTCTTTTTTTTCCAGAATACACGTGTGCTCACCAGAGAGAGACAGAGAAACAGAGAAAGTGAGAAAGTATCCCTCGAGGAGGGTGGTTACACCACAATCTCCTCTCCATTTTTCTCTCCTTTTGGGATTTTGGGCATGTGTACACATGAGCCTGTCTGTTTTCAAGCTGCCATATCCAGGAGTACACTGTGCAGTCAACCGTGTGGGACCCAGATGCCTTAGCCACCACACCACTGGCTGGCCCATCCAGCATTTTTAATAAGCTCTCCAGGTAGGTGCTAAGATTTGGAAACTTGCATATTCTACTAACTGTTACTATCCAGCCTTTCTCAGTTTTCATCTTGTGGCCACCCACAGGGTTGCCCCCCACCCCAAATGGTGCAAGGTATCTAGTTTAATTTGATTGTCAAATAAATAAGTCATTTTTTAGTATGTCTTAAACATTGCATTTAGTATTACATATTTAAAATAAAAACCGATTCCTTGTTTATCTGAAGTTCAAATTGAGTTCGACGCTCTGTATTTTTCTTTGCTAAATTAATTTTTTGAAAACAATCAGAGCAGATAAAATTCCCTTAAGCCATTGGAATATTAACAAACCTTTATGCTTATCAAATTTAATCACCAATATCTGAAATTGTCATGTCTTTTAGTGGAATTTCTTTGCTGAAGAAAATGACCACAAATTCACTTTACCAATCATTTCAATTCCTCCTCCAGAAATAACTTCTAAAATCTATCCTCTCACAATTCATCAATGATGAAAACTTCTTCTCTTATACAGATATTAAATTGCTCCAATATTTGTCACCTTGTATAGAGTCTATCTCATCCATTCTGACAGAAATGCTCAGGACTGCAAAGAAGCTAGTGGTGCCGTATACTGACCATATCAAAGGCTGTATCTACATTTAGTAATCACTGACGTATTGCTTGCCAAAAGGATGTGTTATTTTAGCAGATCTGAAATAATTCTAAAATGGGATTGCACCATGATCAGTTATCTCATCAAGCCAAGAAGAAATAGTAAACATCTAATTCATGCTGACCAAAGACAATCTAGTAGAATTAGCATTAATTCTAAACAATGGGGAAGGATTTATGACTCTTTGCTTATTTAAATTTGGCTCTACTTCAAGTGGCCTCAAACAACCCAATCTTGTTATGTGTGATATAGGTGGCATCTAACACAATCATATTTGTTTAATAAAGACCACCAAGCTCCTCTCACAAATCTGAATCTAGGCACTGATCATAAAACGAAAAGCATCCTATTTGTTTTGTTTTGTTTCTCCCAAATTATCTTCTCTACTTTAAATGCTATGATTTGGGCAATTATGCTAATAATACCAGCAAACTATAGCTCAGGGCCAAATATAGCCCTCTGTTTATTTTGCAATAGAAGTTTCACTGAAATACCGCATGTTCATTTACTTATGTATTATCTGTGGCTGCTTTTGTACTCTAACAACAGACTTGAGTAGCTGGCAGCAGGAACTTTGGGCCTGTGAGCCCCCAAATAATTATAGTCTGGCACTTTACAGAGTTCACTACTCCCTGCTGTAAAGTATTAACATGACTATCTTTAGGTGAAATAAGGGCTAGCAGGTGGTCCAGAGGTTAAGGCACTGAATCCCACATTGCCAGCTGTGCAGTTCTAGTTCTGGACCCAGAGGCTTGTGACCACGATAAGCACGTGTGTGTGCATGCCAAGCATCCTGAGAGAAGAGCAGAAGGGAAGCAATTATGGCATGGCCATCTCCTCAAGGGTGGCTTCTCACTTCCCTTCTCTCTCTGTGTCTTTCCAGTAAGCACACATGCCTATATAGCAACAGCTAAAAAACAAGGGAGATAAAAAGGAGAACTGAAGTGGTAACATTCTAGACTTTATACCTTTTGGGCAACAATTTAAGAAAACCAATAGTGATTTTGAACTCAAGAATTAGCACTCTCCTACACAGTCCATGTAATTTCCAAGTGTCCACATAGCATTTTTGGTGGAGAGGTATATGTCCAAGGGTGGTTTTTAAAAAATACTGCTCTTGGGACCAGCAGTTAGCATAACGGCTATGTCGCTGGACTCCCATGTAGTAGACCATGGTTCGAGCCCCGGATCCGGTGGCTTAAACTCATGCCAGGTGCGTGTGCGTGCGTGCCCATGATCCCGAGAGGAGAATGAAGGAGGAAGGGATTATCATGTTATATATATATATATATTTATTTAGGTTTTTGCCTCAGGGCATGTGTACTCACCAGAAAGACGAAAAGCAAGAAATTTGGGGACCCACCCAAGGGGATGGCCACTCCACAATCCCTTCTCTTCCATTCTCCTCTCGGGATTTTGGACACACATACATGCATGCTTGGTATGAGTTTGATCTGCTGGGTCCAGGACTCAAAACTCTGTCAACTACGTGGGAATCCAGCTATGTAACCATTATGCCTCTGCTGGTCCCACCCATATCTATTCTTAAAAATCCAAAGAATGATCACACAAGCATGAGAATATGATAAAACACACTTATTTCTGCTTGTAGTCCAGCATTTCAAAAGGCAAAATTACACAATAATGGGCCAGCCAATGGTGCGGTGTTTAAGGTGGCTGGATCCCACACGGCTGACTGTTTGGTTAAAGCCTTAGACCCAGTAGCTTGAAAAACATCCCAGAGGAGAAAGGATTGTGGCCTGGCCACTCCTCACCCTTTGAGGTGGCTTCTCACTGTCCCCTGCCTCACTCCGGTGAGCATATGTGCCCTGTCAACAGTTTTTTAAAATATTACACCATGACAGGCACATGCGTGAGATAGCCACTGCCATCATTTCCAGACAAGGAAAGTGCAGTAGAGCAGCAATAAGGAAATTGTCTCCATTTGGCGCCAGTGCCTATGAGGGAACTGTCGCTGTTATAGGATTCAGAATTTAAATCAACATAGTTTTTCTGTGGCTTCCCTGCTTTAGGCAGGAAGAGTGCGTGATCAGAAAGAACAACTGCCTTCTAAACCTAAACCACGGAGAGCCTTAAAAGATCCCCGGCATAGGTGCCTTTGAGGAAAGATTAGATTGCCAGAATGACATATTACAGCTCTGAGCAGCTCTTGGTGAACGCTGCCTCCTCTGCAGTCATCGAGCGTGAAGGGCCCCTTGTCATCTCCATTCAGCTCCCGTAGAAAGCCCTTGCAAAGAGAAATGGCACTCTCACAGTTAATGAAATTTAATGCCATAGAAGATAAGACGCAGATATTCCTCCAGTTGAGAGAAGCAGAAATAAAAAGAGACCCATAGTAACTGTTGCTAAGTTTAACTTAAGAGTACTGACAGAGGTGATGGCTTAGCAAATAAAAACTTTAAAGACTGGATTTAAGACTCCTATTAGGAATCATAAAGGGCTCTCCTACCAGGACCAAAAAAGAGATCTTGTTCGTTCTACCTTTTTTGATTCTTCGTTTTTTTGGTAAACTGTCACCTTTTAGTCCCTGAGCTCATCCCTCTCTAGAGAGTCTAAAGGTGGATCCCATGCCTGACAGCCTTAGGTTTTTGCTGAACAGCGATAATCGAATACACACCCACTCTCCAAGCAAGTGGAACAAGACATCCTAGCTCATCTGGCATCCAGGTACAACCGGAACTCACTATACTTGTTCCTTATTTTTTTAAACTCAAATCTGTGATGAATGTCTACTATATGCTTAGAGTGGAGGTTCAAGGGTGAACAAAACAGACATAGTCCCAGTCTTCTAAAGGTACTGATAAGCAAGAAGAGAGAAGGTTTGAGATAAATAATCCCACAAATGGACCTAAGATCACAAATTGTGCTCAGGGTTATGAAAGTGAAGAGTAGGAGTTTGTGAGAATATAAAGGGGAGTCCTAATTTATATCATAGGATCTAAGATGGCTTCTGCTCTGTGGAAGTGATATTTAAAATGAAACTGGAAGGGGGGTTAGGAGTTACCCAGGTGAGGATGAGCTCAGAAATATTTCAGGCAGAAAGAACAGCTGGTGCAGAAGCACCAAGGAAGGGAGTGTGGTCTAGGAGGTGACAGTGAGACTAATTACAAACAGCAGCATTCTAGGTCAGAATAGTGACTTTCACTTCATCCTAAATATGAGAAGTCACAGTGAGATTGAACAGAGCAGTGATGATGAGAGCTACATTTTTAAAGACTATTGTGTGATGACTAGAGTTAAGGGA
>NW_006159816.1:4956385-4997962 GCF_000334495.1 Tupaia belangeri chinensis
AAAGAGGAGATAGGAGTTGACGTGGGAGAAGACAGTGGCCTGGTATGGGGTAGTTGAGGGTGGTGTGAAACACAGTGGCATTATCTAAGACATATTGGAAAGCAGAATCAACAAAGGAGATTCTGACACATGAGGGAAAAGGAAGTACCAAGGAAATCACTCAATATTCTGGAGGTTTAGGCTATTTACCACACCATTGACATGCAGAAAAAATACTCAGGAAGATGCTGTAGAATGAAGCATCAAGAACTGTCTTGGGAGACCAGTGGATGGCATAATGGTTACATCGCTGGAGTCCCACATGGTGGACCGTGGTTCAAATCCCAGACCTGGTGGCTTAAAACTCACACTGAGTACATGTGCATGCATGCCCAAAATCCTGAGAGGAGAATAGAAGAGAAGAAATCGCGGCAAGTCCACACCCCTCCACACACCCCCTGGGGGATGATTTATTGCTTTCTGTCTCTCTGTCTTTCTGGTGAGTACATGTGCCCTATTAGCAAAAATCTCTCTTAAAAAAAAGTCTGTCTTGGAAACTATATGGCATAGCTGTTAAAAGAACAGTCATATTTTCTTGCTTCTGTGGAAGCATCTGTGCCTATTTTCATCCTCTGTAAAAAATGGGAATTATGGTAGAACCTATACAATTGGTATGATAAAATAAAATAATGCATGTAAAATATCTGGCATGATTTGGCACATAGTATTTTCAATAAAATATTAGCAGGTATAACTCTTGTTATTATTATTATTTTATACTTGAAGTTAAAAATGTCTATTGATAACCTTAGTAAGGGTGTACACAACTATGCAGGCCAAAAAAAAACCTGCTGGGGTCTGAAAGACACTAAAACTCCAGGAATCAAGTATGCTGGTATGAGATTCTGAAAGAAACACAGTTAGTATTTTTATAATAGCAATTTAAAATTTACTTACAAACTTTCTAAAAAGTCAGTGTCTGCATGTCAGTAACATAGAGATGGCAACAAAGTAGTTAAAATGGGAGAATATGATGCAGAAGTGAACCCTAAAGGAAGCAAAATGAATGGGTCAAGAAAGGAGTCTATAGGGACCAGCAGACGGCATAATAGGTACTTTGCTGGACTCCCACGTAGTAGATCGCAGTTCGAGTCCCAGACCTGGTGACTTAAAACACACCAGTGCGTGTGCATACATGTCCAAAATCACAGCAGTTAAATGGAGGAGAAGGGATTGCAGCATGGCCAACCCACCAGGGGCGTGATTTCTCACTTTCTGTCTCTCCATCTCTCCAGTGAGCACATGTGCCCTATAGCAAAAATCTCTCTTAAAAAAAAAAAAAAAAAAAAGGAAGAAAGAAATGAACTGATATACACAGAGATGGCAAAAATTTTCTTAAAAATAGAATTAAAGGGGCCGGCAGGTGGCATTGTGGTTAAGGGCACAGGACTCCCACATGGCCAACCACAGTTTAAGTCCCAGACCTGGCAGCTTGCTTTCTTACTTTCTCTATTTCTCTCTGACTCTCTCTCTTTTTCTCTCTCTTACTCACTCACTCTGTCCCTCTTTGGTCAAATTGAAGTAGATGAATAAGTAAATAAAGTTAAATAAAATAATTCTTTTTTAGAAAAAAATGGAATTAAAGTACAAGTGCAATATTTGGGTGCAAATATTTGGGTGCAAATATTTTTTTGAATTGCCAGAAGGCACATACATTTGTTAGAGAGAGCTAAAGGGAAAGAAAGAGAGAAAGAAAGGGGGACGAGCGACCCCTCCCCCTCAGATAGGGCACGGCCATGCAATCTCTTCTCCATTTCTCCATCCTGTCAAGATTTTAGGCACATATGCACACATGCCCAGCATGTTTGCAAGCTGCCAGGCTGGGACTTAAACTGAGGTAAGTCACATGGGGCCTGGCTCCCTTTATCAGCAGGCCACAGGACCAACACAATGCAAGAAAAATTTCAGGGCTAGCCTAATGACTAAGGGAGCCAGATCTCACATGGCTGACTACAATTCAAACTGTGGCCCTCGTGACTTGAAAAGGATACCAGGTGCATAAGTATACAAGCCCCAAATCCCAAGGGAAAAAAAGGGATGAAGGAAAAAAGATTGCAGCATGATCACACTCCATGGCTGGAGGGCGGGGGAAAGGTGCTTTCTCTCCCTCTTCTCCCTCTGGCAAGGACATGAACTCACTGGCAACAAACGAACAACAACAACAACAAAAAGCATGCATAGTTTTTCATAATACGCACTTTCCCTGAACTTTCTCAAGACCCTCATCTAGAGAGTCTCTTAAATTCAAACAAAACAAAGATGAAAGTGGAAGGAAAGCACACAGACATAAAAGGGCTTCTGTACATTTTATTCTATTTTCCCCTCCAAACAGAAAAATGGTAATAAATTGAAAAAGGAGACTCAGCAACTATCTTACATATCAGAGTACATATAAAGCTATATTTGCAAGAATATTCACTGTACTACTGGAATTGTGAAGATGACCTAAAATGACCTAAATCAATAATAAGAAACTGATTAGCTAAAGTATGGCACCTCTCTGTAATGGAACACATTTAAAGCTGTTAAACATCATGCCATAGTTGTCTATCAGAAAAATGTTTGCATTTCATTGATATGTCAAAAAAAGGATACTACAAGGACCAGCAGTTAGCGTAATGGCTATGTTGCTGGACTCCCATGTCGTCAACCGTGGTTCAAGTCCCGGACCAGGTGGCTTAAACTCACGCCGGGCGCATGTGCGTGCATGCCCAAGATCCCGAGAGGAGAATGGAGGAGAAGGAATTGCAGCGTGGCCATCCCCCCATGGGGTGATTTCTCGCTTTCTGTCTCTCTGTCTCTCTCTGTCTTTCTGGCAAGTGCACCGCTCTATAGCAAAAATCTCTCTAAAAAAAAAGGATACTGCAAACTAGTTAGTATGCACAATGCATTTTGTTTTAAATACAATCTAGGGCTGGCTCCATGACACAGAAGTAATGCACTGCTCAAGAACAACTGGAACCCACTTTCCAACTGTGGTCCAGATTCCCAGCCTAGTCAGCATGGAATACACCAGGTATGTGCAGGACTGCTTAAGGTTCAAGTAACTGGAGGACTAGGGGAAGGGGATCATGGATCTCTCTCATGGCTGTGTGCATTCACAGTCTATAGTGAATAAACAAACAAACAGAAGCATGTATAAAAATACAATATACACTAGAAGAAAAACAAGCAGGACAAATTAGACTTCAGGTGATTTTTTTCTTTCTTTGTACTCTTGTTTTTGAAAGTATCAGCATTAAGTAGACTTTGCTTATATGGGAATAAAATCAGACAAGCCAGATGATTTTCACTTCTTCCTCTAAAATACTCCATCCCTAATCCTCATATCTCCCAATCCAAAAGTTTATGAAGGGATCAGCAGTTGGCGTAATGGCTATGTCGCTGGACTCCCATGTAGTCGACCGTGGTTTGCATCCGGACCCGGTGGCTTAAAACTCACGCCGGGCGCATGTGCGTGCGTGCCCAAGATCCCGAGAGGAGAATGGAGGAGAAGGGATTGTGGCATGGCCATTCCCCTTGGGGGGTGATTTTTCGCTTTCTGTCTGTCTCTCTCTCTCTGTCTGGTAAGTGCACGCACCTTGTAGCAAAAACCTCTCAAAAATAAAAAAGCTTATGAAAAACATTCAGACTGAAGTCTTGGTACAAACATCCCCATCCTCATCCTCTCAGCTTAAGGAACCTGACACCATTGTGTACAAAAAGAACAATATTGTCTGAGCCTTTCTTAATAAAATAAAAACATGGGGACCAGCAGTTAGCATAATGGCTATGTCGCTGGACTCCCATGTAGTTGACCGCAGTTTGAGTCCTGGACCTGGTGGCTTAAAACTCACGCCGGGCGCGTGTGCGTGCATGCCCAAGATCCCAAGAGGAGAATGGAGGAGAAGGGATTGCGGCGTGGCCATCCCCCCTGGGGGGTGATTTCTCGCTTTCTGTCTCTCTATCCCTGTCTGTCTGCCTTGCGAGCGCACGCGCCCTATGGCAAAAACCTCTCCACAAAAAATAAATAAATAAAATAAAATAAAATAAAAAAATAAAAACATGTTATTTACCAGTGGTTATCCTTTCCCAACCCTAGTACAACTAACGTCAGGTTTATAAATCAATTACATGATTTTTAAAACTGATCTCCAATAATATGTATCAGGAAGAAATTATAGAAAAAATTAATTTACTTGTAAAAAGATAAGTCTATACACAGAAATCTAAAATTTTTTGAGAAGAAACCAAAAATTTTTAAAGGATCTTGATTTTTAGAACTACCTTGACTTTTAGAATATGATCCAGCAATTCCACTCTGGGCTATCTACCCAAAGGATAGGAATACACTCAGTTGGAAAAAATATGTGCACATCGATGTTTATCGTGGCATCATTCACAATTGCTAAGACATGGAACCAACCCAAATGTCCATGAACAGAAGAATGGATTGAAAATGTATTAGCAAATATACACTATGGAGTACTACTCAGCCATTAAAAAAAAGACCCTGATGTTTGATAGAAAGTGGACAAACATGGAAGATTTACTGCTAAGCGAAGTAAGGCAGACTATGAAAGAGAGACACTGTGTATCCCCACTTAATATACAATGAATGTCCACATTCCATCGTAGAAACTGAAAGATTAGAAGGTATAAAAGCATGAGAACAAATGTGAATACTAGACGCAGTGTGTGAGGAGGGCGGGAATCGGGGAGGGTGAGAGGAAGGGAATTGGGGGGAAAAAGAAGCAAAACATCTAAGAGACACAAAAATGGAAAATTATCTGTTGATAATGTGTATAATAATACATTTAACTAGACTAATATACAGTGTATTCATGCTGGGAAAATTCATTTTATAAGCTGTAATGATAAACAGTGGTTGAATGTATAAAAAATTAATAAAACTCTAGGACCAGCAGATGGCAAAATGGTTATGTCACTGTACTCCCAAGTAGTCGACCTAGTGGGCTTAAACACACTGGGCGCATGTGTGTGCATGCCCAAAATCCTGAGAATAGAATGGAGGAGAAGGGACTGCAGCATGGCCATCCCCCGTAGGGTGTGATTTCTTAATTTCTGTCTCTCTGTCTCTCTCCAGTGAGCACGTGCCCTATAGCAAAAACCTTTTACTAAATAAATAAATAAAACTAGTATTAAAAAATAAATGAAATAAAAATAAACAAAAAATTCTTAAAATTTATCAAGAAAGTATACACTGCCCTTCCACTAAACCATAAATAAGCTTCAAAATATAAGATTAAACTTTCCCATAGATATATGCAAAAGAACAAGCCCTCCTTATATCCTTGCACTTAGTGTCAGCAATCTAGGCCAAATCATTTAGCCTTTCTTAGTCTTCTCATCTCGACATAGGGAGAATATAACTTTCCTTGCAAGGACTTACAGGTGTGGAAGACAGGAGTACCTACATAGATCTCTGTACATCCTTCCCAAAGGACATAAAATCAACACGAGGCAAATATCATCATAAAACCCAAGTCATTCGTACATTAGAGAAAAAGAATACCACAAACTTCAAATTGCCTGCAAGTGAAGAAATAAATGTTAATTTCCAGTAACGCTGCAAACCAAGGGTATGAAGACTTAGGAAAGGAGAATAAGGGAACAGAGAGTCAGATAAAACACTTTAAGAGAGAAAGTCCTGCAGTAAGAGCCAACATACCAAGCAGGCCTAATACCTGCTAGCTCTCAGCACCAGCTGTAAGTAGGCAAAGGGCTGCATGGTGAAAGAGACCTGAGCATGGGAGAAATGTTCCTTCTGGGCGAGAAGGAGACAGAGGAGTGGTGCTGTGGTAGTGAAAACAGAAAAACATCAAGGATCCTGCACCAGTGAAAGAGAAGCAGCCATCCACCATACCACCATCATCCAGCAAAGAAACTACACTCACTATGCTGTCAGGAATGAGAGCTCTTGAACCAGGAAAAGCACCCATGAAATCCCTAGGAAGAGAAAAATATCAGAACAAAACTAAACAGATGCTGAAAATTCTTCCTGCCCAAAACACCATGAAGTAGAAGAAACAAAACTGTAACACAACTGAAAACTGAGTTAAATATTCTCCACAAGCATTTGGAGAATTAAATAAATAAAGAAATAAACACTGCCTCAAATCCAAAGTACAAAGATTGGCAAGATTGGCAACGGAAATGGACAGCAAAAATGGGAGAAATGTGATGGGAATTGACTGAATGCAACAAAGAAAATGGGCTGAAAAAACACAAAACCATTTCTTCTGCAGAACCAAACACTAAATGATAAGGTGCCCAAAATGAAATAAATGTGAATTAAAATTTAAGAAGGGACACAGAAGAAAAGCAGAAAATCAACAAAACCAAAAAATAGGAAAAGAGCTTTAGGAGTCTGAGAAATGGTGAGAAGTCGAGTACACAATAGCATGGGAACAGGTTGCAGAGATGAAGCTAAGTGAGACTGGAACCAGATTCACTTATTCAACAAATATGTCTGAGTATCTACTGCATGCAGGACACAGTTGTCAGTGTTAGTGAAGGAACTGGCTCTCCCCCTGTAAGAAAGACAAGCAGTGAGTCAGAAACCTTTAATCAGGAGAGTGATATAATCAAACTAAATTGAGAAGAAGGTAATTCTAGAAGCCGAATGGAAGACATTCTGAGTGGGGTGAAACTGAAAGGGAGACTAATTAGAAGGCCATAATAAATCATTCTAAGATAAAGGCATCCAGTTTTCCCGATGACTCCATATGAAGAAGATGCCATGTTTTTATTTAGGGAAATTGGAGAATTACTCCATTAACAGATGGAAAGAGTTTCAGCTCTATTTTGGACATGGTGTGAAATGGTATGTGGAGACTGGAACCTCAGAGAACAGATCTGAGGATCATGGGAGTGGTCACCTTTTTGATGTAGGCAAGGAGATGGCCCAAAGGTAACTTAGTTCTCATTCTGGGCCATGGGACAATTCCAGGTGCTCTAATATGAAGGGGGGGGGAGGGTCTTCAAAAAGTTCATGGAAATGCATACTATACCAAAAAAACTGTGTGGATTTCAATATTGTTTGCACCAAAATAAATCTATATACTTCAATTCTATTTTTCCATGAACTTTTTGAAATCTTCATATTTAAGGAGTGGAAACGAGGGACGACCACGGAAGGCACAGTAGCAGCTGCAGCAGGAGTGCGGCCAAAAGAGAAGGCACCCAGAAACCACATGAGTAGACACTCAGGAAATGGCTGGTCCACATGGACTACCCTGAGACCAAGAAGAGGTACTAAAAGATGAGAGCTCAGATGTCATCAGTGATCTCACTGGTGGAGGGAGAGGAAGAGGCCACAACACAGACAGAGGCTCCCAGGTCAGCTTTTAGGGTCTTTTCCCAAACTGTGAATATGGTGGTGACATGTAGGATGCCCTTAGACCAACAACCCAGAGATACATGAACACTGAATTACAAAGAGTATACTACATGATTTAGGTCTGAGGGCATAAGACATGGCTCTGCATGAAAATGGATAGTATAAATAAATTATTGGACTGGTACCTAACTATTCCACATATTCCACTAGAAATAGTATTTGTGCAATCACCAATGCATCCCAACACAGGATTTAAAACAGTATTTTTAATGTAAATGTTTAAACAAACACTGATAAGAAATAAACCTTAGTCTCCTTTCTTTTTTTTTTTTATAAAGGTTTTTGCCATAGGGCATGTGCTCTCACTGGAGAGAGACAGAGAGAGAGACAGTGAGAGAGAAAGAAAGTGAGAAATCACGTCCCATGGGGGATGGCCATGCCACAATCCCTTTATCCCTCTTCCTTCATTCTCCTCCTGGGAATTTGGGTATGCACACATACACACCTGGCATAATTTTCAAGCCACTATATCCGGGACTCAAACCATGGTCAGCCATGAGGGAAGCCAGCACCTTAACTGCTATGCCACCTGCTGGGCCCACCAGCCTCCTTTTCAAAGACATGTTACTAAATTGTTTACTATGTCCTACACCACTACACAGTGAAACATCATACATAAACCTGGAATAGGACCCCAGCCAGAGTTTTTAGTAAGACCCTTAGGAACAAGAGTCGACTTTGTAACAGAATTTTCAAATTAGCAGAAGTGTAATTATAAAAAGGTTGCCATATGTTACAGTCAATGATTCTTCTTTCTTTATTTTAAAGAAGAGAAGAAAATAGTAAGAAATCTTATTCTAGGAACACTCGGCCATTGGGTCTAGAAAAGGAATCTAGAGAAAACTAACTAGCACATCCTGGCTGAGCAAGAAGACAGGCATGCCGCAAATAGCACTAGAGTGGTAGAAACCAACCAGCAATGAAGACATACGAAAGTCCTGTCAAATCATCAAGTAGAAGTTGCAACGGTCAAATCCATTATGTCCTATCACATTTGCTTACTTGTTACCCCTGAAATGGAGTATCATCTGGAAAAGAACTTACTAATACATACTGCAACAGCCCAGCCTGCCATTCAATCAAAATCTTTTTATTAAAGAGATAATACAGGATCTATAACTTAGCACATTGTTGGGGGAAAATAATACACGTGGAGAAAACACCTTTTTTTGCTGTCAAAGCTGCAAATTATTTTTGCTATATTACACAGTACAGCAAAGCTCATACATTTTAAACAACCCAGATAAGTTCTCTTTTCTATTTGAGGCAATTCTCAGTAGAGATTTAAAATTATATTGTTAGCCAAGTGTCAGGAACCATGAAATAAGCGAAAGAGGTAGTCTCCCTCTGAACAGCAAACACCAGGATATTTGTAATCACGTGAGACTATAAAAGCATACGGTAGTAGCACTATCTATTCTATGCCTTCTAGTCAAGAAAACTACCTACCTCTTTAAACAACCATGACCAAGAGGAAACTGTTCGGAATGTGATAGTATTCTTTTTAAATGAAAAGACATTCTGTTTATTTATTTATTCATGAAAACATGTATTGAGTTCCTAACATGTGAAAGACAAGATGCTAAGGAACTGGCAATCTGCTGCTAAGTCACATGGACTAGTCCTTGTTCTCGTGGACTTACAGTCTACTAGGAGAGATGAGTTTTAAAAATCGACGGCTAAGCATATGAACACAAATGTTAAATGCAAGAAGGAAAAACACATGGTACTAGGAGACGAGAGAGGAAGCTAGTTTAACTGTATAGGAGAAAGCTACTCAGAGGCGGTAGCATTTAAGCTAAAACTAAGAGGGAGAGAGAAGGGGGATACTCTAGAGAGAACAAGTACAAAGACTCTGAGGCAAGAAACAGCTGGTATACCAAGGGATTGGGGTTAGAACAGAGCGTGTAAGAGGAGGAGGGGACAGTATGAAATGAAGTGGTATAGCCAAGGGACAGGTCATTTGGAGTAAAATAAAGGACTTAGGTGTTATTTATGTTTTTGTTTTTCTAAGTACAATGGGAGACAATGAAAGGCTTTAAACAGGGCAGAGAAAGTATCAGATTTGTGTTTTTAAAAGAATGGATGGAGAACAAAAAATGCCAAAGCTTCAGCAATGGATATGGGAGAAGAGGGTGAGTTAGGGATATATTCTAGAGCTCAGTGGATAGCACTGTTTGACGTGGGTGGGGAGTACACTGAGGAAGTGAGGCATCAAAGGCGACCTGGGGTTTCTGGCTAGAACAGACTGAATGGAGGTACCTCACACAAAGACAGGAACAGCAGGGGCACAGGCTTCGTTGGCAAGTAAGGGATCAAAGTTTGGTTTTGAACAAAAAGTAAAAAAGTTAAAGATGCCTCTGAGGCCTCCAGATGAAATGTCGAGTAAGTGGTGGGACTAAGAAACACAAATGTAATACATGTGCCATATCACTTATTAGTAGCTTCCGACTCTTAAGACCTACTTCAGTAGCTTCTTGGAAGGAGTCCTTCCCACCCTCTCACTCACTTCTGCATACAGTCCACTCCCATGTCAAGAAACAGATTCATGGGATAGAAATACAGGTCCTCTCTAAAACTGAACTATACTCATTCTCAACTATAGTGAATTATATTCTGGGAAAGTAGGCAAGTCTGTTATAAACCCACTATACAGGATGATAGATTATTTTTTAAATTGCTAGACAGTACACAAACTTGCCGGAGAGACACAGAAAAAAATGTAGACAGATCTCCCACAATGGAGCATGGTCATGCCACGATCTCTTCTCCTCCATCTCTCTATCCTGTCGGTATCCTAAGGATGCACACGTGCCAGGTGTGTTATTTCAGTTGCTGCGGCTGAAATTCAAACTGTGGTCTGCTATGTGGGGCCTGGCTCCCTTAACCACTAGGCAATGGGAACAGACCAGCTTTTAGATTTTGTAAATTTGACATAAGTGATATATTTATATAAATATGTTAATAAAATAAATATATTATGGGGACCAACAGTTAGCGTAATGGCTATGTCGCTGGACTCCCACATAGTTGACTGCAGTTTGAGTCCCAGACCCGGTGGCTTAAATTCACGCCGGGTGTGTGTGCGTGCATACCCAAGATCCTGGGAGGAGAATGGAGGAGAAGGGGGGCGATTTCTCGCTTTCTGCCTCTCTGTCTCTGTCTGTCTTTCTGGCGAGCTCATGAGCCTTATAGCAAAAACCTCTCCAAAAACAGAAAAAAAAATATAAATATATTATGAACATAATTTTAATATATATTTAATAATAAGCATTATTAAAAATACAAATATATTTTCTAAGATATTATGTGCACATATATCTATTGTTTCACAGTCGTCTCATGAAAACAATCTTAAATGTATAGTTGTATTATGTTTAGGACAGAACTTAGAGGGTTAAGTGAACTCATTATCTTTTATTTTAATAAGAACAGAAAGCATTGATGTCCTACTCATATTCTGGCTGCTGGTAATATTTGGAAAAATCACTAGATGCTATGAAATTACCACATCAACCATTGATTCAGTCTCAGGTTTTACGGGACTCCTAATCCAAGTGTGATCGCTAAGCTAATTTTGTTTTGTTTTTACACCAAATTGCTATGACTCAAAATTGTTTGTCCATTGAAAACTTCAACCGATTTAAATTAGAGCAAAAACTGCAAAAACAGGCTCGCTCGACTTCTGGCAGGGTGACATTTAACACCAGTGAGACAGCCAAATAAAAAGATGACGTCATCCACATCTGCTGATTCTTACAGAAGGGGGAAAAGGAGGAGGGAACAGTGAAGCCAAGAGAGGTGTGGGAATTATGATTACATTTTGCTGGAAAAGTAGGCTGCTGAGCTAGACAACTGCATAAAATGGTTACAGGTAGCCAGAGGAGAAAGAAAAAGGTTCTTCGTGAAATGAGATCAGAAAAGCCAAATAATATTGGGTAAGGGAGCAAGTAAACGACAGACTTATAGCCGTGAAACATTTAGACTAAATTCCCTTTTCCTTTCCAAATATATATTTTCCATATCTAGCCCACTTGAAAACAGTTTCTTAATTTCATTTTCACTGCATATACTTTAAAATAATCTTAAAGACACTTTTATCCAAGGCAATCATTTTGGCTTAGTACAACTTTATAAGACATCTTTTTTTAAAGTCACAAAATGAAACTACTTAAGTGGTCAGTACAAGTGGGTGGAAATGTAATTTCAAGAGTAGGAAGCATATCTGTATTATACATGTGTAACTGCCTTAACTACACATTTCTACTGTGAATATGAACATATGCACAGTGTCATTACTATAGCACACTTATGGCATCAAGATAAAAATGAATGGTACGGCACCGGAGCGATTGACTGTTTGTCCTCAAGTCTTGAAGATGCCGCCCAAAGGAAAAAGTGGTTCTGGAAAAGGGGGTAAAGGGGGAGCAGCGTCTGGGAGTGATACTGCTGACAAGAAGTCACAGGGTCCCAAAGGTGGTGGCAATGCAGTAAAGATCAGACACATTCTTTGTGAAAAACACAGCAAAATTATGGAAGCCATGGAAAAGCTAGAGTCTGGAATGAGATTCAATGAAGTGGCCACACAATAAAGTGAAGATAAAACCAGGCAAGGGGTGACTTGGGTTGGATGACCAGAGGATCCATGGCGGGACCATTCCAAGAAGCAGCATTTGCCTTGCCAGTCAGTGGGATGGATAAACCTGTGTCTACAGACCCACCAGTTAAGACAAAATTTGGATATCGTATTATCATGGTTGAAGGGAGAAAATAAAATTATATGAAAGACTGAAAAAAAAAGATAAAAATGAATGAAATATTTAATCATGCATCACGCTCATGACTGAATCCCTAAAGGAGAAAAAAGACTGGTCCATTGTCATGAAAACATTTATTCAATAATTATTTCCCAAGTACCTCTATGTATAAGGAACTGTGTGAGACACAATGAGTAAAGTGATGGATTACTTTAGGACGGTCTGAGAAGTATGAATGGTACACTTAGTAATGATAGTGATATAAACAAGAACAACTAGTAATATTGACTTTTATCAAGTTATTATTATGTGAATGGTTCTCAACTAAATTTAATAGTGATAAAAATTAACTTTACCATCTTAACCAGTTTTAAGTGTACAGTTGAGTGGTACTAAGTAGTGTGCATTCACATTGCTGTAGAACCATCACTATCAACCATTTCCAGCATTTTTTCATCTTCCCAAACTGAAACTCTGTACTCATTAAACAATAACTCTCCATTCTCCCATTCCCCCAGCCCATGTCAACCACCATTCTACTTGAGTATTATGATTTTGTAAGTATAGCCAACAACACTTTTTCACTTGCATCCACATATTTTAAGATCTCTTCTTCAATTAAGACATTAAAATCAAGACCCACAATAAACTTTACTTAGGTGTGTATATAATAAGGTATTACATCAGGATTATTTTTTAAAAATAAAGCATATTAACTTATTGATACTATCTTAGAATAAAAGGGTTTTCACTGTTCAAATTTTAATGTTTATGGGACCAGCAGTTAGCATAATGGCTATGTTACTGGACTCCCATGTAGTCGACCACAGTTCGAGTCCCGGACCCGGTAGCTTAAACTCACACGGGGCACATGTGCATGCGTGCCCAAGATCCTGAAAGGAGAATGGAGGAGAAGGGATTACGGCGTGGCCATCTCCGCGGGGGGGGGGAGATTTCTCGCTTTCCGTCTCTCTGTCTCTCTCTGTCTTTCTGGCAAGCGCACACACCCTATAGCAAAAAACCTCTCCAAAAAAAATTTTTTTTAATGTTGATTTCATCTCTTTTATCACTGTAAAATGTCTATTTTACATATATAATACTACTGTACATATGTAAAATGTACTAATAAATATAATATTTTTGATAAAATGTGCTCAGAAACTTTTTCACTGATGTGATGTACAACCAATGTTTGGAGAACCACTGATATAAGGATGATTATGACCCAATGAATGGGAATCAATGAAAGGTGCAAAGGTGAGGAATTTGATTCTGAAGATATTAAAATATGCTGAATTTAATGTGTCATATAGACAATCAAATGGACATATTTGAAAGGAAAAATAATATGTAATCCTGTACTTCAGCTGATAGACAAAAATCTATATTTAGGAATCATACACATAAAGGTAACTATACGAGACCAAAGAAGGGATCAGTCATGTAAGAAAAAAGACAGTAGAGAACTACGCAGAACAAAGTGTCTACACTTAGAAAGGATAAGGAAAAAGAGATCTAAAGGAGACAGAGACGGGAGGAGCCCCAAAAGAATACATAAGATGGACATCATGAAACGAGGCTGCAGGGTCAAAAGATGCAGAAAATCAAGGAACAGAAAAGGCCACTTACTGGATTCGGCTGCCAGGTCACTCTGGTCCTCTGAGAGCACTTTTGGTAATGGGGAGTGTCAGAAGCAAAATTCAGGATTAACTGAATAGTGCAGCAGAGGAGATAAGAAGTGTGAATGGTCCACAGGGAAACTTGGTGATGATAGGAATGAAATGAAGTGGCAAGGGATGGAATAGCCTAGCTCCAAAAGCAAATTCCAAGAAGACTCTCTAAAGCAGTGGTTCCCAAACAGAGGTGTCTTTGCCCCCAATGTGGTACATGTAGTAATCTCATGTGGTAATGTCTGAAGTCAATTTTTGGGTGCAAAATTTGAGGCGTTGCTAGCTTCCAGAGGGTAGAGCCCAGTGTTGCTTCTGAATACTTTATAATACAAAGGTTGCTCCCCAGCCTCCAGACACACAACAAAGAATTATCTCGACCAAAATTCAGTCGTGCCAAGGTTGAGAAACCCTTTTCCAAAGGATGAGGGATAGCTGAGCATTTTCACATGGTAGAAAGTTACCGAATTAAAGTTATAAAGAGGGAAGAATGTAAGAAATAAATCCACATCTCAGAAGAGTGGGAAGATATTAGGTTATCAGGAAAGTCATGATGCATTTTTGCACAGAAAAATGATGCAAAAATGCATCATGACTTTCCCGACAAACCAATATATGGTTAAGAAGCTGGTTGAGCACTGGAAAAGAGAAGACCTTTTCTTTCATATTGTTTAAAACAGGAGCAATGAAATCAATGCACATAATTGGAGATCATAAAGAAAAAAAGGAGAGGATTCCTAATTGCTAGTCTTGACTTATTAGAAAAATAAACAGCAAGAATTCTGCAGAGGGCTGTCTCCATGGCCTAGTGGTTAAGGAAGCAGGCTTCCACATGGCTGACTATACAGTTCAAAGCCCAGCCCTGGTATAAGCATGCCCAAAGTCCAACAGGATGGGAAAATGGAGAAGAGATTTAGGTGTGTCCACTCCCCACTGTGAGTTGTTTTCTCCCTCTCTCTCTTCCTGTCTCTCTCTAGTGAGAGAGAGCAAAACTATCTCCCTGAGGCAGCTGGATCCCACACCACTGACTGTGCAGTAGGAGTACCAGACCTGGTGGGGTGCAAAACACAAAGGATGCCCGTGCATTCGTGCCTATGCTCAAAATCCTGAAAGGGAGGAATGGAGTAGAAGGGATTGCAGCATGATCATCCTTCATAGGGGGTGCTTTCTCAGTCTCTTTCTCTCTGGTGAGTACATGAGTCCTCTGGCAAAATTTAAAAAAAAAAAAAAGAAGATGAAAGAAAGGAGCACAGACACATTAGATCGTCATTTTAGCTATTACCTTTTAGCACAAGGACTGGTCCAGCATGTTCTATCATCTTAAAGGGACGATTTAATTTGTAAGAGATTTCAGCAGCTAACAGCAGCACAGACTGAGCAGAATTCTGGAGAGCATACCAAATGAGAATTTAACTTTTAAAATAAATAGCCTAACCTATTAACAAATCATAGAAAGTTGAGACATTCTACAACTGATGTTTTAGACCAGTCCTGCAGCCTGGTGTTTAAGGGAGTTGGGTCCCACTTGACCAACTGCGGTTTGAATAACACCCCTTGTAGCTTGAAAAACATGCCATGCAGACAGACGTACATGCATGTTCCAACCCCCAAAGGATGAATAAATGAGGTAGAAGAGATTGTGGCATGGCCTTGGTCCATTTTGGGAGGGGGGTGCTTTATCCCCATCTCTCTGTCTCTCTCTGGTGAGCACACATGCCTTTGGCAATAAAAAAAAGAAGAAAAAGAAAAAAAGATATAAAATTTTAATAAATGATCTGATTACATCCCAATAGCAATAATATAGCCAGCTATGAAACTGTCATTTTTCATTAAAGACACCCAAGGATTAGTTACCTATGCTAATAAAAAATATTTTAAGTTTTGAAAAAAGGAACCAAAGTATCTAAATTAGGTTGCTAAGTCACAAAAATACTGATCTGTCATCAAATACTATGCACTTTTTTCCAAATGTAAATTGTATAAAATTATTTGCTCCAATGAAAGGGAAAAGTTATGAATAGAACCAACAAATAACACCACTAAGATTATTTATGTAACTAAAACCCTTATGCTATAATTAAGTAATTTCAATTATCAGAGCCAATTCTTGATCTCTTTCATAGACCACTTACAAATATTAATTAGTATGGTTCTTTTTTTGCTATAGGGCGTGTGCGCTCGCCAGACAGAGAGACAGAGAGACAGAAAGCGAGAAATCACCCCCCAGGGGGCATGACCACGCCACAATCCCTTCTCCTCCATTCTCCTCTCAGAATCTTGGGCATGCATGCATACATGCCCAGCATGAGTTTTAACCCACCGGGTCCAGGACGCGAACCACGGTTGACTACGTAGGAGTCCAGCGACATAGCCATTATACTAACTGCTGGTCCCATTATGGTTCTTATTCTACAAAATATTGTTCATGGGAGTCCAGAAATGTAATATCTAACTAATAAACTCATTTCTTAAAGGTGTTCTAGGTGGTATGGGAATATTCAACAAGGCAGCTACTCTGGAGCTCATCAGAGAGGTCATGCATACAAATTTAGAAGGGATCCACACATATTTGATAATATAGATGCTAAGAATAAATGAGATAATCCATAGTCAAAGTAGAGAAAAGAAGAAAAAAAGACCCAAGACCAATTTCTCTGAGTCAGTGTTTCTCAGATTTTAGAGAGCTTCTTAAACAGATGAGCAGACCCCATCCTAAGCTTCAGATTCAGAATGTCTGCAGGGGTTCCAAGTAAATGGGTTTTGTAGCAAACACTTCAGAGGATTCCACAAGCAGATATAGTGTGAACCAACCTTTAAGAAACACTATCCTAGACTATTAAAGGAAATATTGACCAATTGGGCCTTATCAAAATTTAAAATGTTTGCTCTATGAAAGATCCAATGAAGAGGATGAAAAGACAAGTTACAGAGTGGGAGAAAATATTTGCCTAACTGAATAAACTCTGTAGATTGCACCAATGCTGATTTCCTGGTTTGATATTGTACTATAGTTTCACAAGTCCTTACCTTTGGGGGGAAAATGAATGAAGGATACACAGGACCTGCCTTTATGCTTTTTGGACAACTTACTACACAGCCATAATTTTTTTCAAAACAAAAACTTAAAAGAAAAAAAGTCTCTCTGACCTTTCCCCAATCTTTTTTCTTTCTCCCACTGGTTGGTAGTAAGCTTGAAATGTTTTATTGAAAAAGGCTAAAGTCCAGCAAAGGTCAGCAATTCACAGCCTGTGAAATCTTTAACAACTGGAACTCAAACTGGACAGGTCTTGTCTACAATTCCCTATGAATTCAGAGCCAAGTGCAAAAGTTGTTGTTGTCGTTATTATTATCATTTCACTTTCCAAAGTATTATTATGGCAGGTACCATAGAAATATTTTCGTCTTCCTCTTATTAATGTAATAGTGAGTGAACATTTGGCTTTTAAGGCTATATGATTAGTATAATTAAAAAGCTGAATAAAGTAAATTATTCAGCTTTTTGAGAAAAAGAGAAAAACGGCCACTAGAGAACTATTATTGTCTCAATATGTAGTGCGTACCAGCAAGAGTGTTTTCAGTGTCTCTAGAATGGTGCCTACTGTGAATAATAATACTAATGATAATTGCTAGTACTTACAAGAGAATTACCATGGGCCAGATACTGAGCTTAGCTCTTCATCCTAAGTGGATCAGCTTAGTACTCACAACAACCCATGAGATAGGTATTGTTTATTAAAAATGTGAAAACCAGGGAGATTAAATAGCTTGGCCACAGTCAGATCTCTCCAAAGTGCCTAAGCTCAGGCTCCATCTACTGAGTATCCAACTGAAACCCTCTTCCTGGTCTCACTGCCCAAGGACGAAGGGTTCCCCAGGATACTCTGTAAATGTGAGGGGAATTGAGGACACTGGACAGGGTGTTTAGTCTGACACTAAACATTTTAATGACTAATTACAGTAATAATATCCAGTCATTCCAGTAATGGATGAATAAACATTGAAAACAGAACCACCAGAAGGAAGGTGTCCTACTCTTCACCCACTGAGAAGCCTCAATAAATTCAGAGGAAGTAGACATAATAAAATAAGGCCAAGTAAAACCCATGAAAATGGACACAAGTTTTAAGAGAACAAGGCCAATTTTAAGTTTTTGTCTTTTTTTTTTTTTTTTTTGGAGAGGTTTTTGCTGTAGGGCGCGTGCGCTTGCCAGACAGACAGACAGAGAGAGAGAGAGACAGAAAGCGAGAAATCATCCCCCAGGGGGGATGGTCACGCTGCAATCCCTTCTCCTCCACTGTCCTCTCTGTATCTTGGGCACGCACGCACATGCGCCCGGCATGAGTTTTAAGCCACTGGGTCTGGGATGTGAACCACGGTCGACTACGTGGGAGTCCAGCCACAGTCATTACGCTAACTGCTGGTTCCCAATAAAAATAATTCTTAAAAAACAAATGATCAGGGAACAGCAGTTGGCATAATGGCTATGTTTCTGGACTCCCATGTAGTCGACCGTGGTTCAAGTCTCAGACCCGGTGGCTTAAACTCACGCCAGGCACATGTGCACGTGTGCACGTGTGCCCAAGATCCCTAGAGGAGAATGGAGGAGAAGGGATTGTGACATAGCCACCCCCCCAGTGGTGGATTTCTTGCTTTGTGTCTCTCTGTCTCTCTCTTTCTGGCAAGCACATGCGTACTACAGCAAACAAACAAACAAACAAAACAAAACAAACAAAAACAAAACCAAAATAAAAAATATCTCAAAAAATTAAAAAACAAAAAGAAAACTAAAACAAAAGCCTCTCAATTTTTTTTTTAATTTGGAGAGGTTTTTTGCTATAGGGCGCGTGCGCTCACCAGACAGACAGAGAGAGACATAGAGACAGAAAGTGAGAAATCACCCTCCAGGGGGGATGGTCACGCCACAGTCCCTTCTCCTCCATTCTCCTCTTGGCATGCACGCACACGCGCCCAGCGTGAGTTTCAAGCCACCGGGTCTGGGATGCGAACCGTGGTTGACTACGTGGGAGTTCAGCGACATAGTCATTACGCTAACTGCTGGTTCCCTCAAAAAATTTTTTTAAAAAATCAATCTCGATTTATCTATTTCTCCCCCAGCCATTTTCCTGCCACTCTCCCAAATTATACTAAAGTCAATCTAAGGCATCAGACAATTTCAATGGTCTCTTTAGATAAATAAAATTCTTAATTTTAATTTAGTCAAATGTGTCAATATTTCTTTTTATATTAAATGCTTTTTGTATCTTAAGAAATCCTCTCCTCTTCTGAAGACAAAGAGTCAAAACAACAAAAACTAAGGAAATTCTTTTCTATAACCAAGTCTGATTTTTTTTCTGGATATTTACATCTTGATCCTTCTGAGAAAATTTTTCTCTTATATAGTGTGAAGTAGGAATCTTTTTTTACTCTGTCTCCTAAGGATAACCATTTATTTTTGGTTCCATTTACTGAATAATCCTCTTTTTTCTATGGATCTGACATATGCCAAAGTTCTAAATGTGAGTGTGAACATGTTTCTAGGTTTTTAAATTTTATTACACTGGTCAATTTATCTACATATTTATGCTGGTACCTCACTGTCTTAATTTACCTAACTTCATAATATAATAGATCCTGATAAATGGTAGGCAAGTCCCTACTCTTACACTAGCCTTACAACTATTCCATTTTATTGGCACCCCGATGCTAAATTCTTACCCAGCTTTACACTGTTCCCCATATTCCATGGGCACTGGCCCCACACTTAGAGTAAGAACCACTAAGCATGTGGGTAACAGAAGAGATGCTCAATGAAACTGTTATTTCATTAGCAGTGACAGGAAGTGTCTCTACTGTGCCCACTAACAGTGTTTAACCTTTATCTAGTAGGGAGTTAAGATTTATTACTCTTCCCAACTTTTCCTGAAACATAAGAGTGCAGAGGACCCAACACTGGAGAAATGAGTGTTAACAGTTTCATTCTGAAGATAAATCAAAGAAGTCAAATATGTCCTGAAAAAGGCTAGAAAACAGTCATTCCATAATTTACTCAACACATTAGCTCCTACTACATCCAGGTGCTGGAGAGATCAAGGCACACATAAAGGAAATTAATCATCTAAAGGGTCTGAAGTCCAGCTCCTTCTGACCCAGAGAAGGTTCTGTTGCTAGCTCTGAGGGAACTTGCTATCACCTGGGAGTTCCCTGAACTCTGTCTTCACCTCTTTACATCATTCCTTTATTAACTGCTCCTCAAGCAAACCTTTAGCTACGCCATAGATTTTTTTGTCAGGGCTTTGGATGAAACCATGGTTTTCTGGAAGCACAAAATCCAGTCTTTAGAAAGTATCTTAAGAACCATCTGGATAATATCATTGCCTAACAATTACTAACTACCTTGGACAGCACACTTTATCAAGGGCTAGATGTTGGTTTCAACTACCGTAAAACTTGCCCTCGCCTGTACTCAGTTTGAGATCTGCAAAAGAAGTGGGGGGTGTTTAGTCTGGGTTATTTCAGAAATGAGTCACAGATTCTTGTTTAATGTAATGGACACTGGACTGAGGGTTCTGAGGGCAAAGAATGGTCAGCTTAACTGCTGTCCGCAGATGGACTTTCCTCCCAGGGCAGTCCGTGCCTATTAGAATTAGAGTCTGCATTCATTCTGCTTATTAGAGCAGCTAAGACAGTGCACCTGTCATAATAACCAGCCTGTCATATCTGCAGATTTGTTTTGTTAAACACACACACACACCTGATTTCACACTAGTTTCCAGTCTTTAACAGTTGTGACTCAGAAGTATAAAGAAATGTGTCCTACGATTCTAAATGGTATCATTCTGATTGCAGAAACGTCACTCATAATTTACTTAGTCTACCAGGAGAGTACAGGATTCTTTAAAGCAGAGTTGATGAAACATACTATAAGTCTGTTCCAGCAAAATTAATTTTCTGGAGTTTCCACCACTCTCCCAATCTCCAAAACATTTGTTTACTGGACATAGATTTTTTTTTCCTAAACATAACTTTTCAGTCTGCATTTCCAGTCCCCTTCAGCTCACTCTGTATTATGGTAATGTCTGATGTGCAAACCACTTGCTTTTATTTATTATTTTGATTTCTACCATTTGCTTCAGTGGAAACTTCTCTCGTTTTGCCTCTCTCTTCTATGTACCCTTGATTCCCTTTCCCATTATTTTCTCCCCTCCTTGAGCTCATTGTTCCATCACAGCATAACCTCACCTCCCCCCACATTAACAAAGTGTCCTAAAATGTACTTCCGCTGCTACTCTAAGGACAGAGTTCCTCCCTTCGAATGAAGCACTCCCACTGGAACTTGGGTTATCCTTGGGGCATTTGATTAGAAGCAAGTGAAGTTGCCCAGGCAACCACTCCAAATTGTCCTAGGATGCCTGGCAAGTGTGTTTTCTGCAGCCTGATGTGAAGGTCACACTAGCCAACCCAGTGACAGTTAAAAGCGAAGTCTCTGTGCAATCAGCCAAGGGCTCAGAGAACATCCATCAAGATGAGCTCAATAACATTTGCATAATCATAAAATTGTCAGACTCCCAAGGCCATAAAGACCCACAGGAATAGACCATTTTAAAGAGCCAAAGATATCAGATTTGAAAATGAATAACAATAGGTGAGTGTGCTAAAATCATTAAAAAGAATGCTTTAAAAACCAACCAGATGGAATCCAATCACTTTGCTAGTGAAAGCACTTTAGGTACTCAAGTTTTTTCATATGATTTAAAAGCAGTTCTACCTTAAGGCAGCACAATAAACCAAAGGGCCTGGAAAACGTCACTTCATATCCTTTTATGTTTTTCTTAGATAGATTATTTAAAGCATTATTCTCAAGTAGCAACACCCAATTTGAAAAATATGCCCATACCCACTAAATTAATGTTACATCTGACTAAATCTCAATCAAAGTTCAAATCCAGTGGGGAAAACACCTACAAGACAGAGAAGAAATCTGTGTTTCTAATATATTAATTACTCTCACAAAACAATAAGCCAAAATGGGAATGTCTGTATAGAAAAATGAAAACAGAACATGAAGTAATCAATTTAGCACAAAATTCAAATGGCCAACATGATACATAAAAATACTGTTTGAATAAGAAAGATGCAATCTAAAACAATGTAAAACCACTTTTCACATGACAGATGTATAAGGAATCAGAAATAACTTTTTAAGAAACAAATCTCCCAAGCCTTTATTCCTTTAAGAAGTTATCTTTCTGGGACCAGCAGATGGCAAAATGATTACATCACTGTACTCCCATGTAGTTGACCATGGTTCAAGTCCCTGACACAGCAGCTTGAGACTCATGCTGGGCATGTGTGCATGCGTGCTCAAAATCCCAAGAGCTGAATGGAGGAAAAGGGATTGCGGCATGTTCATCCCCCATGGGGGGTGATTTCTCACTTTCTGTCTCTCTGTCTCTCTCTGTCTCTCCAGCAAGCATATATGCCCTATAGCAAAAATCTCTCTCCAAAAAAAAAAAAAAAAAAGAGGAAGAAATAAATTATCTTTCACATATAATCAAGTAAGTGCACAATTGTGTGTACAGTGTTTACCACACTATTGCTTATTTTAGCAAAAAATCAGGTCATGGCCTATGAGTCCAGCAAATCTACAGCAATTCTAAGTGATGATAAATACACAGTAAACATGAAAACCCTGGGAAAGGTAGATGGTTATAAAGCAGCATATGTAGCATAACTTCATTTTTGTAAAAATAAATAAATAAATAATTTATGAAATATACATTCTAAAAGCAAAAATTAAGTTTTTAACGCAAAATGTTATCTATAGAAGGATTGTGATGATTTTTATTTCTTAAAAGAGGGCTTTTTTCTCCCCTATCATCAACAAATATTACTTCTTAAAACAACAGTGAATGTATTGAAAAAGTGTGGCACATGTACTCTATGGAATACTATTCAACCATTAAAAAAAAAACAAGACCCTGGCATTTGATAGAAAGTGGTCGAATATGTAAGATTTATTGCTGAGTGAAGCAAGCCAGGCTACGAAAGAGAGATATTATATGTCTCCACTTAATATATATTGGCTGTCTGCACTCTGTGGTAGAGATTGAAAGATTGGTGGATATAATAGCAGTGAAAATAATTATGGACACTGGAGACAGTGTGAAAGAAGGGTAGGAGAGGGGAAGAGTATAGGGAAGGAAATCAGGGAGAAAAAAAATAGGCAAGACATTTGTGGGACACAGAAATGGTTTATTGTCTATTGATGATAGCATGTATAGTATTCTCAACTGTACTGGTCTGAAGTGTATTTCATGTTGGGTAAATTCTCTTTACAAGCCAAATGATGTATAGTGATCATATGTTTAAAACAAAAATAAGAATAAGGATTTTTTAAAAAGTAACTGGGCCAGCAAGTGGCATGGTAGTTAAGATGCTGGGCTTCCATACTGCTGACTGCAGTGACTGATGACTTGCTTTCTCACTTTCCCTCTCTCCGTGTTTGTGTGTGTGTGTGTGTGTGTGTGTGTGTGTGTAAGAGTGTGTGTGTCCGGTGAGTGCATGTGCCCTGTAGCAAATTAAGAAAATAATAATGATGATAAAATAAAATTATATATATATATTTTTAAGTTACTTTAAAAGGGAAATCAAATCCCACATGAAGATAGTGGCTCAAATCCTTGACTCAGTCGGCCTGAAATAGACCAGGCACATGAGCAAATGTCCCTGATCTAAAGAGCAAAAAGACTACAGGAAGGAAAGAGATCATGGCAACACCAGACCCTGTGTGTGGGGGTGGAGGGGAGGGAGGAGGGGGATACACCTCTCTCTCTTCCTCTCTCTCATTTACACATGTGCTCCTATCATTAATAAATAAAACAATTAAAAAAGAAATTGTAATTGATTTTCATGCATAGCAAGATTTTGCTTTTTTTGGGGGGGGGCAAAGTTTGGTTTCAAGCCAAGATTATGAAATCTCTCTGCAATATCTGAATCTCTATGAATTAGAATATATCAATAGAATATTTAAAGACATCTGTGGATGGACAAGAGATGAAAATGACATTACCAGCATCAATTCCTAGAAGTCAGGCCAGTGACTGGGAAAGCTGCAGCCTGGGATTGCTCGTAAGAGGACATGCTGTAAACTATCACTGGCCACAAACTCCTAAAGGTCACTTTTCAGCAGATGTCTTCCCTCCTTCCTTTGCCTTCCCAATCTATAATATAATATAGAAAAGGAGGGACGCTGCAATGCAACGGAGATGACGAAAGTGTGCACACTTTCAAACACAGGTGTTCAACTTACCATGGGGTTGTATTCCATAAACCCACAGTAAATGGAAAATACTGTTGGGTGAGAATGCCTTAAATACACCTAACCTACCAAACATCACAGGTGTTCTTAGTCAAGTCTACCTTAAACATGCCCAGAACACTTATATTAGCCTACAGATAAGTAAAACTATCGAACACAAGCTTATTTTATAATCAAGTGTTCAATTTCTCCTGTAATTACCAAAAATTATACTAAAAGTTAATAACATAATGACTTGTTGCCAGTGCCCAACATCACAACACAGTACTGTACCACATATGACTAGTTCAGGAAAAAAATCAAAATTCAAGACTCAAAGCATGGTTTCTCCTGAAAGGGTGTGACTTTCGTACCATCACAAAGTTTAAAAATCCCATGTCAGACCCTGTGAGTCAGGAACCGTCTGTTCAGCGTTCCCTGTGGTTTACTGAAGGAGAGGATGTAAGAGCTGTGCCCATGAGGGGTCACTTGATGGCACAGATTTGGGCTCAGGAAGGTCGAGTCTTTAATTTATATCTGTTCTGCCAGGTGAACGTATCTAAAGCTTGCTACTTTCCAACTCTTTGATTATAAAACCAGACCCCCGCTTTGCCCCAAAAAGCATGGTCCGTTGGCTGAGTCCATTATCCTACAAGTATCACTCACTAACCAAAGCTGCATCTTTTAAAATCAATTCACAACTCTGTGGAATAGACTGGACCTGGCTGATGAGACAAGTCCTATCCTCAAATGGAGAATTAGCTGAAACTATTGTGCAGATATTTAGAAGCTTACTATTTAGGAAAGAGTAATTAAAAGATCATCGTTAAAAAATGTGTAATAGGCCAGCAGGTGGTATGGCAGTTAAAGCAGCTGGATCTGACGTGGCCAACTAGGCAGTTTGAATCCTGGAACCAGCAGCTTGAAAAAGATACTGGTTGCATGTGCATGGATGTCCAAAATCCTGGAAGGAGGCAAAGATGGAAGAGAAGGGATTGCATTGTGGCCATCCCCCATTGCGGGAGGGTCTTCTCTTTCTCTCTCTCTATTTCGCTCTCGCAAACGAATGCATCCTATGGGGAAAAAAAAATATATATATATATATACACACATACATATATATATATTATATATATATATATACATACATATATATATATATATATTATACACACACACACACACACACACATATAGAAAGAGAAAGAGAGAATGGATGTTAAGGTGCTAGAGCCCACATGGCCAATTGAGTGGCTGGAGTCCCAGACCTGCTGGATTAACAAAAATTGTGCGCACATGTGTATGTGTCTAAAATCCCTGAGAGGACAACAGAACAGGGATAGCAACATGGTCATCCCTCTTGAGGGGTGACTTCTCACTTTCCCCTTCTCCTCTGTCTCTCTCCAGTGAGAGCATGTGCCCAATATTAACAACAACGATGAAAGCATAACGTATACATAACAAACAAATACTTAAAATCAAATAATTCACCTTAGGTTTAATCTTATATTTACAATGGATTTTGTTCATGATTTCATTTACCCTTGCAGAATGCTTTCCTTCTATTTCACTCAATAATGAAACATTCACTTGTTAAAGAGCTGTATAGTTATTTTACAATGCATTCCTTTAAGTAGTATTACATGCTTATTAGATGTTTCCCGGTGATGTTTCTACCCTCTGTGAAAATAGTTGACAATATCCTGTGCTCATCCAAACTTAAAACAAAAATGTTCCTCAAATTCTTTATTTTTATTCAGGTTTACACGTCATACTTTTACTTCCCTCTCTCTCAAAGAATTTTCTAAGTGGTCATCTTGAAACTACACACAGTTGGAATTTTCAGAGACTGCTTTGTGGTGGGTAGAATTCCCATTTGATATTAATAGCCTAGTTGAAATAGCCAAGCCCCAGAATACTGAAGGAAACAAAGGGGTTCTTTGTCATGGAGACTGCTTGAGCAGCCTCAGAGGCTGAAGAGTCAATTACCTCTGAGCTAAGCCTGTCACAAAGACAGCATTCTGGGCGACCCTGGCTTAATGGACACACTCCAGTTCTCCCACGAGGGAGCAACACTCCAGCAACATCCTGTTACTGCGTCTTCCCATAAAGCTTCTCCGCAGCATCCGAAAAACCCAGAACTGACAGGAGAATCCCCGTTAGGAGATAATCCGAATGTCAGCAACATAAGCAGAACCACAAGTGGCAGAGTAAAACTGCTTGTACAACTCAATGATGGCGCTTCTCGACATCACATTTTACTTTCAGAAGAAAGTCATTTTAATTCCTGCATTTTTCTCTATAAAACAAAATAAGGCTGTGTATCTGTGATACATACACACACATATATGAAATAAACAAAGATTTCAAATTACAATTACAATTTTGCTCATTTTTAACTTAAAAAATATATATCAAGTTAATCCAGGGGAGTCAAATAGGCACAATGAAAGTTAGTTTCTTTTCTTTCTTTTTTTTTTTTTTTTTTAGTTTCTGTTTCATGTTTGTTCCCCCCTCCCCTTTATTCATGACAGAGTATGTGAGAATGAGAGAGAGCAAGAAGAGCACTCCTCACAAGATCTGGTCACACTGTGACCAGTGTCCTGGCCCAGCAGATCTTGGGCACCTATATGCATGACTTGGGCACTTAAATGCATATGAGTTTCGGACTGACCAGAGGAGAGATCAAACTGTGGTCACCCAGTGGAATCTGGCTCCTCTTGAATAGTGCATAACTGCTGTGCTATGGAGCTGGCTCTAAAACTTGTTTTTTTGTTTTGTTTTGTTTTGTTTTGAGAGGTTTTTACTATAGGGCGCATGTGTTCACCAGAAAGACAGAGAGAGACAGAGAGATAGAAAGCGAGAAATCACCCCCCAGGGTGGATAGCCACGCCACAATCCCTTCTCCTCCATTCTCCTCTCAGGATCTTGGGCAAGCATGCACACGCGCCTGGCATAAGTTTAAACCACCAGGTCCAGGACTCAAACCGCGGTCAGCTACATGGAAGTTCAGCGACATAGCCATTACACTAACTGCTGGTTCCCTTAAAACTTGTTTTTTTAAGCCTCGGTCAAACTAATTTTCACATCCCAGCATTCTGTTACATTGACACCCTGGGTTTCACCAACAATAGCTATGTGTTACTAAGTTGGAACTACGTGAGGACAGAGATATCCCCATGACCAGCTCATAGACCGAGCTGCATGACCCCATCCTCTGTCAATATCTTCAATTTCTTTCTTCAGCAATAAAAATCTTCAAGCCTTCAGTATTACCCACACGTTCATGTTTCTCATGTCTGCAGACCACTTCCTGGAGAAGTCATGAGTCTGTTGTCCTGAAAGAGTAGTCGTGGGGATGATGGCAGAGGTGGTTATCTAAGCCTATCAATCCTATTAGAACTGTTGACAGTTCAGCATATTGAATATGGTATACCACAGTGTTACTAATTCCTCCTGACACATGAGGTTTACCACTGGAACCTCTGTATACAAAATGGTCTTGGATTTAATAGTATGTAATTAGTTCCTGTTACATTCTAGGAGAATCTTGCTGGAAAGGGATCCAAAGAGATGGCTTTTCAGCAGAAACATGCTGATTATGAATAATTACTTGCTAAGAATGAACCATTCAGAGGTCAATGTAGAATTCAGCTTCTCTTCCCCACAATCCAGTGTAATAAGTAAGACAAGACTCACTATCTCTGATATCTTCTGGATACACAGATATCTAAATGATACCTAAATGATACCTCTGGACTCTCAGGTAGTATCTTTAGAACCCAATTGTTTTGCAAATAATACCCTTGGGTTATGTAGCTGGATTGAAGCACTGTGAGTTTTGAAATTGGTCTTGAGGTTTTGATATTTGGCTTTGGCACTTACCATTTTTTTATTTGTGATAGGCTGCTATTCAACTTTTATGCTTCCATTTCCTATAAGTATATAAAATAGGAATTAAAAAACCTCCAAAATGTTTTGAGGATTAAATGTAAATATAGAAAATGCAGCCAAAATAATTCTTAGTATTCAATAAATGATAGCTATTATAAAACCTCATTCATTTTTCTTTTAAAAAATAATATTATGTATTTGTCTCACACTTCCCTATGAAGGCCTCAACCAGAAAGATGGGCCAGACAGATATTATTACTCCCAATTTACACTTGAGGACAAAGGATCAAGAGGATGACTTGACTCTTGACTCTTAGGCATTTCCCACTAAAATAAAATCTTTATTATCCATCAAGCATCCTCTTTAAAAGCACAGTTGGGTTGGCCTTTTACAGCAGGGACAAATTCTATCATGTTCTGGTCAAAGAAAAGGGAAATTAAATTTGTTTGGATTTCAGAAAAGCACTTGCACTTTAACTATGTGCAAGTACTTTTCCGACTGAGTGTATTCCTATGCTTTGGGTAGAAACCCAAAAGTGGAATTTCTGGATCATATGGTAGTTCTACTTGTAGGTCTTTGAGGAACCTCCATGTTGTTCTCCACAGTGGCTGGACCAATTTACATTCCCACCAATAGTATAGGAGAGTTCCCTTTTCACCACAGCCTCACCAGCATTTAACATTTTTTATAGTTTTAACCTTAGCCATTTGATTGGGTTTGGGTGGTATTTCATTGTGGTCTCAATTTGCATTTTCTTTATGATAAGAGATGTTGAGCAAACTAATATACAATGTATTCATGCTGGGAAAATTCACTTTACAAGCTATAAAGATATACAGTGATTGGATTATAAAAATAAACTATTAAAAAAACTTAGTTTTAAATTAATTCCAACTTCTTGATAAATTGTCAGAACAGTACGACATCCATACATCCCCTTCACCCAAAAACTTTATTGAAGTTTTGTCAATTATCCCAATGACTCCTTTATAACAAAATGACTTAATCCAAGATCATTCATTGCATTTAATTGTTATGTCAGTCTTTAGTCCTTCCTTGAGCCTCACAACTGTTAAAAATAACTGATTTTAGGGGCCGGCAGGTGGCACAGTGGTTAAGGACACTGGGCTCCCACCTGGTCGACCACAGTTTGAGTCCCAGACCTGAGGGCTTCCTTTCTCACTTTCCCTCTCTCTCTCATTCTCTCTCTCTCTCTCTCTCTCACTCTGCCCCTCTCTGGCCAAAATCAAAAAAGTTAAATGAAATAAAAATTCAAAGAAATAATAGTTTTTAAAAACTGCTTAAAAAATAGTTTAAAAAAACCTGATTTTAAAATAATCACAGACCCACAAAAGTTGCATGAATCATACAAAGAATTCTTAGTCCTATTTCCCTTTCACCTAGGTACCTAATTGTCTAATGTCCAGCATTTTTCTTTTTTTGGAGAGGTTTTCGCTATAGGGCGCGTGCGCTCGCCAGACAGAGAGAGACATAGAGACAGAAAGCGAGAAATCACCCCCCAGGGGGGATGGTCACGCCACAATCCCTTCTCCTCCATTCTCCTCTCGGGATGTTGGGCACGCACGCACACGTGCCCAGCGTGAGTTCTAAGCCACCGGGTCCAGGACACGAACCGCGGTCGACTACGTGGGAGTCCAGTGACATAGCCATTATCCTAACTGCTGGCTCCCCATGTCCAGCATTTTTCTGAACCATTCGAGAGTAAATTCTGGACAGCATGCTCCTTCACTCTGTGTCTCTCCAGTAAGCACACATGCCCTATGGAAAAACTAAAGAGAGAGAGAGAGAGAGAGAGAGAGAGAACAGATTGCTGTGGTCTGCTGATCCTACAAAGAATGGAGTAATAAGCCACCTAGGGTACCATGTAACTACTTTTCAAAAACCCACTGCTTATCAGAGAGCCAGCCCATTGCTTGGACTACTAGATTAAGACCCCTCACTTCAGCTCCTCTTTGGCAATCCATTTGGAACCCCTCCCTGCTTTGGAGTTCTGTTCTTCCTTTCCTCTCTTAGTAAACTGAGCTTTGCTAGTGCTCTCTGTGTCCACATCATGAGCATGGGACAAGAACCTGGTCATCTTGAGGTCCTAAATTCAGCACTGGTGTCGGGCCTCACCCTAATATCCCGACTGACATTCTGGCACCAAACCATGTCTCCCTCATAGTCTATATGCCAATCCCACCTAATTTTAGGCCTATGACATATTTGTCTATTCAAATGCAATGCAAGACCTTGAAGTACAGAGTGGTATTTGCTCTACTTGTGTCTCCACTGCCTGGCTCAGAGCTCAGTAAATGTCTGTTATGCTAATAAACAAAAGAGCATCCATGGAAGACACAGTTGTTCCTTTATTAGAAGCACTATACATAAAAGAGCCAATTTTCATGGAATTTTATCCCAGATTCACATTTGAAGTAGTCACACATTTGTTTTGGATAATAGAGTAATGAGGTTATTTGGCATACTTCAGAATCAGTTAGATCTCTTTCACATAGATTTTATTTACATAGTTAATAAGAATCACATGGAATAAAAATTTAAATACCATTTCCAAAACTCCAAAAGTACCAAGATTTTTGGTTTTGTTTTTTTTTCCCAAAGGTTAATTTTGCTTTTAAACTGGTGTTTTGTATCACAGGTTTATTTGATGATCAATTTTATGTGTCAACTTGGCTGAAGGCTAAAATTTCTAGTTATTCATTCAAAAAAATGTTTTTGAGAGGTTTTTACTAAAGGGCACTTGGGCTCACCAGAAAGACAGAGAGAGACAGAAAGACAGAAAGCGAGAAATCACCCCCCCAGGGGGGATGGCCACACCGCAATTCCTTCTCCTCCATTCTCTGGGGATCATGGGCATGCACACACACATGCCCGGCGTGAGTTTAAACCACCAGGTCCCGGCATGAGTTTAAACCACGGGGTCCGGGACTCGAACCGTGGTCGACTATATGGGAGTTCAGCGACATAGCCATTACGCTAACTGCTGGTCTCATTCATTCAAATATTAACCTATGTGCTGTTATGAAGGTATTTGTGGATGTGATTGAAATACATAATCAGTTGATTGATAATCTCCTAATAAAGGACATTATCCTATATAATCCAGGCAGGTCTGATTCAATTAGTTGAAACACTTATGAGCAGAAGTGGGACTTCCCTAAAAAAGAAATTCCCTAAGGAAGGCACTCCACCCTATGCCCTAGAACTCCAGCCTACTCATCTGGACAGTCTGCTTGATGAACTGATTTCATACTTTCCTGGCCAGCCCCTTTAATCATGTAAGCTAATTCCTGTAGTAAGTCTTTTATCTCCAGTTGTTTGCTTCTCTGGTAGAACCCTGACCAATGGGCTATTTTCATAACAAAGGGGGAAAGAGATGCAACACCAAACAGTTAACAAGATCTAAATAAGGCCTTCACAATTCACTTCCTTATGGAGTGGGAAGCGTTCAAGTTCCTAGAACATAAGATACCCCATCTTTAAACATAAGTACAAATACACATAACATATGCCACGACTTCTGTCCAACTGCATTCATTATACAATCAGTTGGCAAATTATTTGCTATGAGCACTGGAAAAGAAATGGTGAGTCAGACAGGCAAGACCCCTGCTCTCAGGGAGTTTACAGGCTATGGGAGAATCAGGCATCAAACCAGTAATTATACAAATAATGATAAGCATAGTGAGCTCTAGGAGGTAGAGAATGCTACTGGAATATTTAATAGGGAAATCTAACCAACTGGAGAGGGCTTCTGGGAATGTCACTGGTAGAATGAACCTGAAGCTAAGACTAAAAGTGTAAGCAGGCAGTAGTGGGGCAGAGCATAAGAGGAAGAACATCCTGGGCCAGCAGGTGGCATGGTGGATCCCAATTGGCTGACCTTGTAGATCCAGTCTCTGACCTAGTGGCTTGGAAAAACACTCTGGGCGGGGCCAGCAGGTGGCATAGTGGTTAAGGCATTGGACTCCCTCGTGGCTGACCACAGTTCCCGGCGTGAGTTTAAACCACCAGGTCCCGGCATGAGTTTAAACCACGGGGTCCGGGACTCGAACCGTGGTCGACTATATGGGAGTTCAGCGACATAGCCATTACGCTAACTGCTGGTCTCATTCATTCAAATATTAACCTATGTGCTGTTATGAAGGTATTTGTGGATGTGATTGAAATACATAATCAGTTGATTGATAATCTCCTAATAAAGGACATTATCCTATATAATCCAGGCAGGTCTGATTCAATTAGTTGAAACACTTATGAGCAGAAGTGGGACTTCCCTAAAAAAGAAATTCCCTAAGGAAGGCACTCCACCCTATGCCCTAGAACTCCAGCCTACTCATCTGGACAGTCTGCTTGATGAACTGATTTCATACTTTCCTGGCCAGCCCCTTTAATCATGTAAGCTAATTCCTGTAGTAAGTCTTTTATCTCCAGTTGTTTGCTTCTCTGGTAGAACCCTGACCAATGGGCTATTTTCATAACAAAGGGGGAAAGAGATGCAACACCAAACAGTTAACAAGATCTAAATAAGGCCTTCACAATTCACTTCCTTATGGAGTGGGAAGCGTTCAAGTTCCTAGAACATAAGATACCCCATCTTTAAACATAAGTACAAATACACATAACATATGCCACGACTTCTGTCCAACTGCATTCATTATACAATCAGTTGGCAAATTATTTGCTATGAGCACTGGAAAAGAAATGGTGAGTCAGACAGGCAAGACCCCTGCTCTCAGGGAGTTTACAGGCTATGGGAGAATCAGGCATCAAACCAGTAATTATACAAATAATGATAAGCATAGTGAGCTCTAGGAGGTAGAGAATGCTACTGGAATATTTAATAGGGAAATCTAACCAACTGGAGAGGGCTTCTGGGAATGTCACTGGTAGAATGAACCTGAAGCTAAGACTAAAAGTGTAAGCAGGCAGTAGTGGGGCAGAGCATAAGAGGAAGAACATCCTGGGCCAGCAGGTGGCATGGTGGATCCCAATTGGCTGACCTTGTAGATCCAGTCTCTGACCTAGTGGCTTGGAAAAACACTCTGGGCGGGGCCAGCAGGTGGCATAGTGGTTAAGGCATTGGACTCCCTCGTGGCTGACCACAGTTCGAGTCTCAGACCTAGTGATTTGAAATGCACTGAGTGCATGTGCATGCATCCCCAAAATCCCAAGAGGAGAATGGAGGAGAAGGGATTAGAGTTGGCCATCCCTCCTAGGGGGTGCTTTCTCACTTTCTGTCTTTCTGGCTCTTTAGCAAGTGTGTGCACTCTATTGCAAAACATCCCTAAAAAAATAATAAATAAAAATAAAATAAAATAAAAACCTCTGGGCATGCCCAAGATCCTGAGAGGAGTAGAGAAGAGAAGAAATTGCAGTGTGGCCATCTCTCCCTCCTCCCTCCAGGAGGTGATTTCTCATTTTTCCTCTCTCTCTCTCTCTCTTTCTCTGTCCCTCCCTCCCTGCCTCCCTCACTCCTCTGTCTCTCTTGGGTGAGTTCATGCACCCTATGGCAAAAATCTTAATTAAAAAAAAAAAAAGTGGAAGAGCATCCCAGGTACAGGGAATCACAAAGGCCCTAAGCAGGGAAGGATCTAGATGAATTCAAGAACCTAAACAAGGTTAGTTCTATTAGGCTGGTGTGAATTAGAGATGGAGAGCACACAAGTTCAAATGACCACACTAATGAAAACATTGATCTTTGACTGAACAGTAATGGATAATCATTAATGCATGTTTAAGCAGACTGTGATATGATCAAATTTGTGCTTTAATACTTTTCCAGAAGCGGTATATAGTTTGGAAGGGAGCCAGTGGGATTTGAGAAGATCAGTTACAAGGGATCGCAAAGGCCTTTGTTTAGTCCTGGAAGTAAACAATGGGGTCTCAAGAGGGCATGCGCGAAGGCAGGTGATGGGGATGGAAAGGAGTGGTTAGTAGTAGGATCAATAGGACATGTAGCTGTGTTGGACAGTCTCCCAAGTTGAGCAGTCAGAACAGGGTTGGAGAAGGCAGACTGGATAGAGAAGATTGTGGTTCTGTTTTGGGAATGCACAAGTTTGAAATTCCTATCAGATAACCTTTTTCAATTTCTATAACATAACCATATACAAATGTGCATCTGGAATTCAGGAGAGACCTGCTCTAGATAAAGAAATTAGAGATTTGCTAGCAGAGTCAGAACTTGATGAAGTCCAACAGGGAGGAACTATAAAATGAGAAGACCTAGAAAGGAGCCCTGGGAGCACTTACATTTTAAGTGGGTAGAAGAAGATGTTCCAAAAGTGCCCAAAGAGGAGCAATCAAGAGGGTCCATATTTGTACAATGTACATTCATTAATAGAAAAAAAAAAAAACCTTTCCAGTGAACTATTTTATTTTAACCTCTATGTTCAAAAGGATATATATTTCCACTGAAAAGGAAATAACCAAGCATAAGGGTAATAATTTGGGGAAGAACCCAATTTGAAGAGACATAAATAATTTCCAGCCAAGGATTTTTATACAATAGATACTCCCTCAATGATTACTGTTTGTAGTAGTTATTCAGTCTTCAGGTCAAACTGTACTTTCTGAAGTCACTTCTAATTAACACTAATGGTTTGGCCCTTTATGTATAATTAGTTCAGGCAATTGGTTGGAAGGCTCACCATAGAATACATTGTTTTAATCTTGAAAGTCACTGTGTGTCACATTATTCTAAGAGTGCCTTGCTTGAAAGAAAACACTGAACCAATAGAAAGTGCTAATTTTATAAAGCTCTAAGAAAAGTGCCCTGGCCCCCCAAAAGAACCACACAAATTAGTACAGGCTCAATGACTGAAAGAACTTGGGCTTTGGGAAAGGACTCACTTAAATTAAATTGCATTTTTTTAAGACTAAAAATACTTCTTGCCTTAATCATCTCTGTTCGTTCAGCCATAATCTGTCAGAGAAAGTTGAGCAGTGTGCCGAAAGGCTCTGAAGGCAATTTGTCAGGACGCCTTATTGTGGTTTATGAAAGCAGGCCCAGCAGAGGCCCCATAGATCCAGCAGTCACAACAGCATGATGCACAAGTGGGAGTTTCATGCATATTTGATGATGCCATTCTCCCTTGTGTGTTGTTCCAAGGCAGCCCCCAACTTACCAGTGGGACTTGTGCCAAAAAGTTGGTCTTCCTAATCTATTACATGGGACTCAAAACATATTTTTCCTTAGAAATGTGTGTTATAAATGGTGGCATTCAGGCCATTTGCTAAGCCATAATAGAGCTTGACAAGTGCTCCTAAACACCATTCATAACAATGCTTTTACAAATAGAACACACTGAGTTACACTAAGCATTCCGAGGATGTATCTTTCAACAGCAGCCATCCCAGAATGGAGGCAGTGTCTCCCCTCCTAGTACCAGGAAGAGCTCATCTGACTCCAAGCTGGGAATATGGGCAGAGCGTAATGGCAGGGCAGCAGTGAGGCACTGGGGCTGGTGTGTGCCACTGGGGTGATCCAAATCCAAAAATGAGGATGCAGGGGAGTTCCTCAGAGTAAGGAAAGGCAAAACCTCAAGCCCTGGTAGAGCTGTAGGGATGAGGGGATGAGGGAATCATGACTAAAATGACATCAGGTCAGGAAATAAGCAGCAAGTACTAGAAATAATCATGTTCTGGTAGCAGCTCTGAGGAAAGAGGTGGATTAGTTATTATTTGCTTATCATCAAACAGTTGAGAAGGAAAAATATATTCTCATCAATATTAGCTCTGAGTCATTGTCTTTTTTTTTTAAAGGACTTATTTATTTTCTTCTTATTATTATTATTCTTTAATTTGACCAGAGAGAGAGACAGAAAGAAAGAGAGAGGGGGAAAGTGAAAAAGCAAGCTGCCAGGTCCAGGACTCGAATCACAGTTGGCATGTGAGAGTCCAGTGCCTTAACCACCATGCCACCTGCCAGCCCTGAGTCATTGCCTCTTAAATTAGACTTTTTCAAACCCATTATTTTCTAACTTTAGACAGATTTCTGGTAGATGTGGTATCCTCTCAAGATTCTTTCAAAAAAACTCATTCTACCTCCATCTCTGGTGTTCTCCCCAGATATCCCTAGGAACTGTAACTCAAGCTCCACACACCTGGCATTCTCACTTGCAATTGCTCCATTTGTTTATTTATTTTGGTGTTTGCTCTAAATCATATGTGCTCACCAGAGAGAGACAGACACAGTGAGAGGGAAAGTGAAAAATCATCTCCTAGGGGGCATGACCATGCCACAGTCCCTTCTCCATTCTGCTCCCAGCACGTCAAGCCACCAGGTCTAGGACTCGAACTGCAGTCAGTCATGTGGGAGTTCAGAGCCTTAACCACCATACCACCTGCTAGCTGCTCTCTCTCTTATTTTTTTTTTTAATACCAGAGGGAATGTGCAAGTGCCAGAGAAAGAGACAGAGAGAAAGTGTTTTATGCCTGCTTAGGCCACAATCCCCTTTCCTCCTTTCCTCCTTCCTGTTAGGATCCTAGGCACACATGCACAGGCACCTGTTGTGTTTTTCAAGGCACCCCAGGGCCAGGATTCTAACTCCAGTTAGCCATATGGAATTGCCCACACAGTGCACAATCACTGAGCTATGGGGTCGGCCCACAGCTGGGGTTCTAACAGGTGACTGTTTCTGTAGAACTACAATATTCAGATATTCATAGATACACTTCAGTATGCATCTTCTCATGGCAGGTATATTCACAGCTGGCAAAAACAACTGGAATAAGCTTTAAAAATGCACTCACCCCCCTGAGGATATGATACTTTCTAACCCCCTGAACTTGTGGATATTGCCTTTTGGCCAAAGATGGAATTCTACCTTCTATGACAATGAAATATAACTAAGTGAAGGAAACTCCAGTCCTGGAAAATCCATGCAATTGTATGTTTCCTTCTAAGAGAGAAGCAGAGGGCATTTGATACAGAAAACGGAGAAGATACACACAAAGGAAAAGGGGATATGAAGAAGAGTAGAGATTTAGGGCTTGAGGCTCAAGGGTAGAAATCTTTACTTGCTTCTTCCAGCATTTGACGACTGCCAGTACTCCTTGGTGTTCTTTGGGAATGTGGCTCTATGAGCTCCTTGAATTTTCTCAAAGAGATGGAGGGCTGAGAAAGAGGATCAGAGAGTGACAATATACTATTGAGGGTGTCTCTCACATGTGCTATCATGAATAAGATCAATAAACTTCTCAAAAAAGCCTTTGGTAAGCGAATTAAACCCTTCGGTACGTGACATAATATGAATCAAATTTTCTATCCCATTTGTCATCGTGAAAACTAAAGGATAAATAACATCAGTAAGTATAACTAAGAATATAGGTTATGCTGCTGTGGTCTCGTGGTTTTATGCTCTGACTTTTTATTTCACTGCTCTACTCAATATGTAGGAGGACTATCAAGTAATGACACTAATTTTCATGCGCGGCTTGTAACCCAATCTCGCTGCTATGCCATACTCTAATCTCTGACTGCACAATTTATATAATATCTGGATTCTTGCTTTCCTTTATATTGACATATATGCAGTGGATTTTTAGTCATACAAAAACCCAAGAAAGATGTTTTTGTTTTGTTCTACCTACTGGAAAATAATCCTTCATGCAAGACAAAAGGCAGATGCTCAAAATAGCCAACAAGATAAATCCTAATTGCATGGCCTTCAAAATAGTCAACAAGATAAATCCTAATTGTATGGACTTCAAGTATTACATCAGTGGAAGAATTGTTGTGAAAAAATTAGATAATGTGATTAACCAGCATATCAAGACTGGAAAGGTTACATACTAACTCGATTGTAACTAGATTTTAACAATTTGAAATGTAACTTTAAAAGATGGCAGAATTAATACTTCTTTGTTCAGCCCTGGATACTTTCATAGCCAAGTGCCAAATGCTTCTAAAGTGTGACAAATGATCATTCTAATTAAACTGATCAAACACTTAGCTGTGCTGCTCAGTGATATAATGCCCTTAAGAGGATTAGACAGACAATTCTGGAAATATACAAATCCATTGTGTTTGTTAATGAATTCATGTTTTAATAAGTGGCAACACGAAACTTCTCATTCACCCAAGTCACTGACCCAAAAGTGATTTTGATATACGGGATATATCTTCTCCTACTCTGTTGCTTACTTCTTTTGCTCTCCACACAGTATTTTTTGATGAAAAAACTTTTAATATAGTCCAAGTTGCTATTTTTCCTATATGATGAGTTCTCTTTATATCCTGTCCAGGAAATCTTCACTTACTTTCCTTTCCTGGAAGCTTTGTTGTTTTACCCTTTTCAGATCTACAATCTATCTGAAAAGGTTCTTAAAAATATAGGATTTGCCAAGAAGAGAATGGAGAAGGAATTGCGATGAGGCCATCCCCCCTGGGGTGTGACTTCTCACTTTCTGTCTCTCTCTGTCTTTCTGGCGAGTGCACACACCCTACAGCAAAAACCTATCCAAAAATAAATAAATAAATAGGATTTATAGATCAGATAAAATTCTAGTAGTTCTTCCTCCTATGTCACTTTCTGTTGTCACCATCTAAGGCTAACTATATAGTCCCTTGTTTCTGTAAGACCTTTACAGCCCTTCCCAATACCATAGAGACCTTAAAACTTCTGAGTCCTAGGGAAGCAGCAGTTAGCGTAATGGCTATGTCGCTGGACTCCCACGTAGTCGACCGCGGTTCGTGTTCCGGACCTGGTGGCTTAAACTCACGCTGGGCGCATGAGTGTGCGTGCCCAAGATCCTGAGAGGAGAATGGAGGAGAAGGGATTGAGGCGTGACCATCCCCTGATTTCTCACTTTCTGTCTCTCTGTCTCTCTCTGTCTGTCTGGTGAGTGCCCACACCCTATAGCAAAAACCTCTCAAAAAAAAAAAAAAAGAAAAAAAACAAACAAACAAACAAAAACCTTCTGAATCCTTTCTCCTTCTTATCCATAGCCTTCATCTTGGTTTGTTTCCCTTTCCTGTATACTTAGTCATGAGCTGTCACTTCAACTATCTTTTTAACACTCTTTTTTTTTTTTTTTAAGTTTTTGCCATAGGGTATGTGTACCTGTCAGAGAGACAGAGAGGGAAAGTGAGAAATCATCTCCAAGAGGAATAGCCTGCAATTCCTTCTCCTTCAGTCTCCTCTCAGGAGTTCAGGCATGCACACACATGCACCCAGTGTGATTTTCAAGTTGCCAGGTCTGGGACTCACATTGCAGTAAGCCATGTGGGAGTCCAGTGCCTGAACCACCATTCCATCTAATGATCCCTCTTTGTAGCAATCTTAATTCCCCTGCTCACTCACTCCACCCAAATCCTATCCCAAGCAAGAAGGTAGTATGGAACAATTAGTGTCAGAGCTACAGGGAACTAGGTTTGAAATCTGACTGTACAATTTACAGATTGCAGGAATTTGACAGTCTCTTAATAAATTCTCTTTTCTCATCTATGAAACTAAGAAGGGCTGAGGCTGAGGGCTAAAGGAATGGAGGTGGGGGTATGGAGGTAAAGGATGGACAGTATCATCCAACACCTTGTTAGCCTACGGTAAGGATAAGAAATAACATATTTGTGTAAGACTGGCACATATTAGGCACTGAATTAATTATATATATATTTATTTATAGCAGCTTAAAAAGAATCAATGAGTCAATAAAACCACTAGCCAACTCAATTAATCACTATGAACATTGCTAGAGAAACTCAACATCTCGGCTAGGCTTTCAGTGGTAAGTCATCTTTTTTATTCACTGCATTGGTCATATTAACCTTTTTTTTTTTATTGCTATAAGGTGCGTGCGCTCGCCAGAAAGACAGAGAGAGACAGAGAGACAGAGAGCGAGTGGCCACAGAATGGCCACGTCACAATCCCTTCTCCTCCATTCTCCTCTCAGGATCTTGGCACCCATGAACACGTGCCCAGCGTGAGTTTAAGCCACTGGGTCCAGGACTTGATCCACAGTTGAATACATGGGAGTCCAGCAACATAGCCATTATACCAACTGCTGGTCCCGTTATATTAACTTTTACTATGACTTTTTTTTTTTTCTTTTTTTGGAGAGATTTTTGCTATAGGGCATGTGCGCTTGCCAGACAGACAGAAAGAGACACAGAAAGCGAGAAATCACCCCCCAGGGGGGATGGCCATGCCGCAATCTCTTCTCCTCCTTCTCCTCTTGGGATCTTGGGCACGTGTGCACACACGCCCAGCGTGAGTTTTAAGCCACCAGGTCTGGGACACAAACTGCGGTCGACTATGTGGGAGTCCAGCGACATAGCCATTACGCTAACTGCTGGTCCCACTACGACACTTTAATACCTCCACTTTACTCCTCTGACTGCCTCTTCACTTAACATATCTTTAAAGGACTTCTGTTTTTAGCTAAGAATGAAGTGACAAGGACCAAATTTACCTTCCTATCTGAGACAACCTAAACATGGACAAAACATACAAAGAAAAGGTAAGGAAAACAATTATACCAAGGAGGTAGGAAAGAACTGAGGTTGTATCTGTACATATTTGCAAATCAATACTAATGTGTATCATTTGCTAGGTCAGAATAGTTTAGGAGCCAGGCATGTGATGATCAGTACAAGTCTGGCACAGGCTTGGACGCCTCCCTCAACTTTGAGAAGCTCAGTTTCCTCATCTACAAAAAGAGAGAGGTAGACCAGATGACTTCTAAAATCCAGCATTAGGGTAATGCTGGAAAGATGAATGTGATTGTTCAGCCTCAAGTATGGAGACATTAAGAAAATATGATGATAGATATTCTGGGTATCTGCTCAACATAAAATATTTTCACAGAACTCCCAAAAGAAGCATTACTTTGAAGGATGGTCATACTTTCCTTCTCAAGTTGTCATCTGAACTGATTTTATGAAAATCAGCTGCCTACCAACTGCCAATTCCCAACACTGCCCACCCATATTTTCTTAGCTAGAGAACTAATCACGATTCTTACTATTTTTAAGTCAGAAAGGTGAATTTAATCTTAGTTCTTGACAAATCACTAATACATATTTGTGAAGATTATCATTTTTAAAGAATATTTCTTTGGAATTCTTAAAGCACTTCTGGAATTCCTAAAGAAACTCCATCTATTTTACAGAGAAAATTTTTAAGGAATTATAGAAAATAGCATTATTAAGGAACATCCACAAAATCATTCTACCACCACTGTCAAAAAGAGGTTGAGGGAACCAGCAGTTAGCGTAATGGCTATGTCGCTGGACTCCCACGTGGTCAACTGCGGTTCGCATCCCAGACCCGGTGGCTTAAAACTCACGCTGGGCACATATGCATGCGTGCCCAAGATCCCGAGAGGAGAATGGAGGAGAAGGGATTGCGGCATGACCATCCCCCCTGAGGGGTGATTTCTCACTTTCTGTCTCTATGTCTCTCTCTGTCTGTCTGGTGAGTGCACACGCCCTATAGCAAAAAACAAAAAAAAAAAAACAAAAACAAACAAACAAACAAACAAAAAAAAACCTCTCC
>NW_006159816.1:4998504-5020485 GCF_000334495.1 Tupaia belangeri chinensis
CTACGACACTTTAATACCTCCACTTTACTCCTCTGACTGCCTCTTCACTTAACATATCTTTAAAGGACTTCTGTTTTTAGCTAAGAATGAAGTGACAAGGACCAAATTTACCTTCCTATCTGAGACAACCTAAACATGGACAAAACATACAAAGAAAAGGTAAGGAAAACAATTATACCAAGGAGGTAGGAAAGAACTGAGGTTGTATCTGTACATATTTGCAAATCAATACTAATGTGTATCATTTGCTAGGTCAGAATAGTTTAGGAGCCAGGCATGTGATGATCAGTACAAGTCTGGCACAGGCTTGGACGCCTCCCTCAACTTTGAGAAGCTCAGTTTCCTCATCTACAAAAAGAGAGAGGTAGACCAGATGACTTCTAAAATCCAGCATTAGGGTAATGCTGGAAAGATGAATGTGATTGTTCAGCCTCAAGTATGGAGACATTAAGAAAATATGATGATAGATATTCTGGGTATCTGCTCAACATAAAATATTTTCACAGAACTCCCAAAAGAAGCATTACTTTGAAGGATGGTCATACTTTCCTTCTCAAGTTGTCATCTGAACTGATTTTATGAAAATCAGCTGCCTACCAACTGCCAATTCCCAACACTGCCCACCCATATTTTCTTAGCTAGAGAACTAATCACGATTCTTACTATTTTTAAGTCAGAAAGGTGAATTTAATCTTAGTTCTTGACAAATCACTAATACATATTTGTGAAGATTATCATTTTTAAAGAATATTTCTTTGGAATTCTTAAAGCACTTCTGGAATTCCTAAAGAAACTCCATCTATTTTACAGAGAAAATTTTTAAGGAATTATAGAAAATAGCATTATTAAGGAACATCCACAAAATCATTCTACCACCACTGTCAAAAAGAGGTTGAGGGAACCAGCAGTTAGCGTAATGGCTATGTCGCTGGACTCCCACGTGGTCAACTGCGGTTCGCATCCCAGACCCGGTGGCTTAAAACTCACGCTGGGCACATATGCATGCGTGCCCAAGATCCCGAGAGGAGAATGGAGGAGAAGGGATTGCGGCATGACCATCCCCCCTGAGGGGTGATTTCTCACTTTCTGTCTCTATGTCTCTCTCTGTCTGTCTGGTGAGTGCACACGCCCTATAGCAAAAAACAAAAAAAAAAAAACAAAAACAAACAAACAAACAAACAAAAAAAAAAAAAAAAAAAAAAAAAAGAGGTTGAGCCAGCCTGTAGCATGAAGATTCAGGCAGCTGGATCTCACATGGCCTACGATGTGGTTCAAGTCCCAGACTCAGCAGTTTGAAAAACACATTAGGTGCAGGTGAGTGTGCGGTCAAAGCCACCAGAGGAGAAGGGATTGTGGCGTGGTCTAACCCTGGTGTGTGTGGGGGGAGTTGATTTCTCACTTTCTCTCTCTCTCTCTCTGGCTCTCTCTGATGAGTGCATGAACATTATAGCAAACTAAAAAGTAAAAATAAAAAATGAAGAAAAGGATGAGACGGATTACTAATTTCCTGTTTTAAGTACAGTCATCAGACCTATACTGTCAGAGGAGAAAGGAAGAAAGTGACATCATCAGTTGTGGGTAGTTTTTAAAAGATTCTGAAGAAACAGTGTTGCTTGCATTTTAACTCATAAGTTACTGATTTGTAGACAAATGTCAATTGGCCTGTTTTAAACCAAAAACTGAAAAAGCATCTAAAAAGCTACAGTACCTCCAACTTAAAGAAATGTGTTTTCACCTTTGTTTAATTGTTGGTTAAAAAAAAAATGTAATCCCTAAACCTTGTGATTTCACATGTTTGGTCAGCTCACAAGAATAATTAGGCATTCTTCTCAAACAATTTTTCAAAAATATGTCTTATGAAAAGAAAGAAAGAATTGTCAGTTAACTACCCTATAATAGACTTTTAAGACTAGAAGTACAGACTGCTATGCCCAAATATATGTTTTCCTTTAAAGTTTAAAGGGGAAAATCTACAAGTTTTTTCTTCAGTGTTCCCAAAGATTACAATGTAAATACAAACTAAACAAACCTATAATTAGCATTTCTAATGGCAAACAATGAGCAGTATAATTTATATGAACCAATTAACAAAAAATTATATATTCAACAACTCTCTTTGAATGCCTACTATGTACAAGACTATGTGATGTGGGAGTTAAAAAGATGAATAGAGCTTTCTAGTTCTATGAAAAGTTCTTTAATAGCATTAGTTTTAGAGATTTAACAAGTGAAAAAATAAAAAAGACTCTTAATGGTTATCAGTCCCACTGAGACTCCCCTTGACATCTGAGCAGCTACTCAGAGAGAATTATAGGGTGAAGACTCAGTATCTCAAAGAGTCAGGCAAGTATACGATTTAACCCCAAACCTAGGCAATGAAATTAGAAGGAGGAGAGTGCGAGGAAAGACATTAAGGAGAAAAATAGAGGCATGACATTTATGGAACATGGACATGGATTCTTATCTGTTGAAGATAACGTGGACAGTATTCCCAACTGGATTGGTGAGAAATGTATTTATGTTGGAAAATTCACTTTATAAGTTAAGTGATGTATAGTGATTGAATGTATAAAATAAAATACAGTAAAAATTTTAAAAAGAAAATACAAAATAAAATGGAAGAAGTACATCTTAAAAAAAAATTAGTGTGCCTTCTTCTGAAAAAACTTAGAAAAACATTTAGTAATAAATATCCAACCATCCCTCAGGAGCAACTTAACAGGAAAATTAAGTGTATAAAAAGGGTAATGGTGGAGAAGAGAGGAAAAAAGGGGGAAAAATGTGAATTTTGAACTTGTTTAAAGTGAAATTTCTGAGCCAGCCCATGACATGGTAGTTAAAGCAGGTAGAGTCTTCATGGCTAACTGTGGTTGGAGTCTGGACCCAGCAGTTTGAAAAACACACTGTGTGCATGTGCATGCATGCCTAAAATCCCAAAAGGAGGGAGAAAAAGAGAAAGGACTGAAGCATGACCATATCTCATGGGGGGGGGGTGCTCTCTCACTTTTCCTCTCGGTGTATCTCTGTCTCACTCCAGTGGGTGCACGTGCCCCCTGGCAATTTTAAAAAGCAGAATTTCCACAATAAAATCAAAAATAAAATGCTGCTTTTAGGTACTGTTACATGGATGCTTTCATTGAAGAAAATCGAGTTTTATATTCTTGCTTCTTTTAATCACTAATAGGATGATTTTGGTTATATTTTACTATCTGACAGATAGAATTTATACACAGAACATAACAGAGCCTGTGCTGAGGATCCGAAGAGTCCACTGGACATATGCTGCATTCGATTTCTTCTCAGAAAATAAAAAAATTTATACATTGTCATTATGTAACAGTAACTAAACACCAAGGCTGTACTAAATGCTGAGGAGTTATACAATGTTGAACTCAAACAAAATTTTCTTTTTGAATATTTATCCATTGCCTGAAAAAACTTAGATCCAGTTAAGTTGCTCTTGGCTTTCTCAGTGGTATCCTTTTAGGACATGACAGAAATCATAACAATGACTCCCTAGTACTGCTGGCCACATTTGTTGAGCCCTCATTATGGGCTTGAAAAATATAGAACGCGTGCCAGAACAACCCAAGTTAGGTCCTAATAGTGTCCCCCATGTCATAGATAAGGAAATAACCTGGGGAAAGTGTCTTAATCTCATTATGCCTCAGTTTTCTTATCTTTAGAACTGAGCTAAAATGGTAGCATTATTGTGAGATTAAGCGAAATAATACGTGTAAAGTGTTTAAACAAAGCCTGACACATGGTAAGCTGCACGTTTGTCAGGTAGTATTTGGTGTCTACTTTTCTGGGTGAAAATGATTTTAAAATGTCTTAAGGGCTATATTGTTAGAGGATATGTAACAAAGTCCTCAAAATATTCATATCCCTTAATCTAGCAGTTCAAGGGAGTAATCAGAGATCCATACAAAGATCTATAGAGATGGCCATTCATCAGGTTCTGCATAATACCAACAAACCACCTAGAGGCCCAACTGGAATTAAGTAAAAATATGACATGCGAATAAAATGGAATATTCTGTATCTTTAAAAAGTAAATTTAGCTAAGAAAACAGAAATAAGTCAGTGGTTGGCAGGGGTTGGGGTGAAAAGGGGATGAATAGGTGGAGCATAGAGAATTTTTAGGGCAACAAATCTACTCTCTATGATGCTATAATTCTAATTAGCTATCATTGTGTATTTGTAGATATAATTACATATATGTCCGAATGCATAGAACGTACAACACCTTAATGCACCTAATGTAAATCACGGACTTTGTGCGGTAAGGATGCATCCATGTAGGTTCATCCTTTGAAACAAATGCTCCACTCAGCAGGGAGTTGCTAATCGTGGAGGCTGTGCTTGCATGGGGCAGGAGGTGCATGGAGGTACTGGCAGTACTATCTGCTCGATTTTGCTGTGAACCTAAAACCGCTCTAAAAATCAGAACCTATTTTAAGAATTAAGCCTAAGAGAACGATGAATGACAGAAGAAATATTCATGATACACTATTAAGCATAGTAAAAGAGTGCGATTTGAAAAAAAATTGAAGGATATTCTCAAATGTTGTAAGTTGGCTTCTAGAAATATTACAGGCGATTTTAAAATACACTTTTCTTTGTTTTGAAATTTTTCTACGATGAATTGGTATCACTTTAATAATCAGGAGACATTTCTAGGACTTTCTTTTTAAATGTCATCCAAATTTCAAACCAAAGTTATTTTTTAAAAGCATATCATTTAAGTGGGAAAGGAGCAATGACTAACATGAAGTAATGCTTCTAACATTTCCGCAAATTGGGAAAATCTCACCAATTACATACAATGTACTCGTGCATTCACTCATTCATCCCACAAACACTTTCTGAACATCTTGTATGTGCTAGGTCCTGAGAATGCAGCAATGACTAAGCTAGACATTAAAAATGGGAAGACAGGAGTCAGCAGGTGCAGCAGTGAGGTGCAGCAGTGGTTGGGGCTCCGGATCCCACATGGCCAACTCCACAGTTTCAGTCCCAGACCAGGTGGCTTGGAAAACATGCCAGGTGTGTGTGCATGCATACCCCAAAGCCTGAGTGAAGATGGAAGAAAAGGGATTGTGGGATGGCCATCTGCCCTGGTGAATAATTTCTCTTTCTCTGTCTCTACACGAAATCCGGGAAAAAAAAAAAAAATGGAGAGATGAGCAAGTACTACAGGAAGGCACTGTGCTCAGATGGGAATGAGCTGCTGCGTGACAGACATCCCTTAGTGGAGGACAGGGAAGGTCTCTCTAACATTTGAGCTGACACGGGAAAGATGAAGAGGAGTCTGCCAAGCAAAGGCTGGAGGATAAGTGTACTACAGAATGAAAAAGAGGAAGTGCCAAGGCCCTGAGGTAGGAATAACTCAGGTTTATTTAAGGAACAGCAAAGAGCCCAGTATGCCTGGTCATTTGTGAAAGTCAGGTCTTAACCAGCCCGTATCTAAAATGCCTGAGAGAATAAAGTTGTACGAGTCTAGTCAGAAAACAGGTTACTAAGCAGTTATTATCTAAAATCGGTTAAGAGTCCAGGCTTCGGGGCCAGACAGGTGAGGTTAGAATCCAGCTTATCTACTTACTAGTGATGGGTTGTGAACTGATCACCTTCCTCTGAACTTGGCCTTCTCATCTGTAAAGTGGAAGCAACAGTATCTACCACAAGAGCACCTGCAAGTCTTTAATCCACAGTATAATCATTTCAAGGGCTCACAAGAGTGCTTGCAGACAAAACACGCTAAATGAATGGTAGCTAATCTTAAAAGTGCTCCTTACAGAACATATTTTTTAAAACTCCTAGAAATTTCACTGAATATGAATCAAATTGATACTAATAGAGTATATCCTATGTGACTAATGAAATTTCATTATATACTATTTTGTCAAAAAAAGTCAATATTGGCCCAAGCAGTAGGGCACTGCCATGTGAGGGCCAAGGTTGCACGTAGGGTCTAGGTTCAGTTCCCAGCCCATCCTAAACAGACCAGGTGTGGTGCTGTTTGCCTGTGGTCCTACTACCTGGGAAGTTAAGTCCAGAGGACTATGATATGGCAAGGCTCTGTCAAAAAAAAAAAAAAAAAAAAAAAAGAAAGAAAAAAAAAGTCACCTTCCCTCATAAAATAGAAAGAAAAGTCTGTGAGTTCCTAACCAAATCTTACTGGCCTCAAGGAGTGACAGAGAGGGGATACTGTCTACTAAATACTCACCTTGACAGTTAGTCTTTCTTCAAATTCTCATTCCCCTTGACATTTCTGACATATTTCTGATAGTCGATTTCTCTTCCTAGAAATTCTTTCCTCTCTTGACTTGAGGACATGATTCTAAGTCTTTCATCTACTTATCTAATTGTTCTTTCTCTCCCTCCTAGTTTTCTTCCTGTCCTTCCTGTTCCTTAAAAATGTCCTCAGTTCCTAAATTTCCTTATTTTTATTTTTAAAAATTTTAAAAGAGGTTTTTGCCTTAGGGCATGCGTGCTCACTGGAGAGAGAGACAATGAGAGAGAAAGTGAAAATTCACCTACCCACGGGGGACGGGCACACTGCAATACCTTTTCCTCCATTCTCCTTTGTGGATCTTGGGCATGCACACACACACACGTGCCCAGAATGATTTGTAAGCCATCAGATCCAGGACTTGAACCGCAGTTGGCATGTGGGAGTTTGGTGACATAACTCCTATGCCATCTCCTGGTCCCAGCTCCTAAATTTCTGTCTCTAGCCTTTTTTCTTAGCCATAAAACCGCCACTGATCTTTCTAGCTACCAGAGATACTCACATCACTAAGTCAAATTCTTGGTGCAACACTTACCTCATTACACTTCATATTCTATTAAATTATGTCTTATCTTCCCTATTGGGTGGGCAAGTTCTTGAGAGTAGAATCAACTGCCTAATTATCTCTCTCCTTTAAGTTCCTACAACCTCTTGAACACAGTCTTTGATATAAGTAACTAAGCGAGTAAGCATATAAAATACTTTTAACACGTTATTAACAGTAAAATAGAACTTTGAAAATACTGTTGACAATTTCCTCGTAACTCTCAAATTAGCTTTTGATTTGTAGACATCAGAGGCAGTACAGCTGTATTTCTATTTCACATAATAAGTTTTTTAATTAATGAATATGAATATATCTAATTTTTGATTTACCTGCCAAAAAGAATAACAATTATGAATTTCTTAGAACAACGTGCCTTGTTCTAAGAAATATATATGTATGTCTTTGTATTAACTCACTGTATCTTTCTAATAACCCAATGTGTTAGGTACTATTTTTACATTTCCTATTCTACACATGAGGCGACTGAGGCAAAGGAGGTCACACAGCTAGACAAAGCCAGCACTTGAACCCAGGAAGCCTTGATCCCCCTCAATACTTGAATTCTTAAGACTTACCTAAATAGTCATTCATCATTAAAATCTAACTTTGCATTAACATTTTGAATGCAGTTAGACCTTTTTATAGAAGTATTCATTCATAAGCAATGTTTTTCTGCAATATAAGCAAATGTTTTATTAACTACATCAAGTTCTGACCAAAGTACACACCTATAATGTGCTAGGGCATATTTCATAATGTCAATTTTGCATTAAACATTAGAATACTTTAAGTTACCGTAGCTTTCTGTGAATGCTCAAAAGTGTTACCTGTCTAGCATGAAATTTTCTTGACTAATAATGTAGGTAAATTTATAGCTCTACATAGATACTTAAATTAAAAAAAAAAGAATTTTCATAAATATGCAACATAAATCGCACTACTGTTCCTTTGCCCCAAGTGTCACAGAGGAAAACCTTAATAATGTTGTAGTCTTGTTGAAAAATCAAAATTTAACATATGATCTTAGGTTTCCAAAGGCTATACTTAGCTTTCATTTTTTTACCACTAGAAAATATTCTGTACTACTACAAGGTATGCTTATTCTCAGATGTTACTATACTACTTTAAGCTTTTAGGTTAATAAAGTACTGACAGAGAATTCTACTATTAAAATGCACTTTCAACAAAAGGAATTCTTAATATTTGATTAGCTACTGTTGGTAGGACTAATTTCTCATCAGTTATTTATTTATTTTTTTTTTGAAGAGATTTTCGCTATAGGGCACGCGCGCTCGCCAGACAGACAGAGAGAGACATAGAGACAGAAAGCGAGAAATCACCCCCCAGGGGGGATGGTCATGCCACAATCCCTTCTCCTCCATTCTCCTCTTGGGATCTTGGGCACGCACGCACACGCGCCTAGCGTGAGTTTTAAGCCACCGGGTCCAGGACGTGAACCACAGTCGACTACGTGGGAGTCCAGCGACATAGCCATTACGCTAACTGCTGGTTCCCTCATCAGTTAATTTTTGAAGAACTATTTCTGTCTTTACCAGACACTCACCCCCCAAATCTGATTGTTTAAGAGTAAAATCTTATTGACTTCAACCATAAAATGAATTTGTCCAAACCAATCTTTTTTTTTTCTTTCTCTTTTAAAGAGTACAAAATCTAATGTACATGTCTTAGTCTCCAACAGGCTTTTCCCCCGAGACCTTGTACTATTCATTCTGCTGGGAAGGATTGGCCCTGCCTCAATCCCGTTTCCTTCATTCTCCTCTCAGGATTTTGGGGATGCACACACACACACACACACACACACACACACACGCCCCACAAGAGCTTTTAAGTCACTGGGTCCAGGACTCATGGTCAACCATGTGGGAGAGCAGAGATGTAACCATTATGCCATCTGCTAGTCCTGTCCTTGAGTTCTTAACTTTGTCTAGACAACACTGTGCTTTCTTGGCTATCTTTCTTCATTGGAGTATACATGCCATGAGAATAGGAGCCTTTCCTGACTTCAGAACCCTATCTAGCACATACTAGGTACTCAAGAAATATCTTGTCAAATAAATTAATGATCCTAAGAAAGGTGACAGGACTAAAGAATGTCATAATGATAATTCATTTCCAGTATTCTCAATAAGGGTAAACCTTCCCATAATCTAATAACAAGGTCCAATCCTGACTTATCTAGCACCAAGTAAGGCTTCATGCTATCTTATCTGAAAAATGAAACTCTGAACTAAAGAAAAACAGCTTCAGCAAAATGAGAGCCAAGATGCACTCTCTACTCACTGTTTTCTTTGTTTGTTTTGCTTGCTGTTTTTTGTCAGAAGATGGGCAAACTCACCAGAGAGAGAGAGAGAGAGAAACAGAGGCATAGAAAGAGTGAAACAGAAAATATCCTGCTTCCATGGGGTGTGACCATGATCCTTTTTCATCCATTTCTCCAGCCCATCAGGATTTTAGACCCAGGAGCACACACACCAGACATTGTTTTCACACCTCCAGCACCAGGATACAAACTGTGGTTGACGGTGTGGGATCCAGTGTTCAATGCACAGTGCTTAACTGCTGTGTCACAGGGTCAATTCCAGAAATTGAGATTTTTCTACTTAAATGTTTCACAAACTAATTTTTTGAAAATTCATAATGTTGGCCATTTAAGAAAAAATTACTGAATGTAATAAAATTATAATTTGCATTGGATTTCTAAGTCATTTCTGAATTTTAGCACCACAGTGAGGTTGGCATGAAATCAGTTAGCACTAGTCAAATCCACAATAAAAATGTAGTTAATTTGGTTTTCTGGTTATTTGAATTCTAAGTAAATAGGAACTAGTTTTTATAACTTTCTATAAAATCTTTCTAATTAATAATTATACTTTCTAACTACACAGGACATAGTTCTCTAGGCATTTTCATACACTAATATGAAATGTGATCATGCAAAGAACCACAGTTTTACCCTCATTTACCAAGAGGAAACAGATTTTGAGAGGTTACTGATACAGGATTGGCAGCTTAAAGAATGAGAAAGCTGGAGATAGAACTTGGGAATCCATGCCTTCTACTCCAGGGCTCTTCCTGTAAACAGAACCTGCTTCTCTGAGAAAGGCATACCATGATAAAAAGACATAAGATACTCACAGAGGAAGGTACTGGAAAAAGAAACTGAAGTGTGGTAAAGATCAGTTTAGCACAATACTGTATATTTATATGTATTTAAAACATGCTACTGAGGGACCAGCAGATAGCATAATGGTTATGTCGCTGGACTCCCATGTAGTCGACCACGGCTCAAGTCCCAGACTGGGCAGTTTAAATTCATGTCATACGCACGTGCATGTGTAACCAAGACCCTGAGAGGAAAATGGAGTAGAAGAGATTGCAGTGGGCCCATCCTCTCTAGAGGGTGATTTCTCACTTTCTGTCTTTCTGTCTCTCTCTGTCTTTCTGGCAAGCACATGTGCCCTGTAGCAAAAATCTCCCTAAAACTACTACTGAATAATAATATAATATAATGTAATATAAATATATATTCATATATATGAATATATATAATATATCATATAAATATATTTATATATAAATATACTATATATTATATAAATGTATAAATATACATGTGAATATATTATATAATATATAAAAATATATATATTCATATGAATCTCCTAAAGAAATGTAGGTTAAGTATTAACTCATGTAAGATTATATCTGCTCCCAAAATTCCATTAGGAAGTAGATACACTGGGTATTCTAGTTAAGGATCAAATGTATCCTGAAATTTCAAAAGCCCTGGAAATTTATAAGAAGGTCTTCCAGATACATCCACATGTCCTCTACAAAGCCAAGCCTCCAAAGGTCATTCCTTCTCTTCTACGGTGTGAGCTTCTCTGACCTTTTCCCAATCACTTCTGTTATCCTTTGCTCTTCAAATTACCCGGCTCTGATAACTGAAAGCTTCTTCTGGCATGCCATTACCTGACTGCTGCCTATTCCTGCTAGTTTCCAAATAAATGTGTTTAAGAAAGACTACAACCATTTAAAAAAACTCAGAACTTATGTAGAGAAAAGGCATGCATATTATTTACTCAATTCATTTATTAGAATGCATATTTAATCCTAACTTCATGTCTAGAGGTTTAGGAAACGTGCGGCATGGTAGCTCTGCTCATCACCAAGTTTTTCCTTTTTAATACAACTCATAATTACTTCATAATTGTTGATTAAATTCCTACCAACATATAATTAGTCCTTCCAAAGTTATAACCTACCAGCCACTCAGCTGATACCTTTGCTTTCTCTTCTTACTATTCTAAATATTAATATTTGAAACTTCTTTGCAGGCTCTAGAAGGACAAAGCCATGATGAAATAATCACTCTTAAGAAAGCATGTGGGATTCAGGATGAACAGATGGCAGAGCAGTTATGTCATTGGACTCCCACATGGCCAACCACGGTTTGAGTCCCCAGACTCAGTAGCTTGAAAATCACACTGGGCATGTGTGGGGGGGTGCCCAAGATCTCAGGAAGAGAATGGAGGAGAAAGGATTAGGGTGTGGCCATGCCCCTGGGGGGCTGATTTCTCACTTTCTCTCTAACTTTCCTCTCACTGTCTCTGTCTCTCCATCTCTCTCTCCTTGGTGAGTGTATATGCCCTAAGGCAAAAACCTCTAAAGAACAAAAGTTTGTGGAATTACTCCAAAGCACAGTGCTTAAGCCAGATCACACGTACTAACTGTATTATCATGAATACTGCTCCCCCCGGTGTGAAAAACACACTAAGCACATGCAGTGTGTGTATTCAAAATCTGATGAGATTGAGAAACAGAGAACGGATTGCAGCATGATTGTGCCCTGCTGAGGAGTGCTTTCTTCCTTGGTCTCTGTCTCTTTCCAGTGAGTATAATTTTTAATTGTCAGAGGCAATTTAAAAAGTTAAAAAATTAAATTAATTTGACAATTAAAAAAACACTAATTAACAATGAAAAAAACCACTATTTAACCTATTAGACTGGCAAATGTTATGACATTTGTTAATAATATCTTATGGTGATGGGGCCAGCAGGCAGTGTGGTGGTTAAAGTATGGATTTCCACATAGCTAACCAAGTTCAAATCCCAGACCGGGTGGCTTGAAAATCATGACAAATGAATATATTTTTTAAAAATCTTATGGTACGGGGACCAGCAGTTAGCATAATGGCTATGTCGCTGGAGTCCCACGTAGTCAACTGCGGTTCGCGTTCCAGACCCGGTGGCTTAAAACTCACGCCGGGCGCGTGTGCGTGCATGCCCAAGATCCCAAGAGGAGAATGGAGGAGAAGGGATTGTGGCGTGATCATCTCCCCGGGGGATGATTTCTCGTTTTCTGTCTCTCTGTCTCTGTGTCTGTCTGGCAAGCGCACACACCCTTTAGCAAAAAAAAAACCTCTCCAAAAAAAAAAAAAATCTTATGGTAGCAAGGCTTTGGGAAAACTAATATGCTCATACATTGTTGGTAGGGGTACAAAACGGTACAGTATCTATGGATAGCAATTTGGCAATACCTACCAAAGTTTAAATTTTATCTACCTGATCACTCAGGAATGTTAAGAAATTTCATACAGATATATTTGAACTTTGCAAAATGAATCTCAGAGACATGTACTGCAATATTGTCTAGTGGCAAATAAACAAACAAATGTAGGTAAAACTAAATATCCATCAATATAGGATTGGCTGAATAAATTAAGAGCAGAAACAAAACTAAATAGCTGTTAAAAAGAATGAGACCACTCTATATTTGCTGCTATGAAATTATCTCCAATATACATAAGGAAACAAATCAAGGCACTGAGTAGTATGAAGTCATTTGTGTTAAATAGGAATGTGTGAGTTTATTTATGCTTGTAACTGTAAAGACTGTGTCTGGAAGTTTACACAAAAAACTGGTAGTAGTGATTGTATCTGGGGGAAAAAACTGGGGACAAGGAGGGAGGAGGGTTCTTACTGTTCATCCTTTAACTCTTCCTAATTTTTAAATGTGAATATATAATCTATTTAAACCAAGATGGTAATGTTTGGTAATGTTTTAATTTCTTGAGGATTATTTGCACCAATCAAAAATGTTTAGTAATTGTAACTGACAGAATGCCTTTGCAACTTTGGGGTCCATTCTGCTGATAGGAGAATCTGGTAGATGCCAGAAGGAATCCCCTCACTACCACTCTGACAGGCTAACATTCAAACAGGAAGGAAACTAGAAGCATTTGCCCTTTGGGACAGTGTTGGCACACGTTGGTTCTCTAGTTGCTCTGCACTTGCCACTGTGCCCCCAGCTAAGTGGTCTCACTGGGACAGAGGCCTAAGTAATACCAAGTAGGATTAGGATATGGATGAGAGTTCAGGTACAATAGACATTGAAGATATTGATGGCAGAAGCCTGAGGCTGGGTGAGCACAGAAATGAAGACAGTATTAACTGCAACCTCAACCCCTTCAAACGCAGCTTATAGGCTGCCCCTTAACTCAGTGGTTAAGAGATGTACATTGGAAGCTAGATCCCACAATGCCAACTGCCATTGGATTCCAGTCCCCTGCAGCCTGAAAAACCACTCCAAGCACCTGTGCATATGTGCCCCAAATTTTGATAAGATAGAGAAACAGAGGAAAATGGATTTTAGTATGGCCATGTCCCATTGCATGGGGAGGGAGGGCGTTTTGTCTCTCATGTGTTCTTTCTCTCTTATTCTCTGGCAAGTACACCAGCTCTCTGGTAAAAACAAAAATGTGGCTTACAGTGGTAACATATAGAAGAATATTATTTTTGAAATCACAGCCTTGAGATTATCTGCTATCCCTAAGGTTTGGTGTGGTGTCCAAAAATCTACATTTCTGGAGAAAACCTTTGGTTCTGGGAGCTAGTTCTGGGAATCACTGGTCTCTTAATCTCCGCATTTTTGAAAAATTTTATATTCATTCACTGTATATCATTACAGCATTCGAAATGAATTTTCCCATCCAGAATACATACACTGAGTATTGGCCCAATCAAAGACATTATCATACCTCTTCTCTTCAACAGATAATTTTCCATTTTGTGTTTTTTAACTGTTTTACTTCTTTTTCCCCCCTTGATTCCCTCTGTTTCACCCTCTGTCATGTCTCACCCTCTGCCATTTCCCAACCTCCTCCCACACTGTCTCTTGTGCACACAGTTGCTCTCTATGCCTTTATACTGTCCAATACTTCAGTTTCTGCCATTGAGTGCAGACATTCAGTATATACCAAGTGGGGACATACAATGCCTTTCTTTCATAGTCTGGCTTGCTTCACTTAAGAGTAAGTCTTACATATTTGTCCATTTTCTGTCAAATAATGAGTAATATTCTGTAGTGTATATGTGTCACACATTCCAATCCATTGGTCTGTTTATAGACATTTGAGTTGGTTCCATGTCTTAGCAATTGTAAATAATGCTACAACAAACATGAACATGCAAGTGTTTTTCCTACTGCGTACATTCCTATCCTTTGGAATACCCAGGAGTGGAATTGCTAGATCATATGGTAATTTTATTTGTAGACCTCTTTGAATCCCTTCATTTTAAAGATAGATTATTCCCTTCATCCCTTGAAATATCCATTACCCTACAATAATTTTATAGTAAAGTCCAAAACCTTTTATGGTATTCTGCTTTGAAGGACATGTACTTAATTTTGTTTTGTTCTTTCTTTTTCTTTTTTTTAATTGCCAAAGGGCATGTGTGTTGGCCAGAGAGAGAGAGAAGAAAAACACCCTCTAATGGATTGTGGTCATATAGCGATCACTTCTCCTCCATTTCTTTATCCCGTCAGCATTTGGGCACACCTGACAGAATGCATGTGCACACATATGCTCAGTCTGTTTTTCAAACTACTGGGACCAGGATTCAAATCATAGTCAGCCATGTGGGATCCAACTCCCTTAGCCACCAGACTACAGAGCCAACCCTCATAGGTTAAATAGTTAAACATTGCATTTCTCTCATTATGAGGTTAGAATAATTTAATATTTGTAGATGTTATTTGTAATTCCTTTTCTGTGAACTATTTGTTCACTTTTTTTGTCCCTTTTCCATTAGATTATCAGTCTTTTTTTCTATAAATAAATAAGAGCTATTTGGGTATTAAGGATGTTATAAATGGTTTCTTCCAAGTGTGATATTTACCTTCTGCTACATTTGCTATTTTTCTTAAATAGAGCTTAATTTATTAGTCATTTATCTTATGCCTTCTGTATTCTTTAAATTATTTATTTTAATTTTATTTAGTATTATTTTTAATTTGCTATAGGGCACATGTGCTCACTAGAGAGAAAGAGAGAGAGAAAGAAAGTGAGAAATCAAGTTGCCAGGTCCAGGACTCTAACCACGGAGGAAGTCCAGCACCTTACGCACCATGCCATGGGCTGGACCCTGCCTTCTGTATTCTTCAAGATGTTTCAAGTCTGTTTTGAAGTTTAGAGGCAGTCATCCTCTTTAATATCTGATCTCCATAAGTCTTCAGAATCACACATTTATTTCTCTGTTGACACTTTTTAAAATAAGACTGAAAGACAGGCTGAGATTTAATTCCCGTCCACCTCCTCTGCTGACCTTCAGGATAATGGAATGCACTACAGAATATTACTCATTATTTGGCAGAAAATGGACAAATATGTAAGTAAGACTTACTCGTAAGTGAAGCAAGCCAGACTATGAAAGAGAGGCATTGTGTGTCCCTACTTAGTATATACTGATTCCATTATCCTGAGTTCTATGAATTTTGCTGTTCTTTTTCTCTTTCTTCGTGGAGTTTCATGTGGTTTGGCCTCCCTTGGAGATTACAATCTATAGTTCTTGTTTTCATTTAAAATTTATTGAGATCAAAAAAGAATTTCATTAATGTCTCTTCATAATCAACATGCCATTCCCAGTATACTATTTTTCTATTCTAAGGAAATTATACAACAAAAAACTGTTCCTATTTGTTGCTTGATGGCGTGAAAATATGCAAAAGCTTGTATACCTGCTATAAATAAACAGAAAACAAAAAGTCACCATAATTGGACCAGCAGACGGCGTAATGGTTACCTCACTGGACTCCCACATAGCCGAATGTGGTTCAAGTCCCGGACCTGCTGACTTAAAATTCACACTGGGCACATGTTTGTGCGTGCCCAAGATCCAGAGAGGAGAATGGAGGTGAAGGGATTGTGGTGTTGTCATCCTTCTGGGGGTTAATTTTGTGCTTTCTGTCTCTATGGCAAGTGCACACGCCCTATAGCAAAAATGTCTCAAAAAGTTTACCAGAATTTAAAATAAAATCAGGCTTTCAACTTTACCTTCACAGATGATATGTAAACAAAATTATTTTTATGTTAATGCTCTTTTAGGTCTTTTATTCTTCAAACTTTAGTAGCTGATAGTTTATTAAATGTGACAACCTTGCATTAGGTACAAGAAGGTAACAATCTCCAAATGTATGATAAAACTTTGGCGTTGACATAAGATATGTGAAATAAAGCTTCTGGTAGAAATTGAGGCCAGGCTTATTTTAGGTTTGACTCCTGAAAAAGAAAAAAGTTTCTAAAAATATACTGCTGTTGTTCTTCTCCCTTCTACTTTCACATTCTTTTCACAAAGTGGACAAGGCTCGTCTCAAGAGTTACAGTAAAAACTGCTTCCATGAGAAGCAAGATAAAAAAGTAAAAGTTAAGGTTCTATTCCTAACCCAATTTTTCCTATACTTTGATTTCCTCTTATATTAGCATATAAAAAGAGAATGAAAAATGAAAAGAGGTAGAAGTATATAGCACAAGATCATTTATTTTTTTTCTCTTTTCCTGTCCATTAAGTTAAAAGGGAAATTTAAGAGTGTCAGTATAACAAATGCCAAAATGTTTAACTATACGAGTACTTTGAAAAGTTTGTGGAAAATAGAGTTGGCATATGAGTTTATTTTGCTGCAATAAAAACATGAAGTCCATGAGTATTTCAAAGTCCATGCACAATACACATTTCATGTGAATTTTTTTTTTTTTTTTTTTTTTAGGTTTTGCCATAGAGCGCATGAGCTCACCAGAGAGAGAGAAAGAGGAAAACTTGAGAAATCACCTCCTCAGGGGATGTGGCCACATTGCAATCCCTTCTCCTTCATTCTCCTCTTAGAAATTGAGCCAAGCATGCACATGAGCCCAGCATGATTTTCAAGCTCCCAGGTCCAGGACTCAAACCATGGTCATTCTCCTTCTTAAGTAATGACATAGAAAGTGAAATTATACTCTTCAAAAGTTCATGCAGTGGGACCAGCATGTCACTGGACTCCTATGTAGTCGACCACGGTTCGAGTCCCAGACCTGGTGGCTTAAACTCACACCGGGCGCATGTGCGTGTGTGCCCAAGATCCTGAGAGGAGAATGGAGGAGAAGGGATTACGGCGTGGCCATCCCCCCTGGGGGTGATTTCTCACTTTCTGTCTCTCTGTCTCTCTGTCTGGGGAGCACATGCGCCCTATAGCAAAAACCTCTCAAAAAAAAAAAGTTTATTCAGGTAGCATGGTGGTTAAGGCACTGGATTCCCACATAGCCAACTACGGTTTGCATCCCAGAGTCTGTGGCTTGAAAATCATGCTAGGAGCATGTGCCTGTATGCCCCAAATTCCAAAGCAGAATGGAGCAGATGAATTGAGGCATGGCCATACCCCTAAGAGATGACTCCTCACTTTCCATCTCTCTGTCTCTCTCCATTGTACGCACATGCCCTATGGCAAAATCTAAGAAAAAAGAGAGAATGATATAAAGGAAGCTTCAAATTCACAGCAGAGGTTGTTATTGGCTCATTTTCTCAATCATCTACAGATAATTTTAAAAAGACCTTTATTTCTTATCATCACTAACAGAAATAAATCATTTGGCACACTGTCTCCCAACCATATCTGCACGAAGGGCTAGCAGCTCACTGGAGAAGTCTCTGGACCTTACTTTTCCCACCTAGACAATGGGAGAGGTTGGAATAGAGGGTTTTTAAAAGACTTTTCAGTTGTTAACACTTATGAATCATATGTAAAGATCATTCCTTGGATGAATATTTGCTTGATCATCCATCAAATAAATATGAGTACTTTCTTCAGTGTCTGGGTAATTTCTTTTGATATTTTATAAAGTGATACACCATTTTTCTTCAATAGAAAAAGATGACCCATCATCTCTAAAGAAGATAATTTTCTGTTTATTAGTCATAAACTCTTTGCATTCAATCTCATATACTAATGAAACAGTCAAATGACAATCTGTCCATGTTTTTTTAACTTACTTAACCTTATTTACACTAATTTAATATTTATTTTATTTCTTTCATGAGTGAGAGACTTTCAGCTTTAGTTCCAGAAATGACATGAAACAAAAAATCACATGATTTAAACTTATTTTATGCACACTTAAACTTCTTTTAAGTTTAAGGATTAAACTACATTCTTAATACTTTCTCTAGCTCAGTTATCCCTTAAATAGTCCTGGATATTAAGCTACTTGGGTTTGGCCTCCTTTCTGGTACTGTCTTTTTTCAGCTTACTGAAGATTTTCTGAGACACTGGCCCTGTCTGATGGAATTGAATTCCCTTACAAAGGGTAGTTTTACTCTCAATTAATCTGCAAAACTACTGTCACAAGGAATCATTAGATTTTTCTGCTCTCTCTAATTCACCATATCATTAACATAATTCTTATAACTTGTGGATATTTAACATTCATATTATGGTTTATCTTAATATATAAATTGTACTCAATCACAAAGCAAGTGAACACAATCTCACAAGAAAATGGGTTAATCTAACCCAAAGGGAACTTTATCTTCAGACCATCATGACTCAGTATACTCAATTACCTGTAATACCTAAGTTGGATTTCCTAATAACAATTTGCCTTCGACTATTACCTTGGTCCAGTCTCCACTACTGATTTTTTAAAAAGTACCGGAGACTGGGTAATTTATGAAGAACAAAAGTTCCTTTAGCTCTTAGTTCTGGAGGTTGGAAAGTTGATATCAAGGTGCAACATCTGGTAAGGGCCTTTCTGCTGGATCATGGGAGGAGGGGTCACATGGAGACAGAGTGAACATGTGTCAGCTCAGGGTTCCCTTCCTCATAAAACCACCAGTCCCATGGGGACCCACCCTGATGACCTAATCCTAATTGCCACCCAAAGGCCCTGCTTCCAAATACTATCAACGTGTAGATTTGGGGATTAGGTTTCCAACACATGAACTTTGAGGGACACATCAAAACCATGGCAATTATTTCCTACTTTTCTTTTTAAGAATCATCTCAACACAGGGTTGGTATTGGCACAGAGAGGAAAATGTGATGCTCTGTGAGGCTGATCCAGCTGGGTAGGTTCTGGGTTCATATTTGAAGACTTCCCTAAGTCTGTCAGGCATGTAGGTGCCCTTAATCTGGCAGGCTTTAGCTGTGTGGTGCATCGTTGTGTCAAGACCCTGTGGGAAATGCTTTCTCTGTGCATCTCTCTCATTGTCTCTCTTTTTTATGGAAGAAATAAAGTGGTCCAGCCCCATGGTCTAGTGGTAAAGGTCTAGATTCCACATGGCTGACCATGGTCTGAATCCCAGTCCTTGTAGTTTGAAAAACACAGCAGGTGCATGTGTGTGCATGCCCCAAAACCCAATAGGATGGAGAAATGGAGGATAAAAAGGTGGTGTGACTATACTCCATTGAGGGATGCTTTCTCCCTCTCCCCTTTTTCTGTCTTTTTCTTTGGTGAGCACATATGCCTTCTGACAATTGAAAAAAAAGGAAAAAAAAAAAACAGAAAGAAACATGATAGAGAGATGATAGATAAATAGATAGATGGATAGATAGATCATTTTCCATCCCTAACAAATCTAAATTCACACATGCACTTTCCCTTCCCTAACCTGCATCTTGCTCCTATTGTATAACATTAATGACATTATATTATAAACATTATAAATATTTTATAATATTTTATAACATTTATGACATTTAACTCACTTAAGTGTCATGAAGACAATTAAATGTGTCTGAGCCTTTTCTGCTTAAAAATAAAATAAAAACAATAAAATAGAAATACATTTAAAGTAACTGTTCCTTTCAAGGGCTGCAGTTTTTTTCTATAGTACTCTATTCCAAAAGAGATCTAAACATAAATCTGGGAAAAGTTTAGAGAACAAAAGAAAAAATAGATACATCACACAAATTCTAAAACCCAAACCTGATCCGCCCCACACATACGCATACATATTCAATAGTGACTAGTTCTCAGTGGATTGTCTTAGGTAGACCCTTGAGGGCAGGCGCATTTATAACCCAGCACTTACTATGGTGTCTAGCATATACCAGGTGTTTGATAAACAGTGGCTATAGGAAGAAAAAAGGCACTTGATGTGCTCATATCAACTTCATACGAAACCCACAGACACTGGTCATCTCTGTGGAAGTGATCAGGTGGGCTTGGTAATTACATGGATATAAAACTGCCACCAAAGTTCATGAAAAGTCAGAACTGCTATAATGGCAAAGTACTAATTTCAAGAACTGAGATATACCTGTCGGTCATCCCTAAAACTGATGTTAGCTCCTTGGCTTAAGCAAAGCTACTAGGTCTATTCTAGATTTCAAATAATTAAACATGTCTAGGGAATATATGGAATCTTCTCTCTTGCTGATGAGAAAGATGTGGATAATCATCCCTGAATAATAGAAGCTATCACTCTTTTACTTGCATGGGCTTTTTGAGAATTTGACTTTACTGGTAAATAGCAAACTTCCTTTTTTCCTCTTGGGAGGCCAGTCTTCCCCTTTTTTTTGATTAAAGATGTTGCCAAATTTCCATTCAATTACTATTGGAACTACCAGCAGGGGGTTCTCTAAATCCCTGTGCCACGGAAAGGCAATTGAGGCCTAGATTCTTTAGAAAAAACTATAGCCACCAATTATTATATCAGCTGATGCAAAGATCAGTACAAGACTAAAGTTGTAGATAATGAAAAGAAAAAAAATTAAAGAGTTAGAATACAAAAAAATGATTAAAAACCTATCACCATATTGACAATATAACCTGTTAAAATAAAATAATGTTCAATTAAAATGGCACTCTATATTAATGCTGAGTAATAAAAAAAAAGCCATTATAGTTATCTACAGAAGAGCTTAAGCCTGCCATTCTAAGTTTTATGTTCATGACTTGTTTTGGGTTTTTTTTGTTGTTTTGGTTTTTTTTTGCTTTCTTTAAAAATATGTGTATTTCTGGCTAGTATGTTTCCAAGCTACCAGGGCCAGGACTTATCCTTTGTTGCCATGTGGGATTCAGCTCCCTTAATCATTAGGATATGGGTCTAGCCCATTCCAAAAAACAGTTATATCTGGCATCACATGAAGGGTTGGAAAGTTGTAGAGCAATTGAAACCCTTGTACATTGTTGGTAGCAAAGCAAAATGGCACAGTCACTTTGGAAAGTATTTTGGGAATTTTTATACATTTAAATATGCAATTATCCTAGTAATCTCACTCCTTATTAACCAAAGGAATGAAAACTCATGTTCAAGTAAAAGTATGTACATAGATGTTTATAGCGACTTTATTTGTAATCACTTGAAGCTGAAAACAACTACTTTTGTAGGTAAACTAGTAGGGTATAAAAACCTGTGTTGAATTTATACATTGGAATACTACTCAACAATAAAATGGAAGCTACTGACCATACATGAGTACGGACAGATTTCAACTGCATTATAATAAGTGAAAGAATTCACCCTCAAAATTATACAAACTTTTATTCAATTTATATTATACTTCAGAAAAGGCAAAATCATAGTGAAAAAAATTATTCAGAGTCCAGTCTGCAGCCTAGTGCTTAAGGGAGCTGGATCCCAAATGGCCAACCAAAGTTTGAATATGGACTCCCATGACCTGAGAAACATGCTGGGCATGTCTGTATGCATGCCTTAAATCCTAACAGGATGTTGAAATGGAGAAGAAGGGATAGTGGTGTGATCACATCCATTGCTCTGTCTCTCTCTGGTAAGCACATGCACTCTTTGGCAATCACAAAAAAAAGAAGAAAGGAAGGAAGGAAGGAAGGAAGGAAGGAAG
>NW_006159816.1:5020559-5023727 GCF_000334495.1 Tupaia belangeri chinensis
AGAAGAGAAGAGAAGAGAAGAGAAGAGAAGAGAAGAGGATAAAATAAAATCATCCAATGTCTGAGTGGTAGGGAAAAATATGTATATTTCAAAACATACATGTATGCAAAAAATTACTTGTATTTGATTGTGTTTGCTTGTTTCTCTTGCCAAACTATAATTTGGCAATAGCTAGTAAGTTGAATATTCACACACCCTACAAACCAAGTCTATTCGTTAGTATTTACCCAAGAGAAACATTTGTACATGTGCCCAAGGAAACAACAAATGATCAAAGCAACACTGTTTTTTAAATAACAGTATTAATAATAGTCATAATAATAATAAAAACAAGAAACAAATGGCCAATGGCAGAACAGAAAAATAATCATCTTATGGGACATCTTATGGCATACTGTACAGCAGTGAAAGGCTGAACTACAGCTACATACAACATGAATGAATCTTGGTAATACAACGAGTGAGAAATGTGAGTGGAAAGTATGACATCCTTTTTTTAAGATAAAAAAAACCTCTTAAAAGTATTATGATAGGGGCAAACCAGGGGTGTAGCTGTTAAGCCCTATGTGAGAAAAGGCAGATTCCACAGGGAAGTTAAGCACTATGCATGCAAAGCCAGATCTGACATGGCTGACCGTGGTTGGAGTCCTACCTGGGGGCTTAAAAACCATATCAGTGGGTGTTCATGCATGCCCCAAATCCTGGTGGAATGGAGAAAGGGAGGGGAAAAAATTGTGGCATGACCACAACCCCACTATAGTAAGGTGCTTTTTCTCTCTGTCCAGTGCACCTGTCCTCTGGAAATAAGAAGTATTACTATTATTTAATCTTGCAGTAAATAAATAAATAAATTCTCTCCTTAGTCATTTATACCTTATCACTCCAAACTAGGCTATCAACTATTAAGGGCATGAACATTTCTTTACTCTTATTTATATCTGCTACGGTGCCTAAACCAGTGTCTTGAACAGATTAGGTGTACAGTAAGAAAGTATCAGTTAAATAATTGCTTCATGTTCATTAACCAAGGGATTTTAATAAAAGTAAAACCTTCTCCCCAGTTTATGAGTAAAGTCACATGAAACTTGTCTCTTTTATGCATTTTACCCAATTCTGCATGTGCAGAGGCACTATAGACCTCCAGCCACAATCTGTCTTGGAAGGAGTTCACCCTTCTTGGAGTAAAGTTAACATGAGCTTAAGGCAATCTAGGGATAAGAAGACATATATTATGTGATCTTGCAAAGTCGGACTGAACTACATTACACTAAAGCCGAGACATCTGATACATTATCCTAATTCGAGACTGAGGTATCCTGAGAGGCAGTCCAACCTCTGCATATATAATTGAGTTACAGACATCACCACTGAAAATATGAACCAAATCAGGATTTTTTTGCCTTTCTAAAATCAGATTTTGTTTCAGAATTTTTTGTTTTTACCTTGAGAAAATATATTTTTAGGTTACAAATATGTGAACCCAAAAGAAAAACGGGAATAATATTCCACCAATCAAGGCCTTCTTTATAACCTAACGAGGGCTATACACATTGTGTAGGTGATTATAGCTGAGTTACACTGCAGCTTCTCTTCGACCTTGGGAACCCTGCTCACTCAGTTACTGTGAGGTCTTCTGTTTCATTTATTATTAGTCTTCGGATCTGCAATGCTGTAACATTTGATAGGAATATCAACATTGTGAGCTTGCAGTATTTGAAACTAGAAATGCTTCCAAAAAATAAATTGGGGATGGGGGGCCGTGAATAAAGTAAAACAAAAACAAAACAAGGGGAAAACAAAGTTAATGGCAACGAGATGAGAAACTTAATTTTACCTTTGAAGACTACGTTAATTAATGAACTCTGTGATCTATAACTGGCTTTTAGCATATGCAATTCATTAAGAAAAGATGTTCAAGAAAAATTATTTTGGCATTCGGAGGAAAAATCAAAACTGAATATAATACACAATTTACTAAATCTAGACCAGAGATTTAAAAACGGACATTCTTACTGAGAAAAAGCATTACAGGACTTTGCGTCCGAGAGACAAACAATCGGGCAACCCAGTGGGTTCACTTAGTTTCGTGTCATTTGCCTCATGTCCATTATGTAATGCGTTCCCCAGCTTTAGGTCTCTATGTTTAAGCAACCGTTCAGGTATATCACAAAATCGCTGCAAAATCAGTACCTAGTCATAACTTTCAAAACAGCTTAAAAGGTGTCTTGTAGATGTGTCTATATACAGTAGAGGCTTAAGAAAAAAAAATCTGCTGGTGTCATTACTTCTTCCTGGCTTCCTACCAAGGTCTCCCAGCCCCTCCTCCCCAGCATCCCCGGCGACACGATCTGCGGGCAGCTCCCGGCTCGACGCAGGGGAAGCACGTCTTGACTGCATTGCAAACCCTGTCCCGGTCTGAACCGAGGAAGGCAGACTCCGCCTCGGCCCGGCGTGTGGACTAGGGCTGCAGGAAGGGCTGCAGGGGCGCCGGTAGGGGGTGGACAGGGGTGCCTCGCTAGGGCAGTCCGCAGTGCACGCGCACAGTAAAACCCAATGCACAACTTCCCCAGCCGCTCCTCTCCGCTCCCCGGATTCCCTGAAAGGAGCAGCGTAGGCGTCAGCTCGCGCGGGCGCGGGCGCACTCACCCGCGCGGGTTCGGTTCTCGGCTGACAATTACATCAGTCCTCTCTGCCCAACCTCAATCCTCAGTCAGCCTGGGTTGAGCTGAGGCGCGGAGCAGTGCGGGGGGAATCGGGCACTAGTTCCAGGCTGCTGGAATTCCCCAGCAACAAGGGGGGAGGGTGAGCAGGGACCGTGACACAGCCCCCTCCCACCCCAGCCGCGGTTATGGGTTGACACCACCACCCCCACTTCCCAGACCCCTGGCTATCCGGTCAGGAAACCTCCAGAGGGCGGCGAAGCCTTGGGGGCCGAAAGCTGCAGCTGCCCATACACAGGATCCTCGGGGTCCTGGGCCCGCTGGCCGCGCACAATGCTCCCGCGGTGCGGGCACTGTCATGTCCTCCCTGGGCATCCCCTTTGCAGCTAGGACACCTACCTAGAGGGCTACAGAGATGGCGTGGATCCTGCGGCAGCTGCGGAAGCAAGGCGGGAGACGGCCGCGGCCGGCGGACTGGCGCGCGGGCTAGCCCAGGAGCCTAGGCACC